>NC_060064.1:42447768-43047768 GCF_020283565.1 Trifolium pratense | reverse complement strand
AATACTATTATATTGAAGAGTAGCAGAATACATGAATGCACTAAGTCTACTTATAAATTTCGGAGTATCACCTGAAGCAATAAGATAAGCAAACCAACTAAAGCCAAATTTGCAATTCACTTAGTGTGATTCATTTTCTTAAACTCTTCCTAATGCATTGAAGTTAAACATTGTGAGAATGGCTTCCACTGTGGTAAAGGGAGAAAGATAATTTCGTTTGAAGATAATAATGATTAGAAAGTTATCAATCTTAATATTGATAGTCTAAACCAAATAAATAAGAACCAAAACCAACTATCATTAAGGCAGACCTGAAGAAACTTTATCGTTTGTTGTCAATTCGACAATGCAAAGGACTAGAGAATCCAAACTGAGTCCGAAATTGAGACGTATCATCCTGTTTTACTTGCTTCTTGTTCTGTCAAAATAAATGAAGATCACAAATGAGTATATAAACAACAATCATCATTCTTATAAGCTAAATTCTCCTACACCTCCTCATTATTATCAATGAAAACTTCTATGTTATTTTTGGCTAGTTACACACAGTTTTCTTCCAAACCACATGAAAAGAAAAACCCTAGGCTTTTGAATTCTAAATTTTATACAATGTATTCTTTGATTGCTGTCATCACCTTGAGACAAGACATACAAGATATCAATCACTATTAAATTTAGCTAGTTACCTTGTTATATCAAACATCAACAATGTGAAAGTAAGTGGCTTGCTACGATTGTAACTGCTATAAAAAATTTATCATTCTCTAACTACCCAATAATGTGCCTAAAATCAACATATCAGTCAAGTCAAACACAAGACAAAGGGAACAATGACAAAAAATGGTAAAACCCATTAAGAAGCAGAATAAATTATGAAACAATCCCTTGAAGTTTATTGGTAAAAATTTAGAGTATTATGCATTTCAATTTTTTATAAGATAAATCTATTGTAAATTGAGAATGAAATTTGAACAATAAACAATGAAAAATTGAAATTTGTAACAAGAGAGAACTGATTCATATTTAGGGTTCATATGAATATTAGGGTTTGGATGAAAAATTGAAATTGGAATCAGAATCCATTAAAGAATGAGGAGAAGACTATAATCAAAAGAGAAATTGAACCAAATTTGTAAACTTACAGAATCGATAGAATGAGAAGATGATGGCTCTGAAACGTACACTTAGCTCAACAACGTAACGATTGGGGAAGTGGTGAAAGAATGGCGCAGCGCTGAGGTGAGGGTGAGGGTTTCGCTCGCAGAAGAAGGGAGGGTGAAGGTATGATGCGTGAAAAGAGAAAGAGGAAAAGGGTTTTAGTGAAAAGAGGGATAAGGATTAGGGTTGTTTTCTTCTTTTTCTGTATTTTTTTGTCACTTCTTTTTGTGTATTTGAGAAAGAAAAGCAAAAATATATCAAATTATTATGAATATTATTAGTGGATGTCCTGGCCCATGTAATTGGCCCATTATGTTTACTTATATATAGATACTATGTATTACTATATTGTAACCCTAATCCTAGTGGTGAATAACATACACTATTCTTTCTCTCTTTTCTCTCTTCTTAATCTATACTATTGCTCCTATTTACATTAGTTTATAACACGTTATCAGCACGAGCTTACCAACTGAGGTACGCAATTCTTATTCTATTTTTATGAAATCACAAGTAGTTTTTATTTTTGATTATTATATGATTATGAATCGTTTGAACCTTGTATACTTATAAGGATCAAATAATAATAATTAAAATTAAATAAATAAATAAATAAGCATCATTTCTTTATGTATTTAATTGATTCAATGTTGTTTACGCTTCATGATATCCGACATTTGTATGGTGAAGCATAACACTTTGATCATTAATATTACATAAAATGTTGATCAATTATTTATTTATTTATAATATGTATCTTGGATGTTTGATATTGTTTGAGTTTCGTGACCGACAATAGTCTGGTGAAGCATCATTATGCTTCGTGACCGACACTTGTATGGTGAAACATCGACACTTTGATCATCCAAAAGAACATAAACATATTTAAGAATTCATAATCTTGGTTCCTGAAGAACCTAGAAAGTTAATACATGAATTCCCGAAGAATTCATAATCTTGGTTCCTAAAGAACCTATTCTTAGTTCCTGAAGAACTTAGACATTTAATACATGAATTCCAGAAGAATTCATAATCTTAGTTCCCGAAGAACTCAGTATTATCTTCTTCAAATTTATTGTATGTGTAGAATCACAAACTTCAACAAAACCACACTCTGAACTTTCTGAATGTAGTGTTAAAACTTCCACATAATCGGATGATATTCTTTCTCTCTAAAAAAAAAAAAAAAAAAAAAAAAATTGAAATAAAAATATTAAAAGCTTGACTTTTTATTCAAACATATTGGTAAAAGTTTGCCATTGAATGTGAAAAGAAATATTCACCTGAAGTGAAATCAAAATCCTTCTCTTACTTGATTAAGTTTATTAACACATGGAAAATTCAATTTATTTGAAAAATGTGTCACGATATATTTGTATGGCTCACTTGTTAGTGTGAATTATATAAAACTCCATGAAGAATTTAATTTCCACGAGACATACATTTCAAACTATTGAAGAGATGACTTAATGAAATGAATAAGTCACTTTGGAAATGAATTTGTTATATGATGACATAAACTCCTGAAGAGTTCTTGAAATCTATTGATTAAAGAAAAGTTTGAAATGAAATATATTTGATATTAACAAATATAATTTATTGTCACTTGAAGTGAACAAATATCATTTCATGTCTCAAGAAAATGATCACTTACTTGAATTGGTCTTGAAGGACCATATTTTAGTTCAATTGAGAACATTATTGCATTTTGCTAATTATGTATGTGATGATATCAATAAACTCAAAGATATTTGAACAAAGTCAAGTATATAATTTGTATTTTAGAGATACAACAATATCATCCGATTATGTGGAAGTTTTAACACTACATTCAGAAAGTTCAGAGTGTGGTTTTGTTGAAGTTTGTGATTCTACACATACAATAAATTTGAAGAAGATAATACTGCATCAACAGTTAATTCAGAGAAGATTATATTAAGGCAAGACCCTTATATTAAAGAAGAAGAATCAAATCTTTCTACAAAGTCATCATCAAGTAAAGCTTCTGATCAACTATATTGAAGATTAATTGCTCTTATTCGTCTCAGATATAATTGTCTTCATGAAGGGGAGATATAATTGTGTTCTGCACTCTTTTTCCCTTAACCATGGTTTTGTCCCATTGGGTTTTCCTGGTAAGGTTTTTAATGAGGCAGTTCAAATACAAAGGATGTTGTACTCTTTTTCCTTCACTAGAATTTTTTTCCCACCGGGTTTTTTCTAGTAAAGGTTTTAATGAGGCATATCCTCGATGGACATCCAAGGGGGAGTATTATGAATATTATTAGTGGATGTCCTGGCCCATCTAATTGGCCCATTATGTTTACCTATATATAGATACTATGTATTACTATATTGTAACCCTAATCCTAGTGGTGAATAACATACACTATTCTTTCTCTCTTTTCTCTCTTCTTAATCTATACTATTGCTCCTATTTACATTAGTTTATAACACAAATGATATATTATTGCTCATTGCTGAAATAGGGAAGGAAAAGAAAAAAGTGGGAAAATGAAAAATTGGGAAAAAAAATTGGCTCTTAACAAAAAGTTTTTTTTAATTTAATTTATTGTTTATTAGAGTCCGCTCCAGTAGACTCTAAGATGAATTTTATTTTATTTTTTATTAGTGTCTCAATCGTGTCTATCAAAGCGGACGCTATCTATAATTATTTAATTAAAATAAAGATTTACAATAAAAAGACAGTAGCGTCAGTCATACAGACTCTAAATAGACGCTAATAGCGTCCGCGTCGGGGCAGGCGCTAATATTTTTGAAGCTAAAATGCAATTTTGTTGTAGTGACAGTTTTTGAATTGTTTCTAATATAGATAAACTGATTGTGAGTCTTTGGAGACGACCAAGGTTAACTGCCTTGTATTACTCTTTACTTAAAATATTATTTGACCACGAAACGACCGTGATCATTCCTCCTTTTTACCACCAGAGTTTCTTGAGCTATTTCCTCTGAAGTTCTTTTTATTGAACCTAGCCCATTGCTGAAACTTGGTGAACATAGCAAATTCATCTTCTCCCATTTCTTCCTCTTGACCATCTGCAGAAGATTCCTCCTCAATATCAAGAAGTTGAGTCTTAAGAGCTTTGGAAGAAATCCTAGTTGACTGTAAGGCCACAGACTTGGATTTCTTCTGAGCTGCTGAGTCAGCATTCAGAACCATCTCATGGCTTCTGAGATTGCTTATCAGAACCTCAAGACTCATATTCTTGAGATTTTGAGCTTCCTCAATTGCAGTGACTTTAGGTCTCCACACAAGAGGAAGACTTCTCAGAATCTTCTGAACATGGTCATAGGTAGTGTAACTTCTCTTCAGAACCTTGAGACCAGATACAAGACTTTGAAACCTTGTGAACATGGTTTCAATATCTTCATCTTTCTCCATAGTGAAGAGTTCATGCTGTCTTATCAAGAGACTAGCTTTAGCCTCTTGCACTTTCTCATTACCATCATATGTTGCACACATAGAGTCAAAAATAGATTTAGCAAAAGACTTGTTTTCTATCCTGACATAATCCTCATGTCTGATAGCACCAACAACTATGTCCTTAACCCTGTGATGCTTAGTATAGAGCTTTAGGTTAGCTAGTGTAAGTAACTTTCTATGCTCAATGGATAACCTTCCATGTTCATTCAAATGTTCGAAAGTTACTCCCAGCTCAACCAAGTCCTATAACTCATGATCTATGGCAGTGATGTTACTGTAGAGCCTTTCCTTCCACCATTCAAATAATGAAGCATCACCATTGAATACAGGGGCTTTTCTATTGCCATTGTGTTCATATGATTCATTATTCAAATAGTCATGACCAAAAGCAGCTCTACCACCACTACCTTCACCTGCACCACTAGCACCAGTTCTAGTTGTACTTTCTTCTCCAGACATGATGTTTTCACGATCTTTACTGTCTCACTGTTAAGTGAAAGTAACAGACCAGAGCTCTAGATACCAATTGAAGGTGTGAAAACACAAGAAGGTGGGGGGGGGTTGAATTGTGTTTTAGATAAGTTAAAACTTTTTCAAAGTTCTTAACTTAACTAAGATAGCGGCGGATAAATCAACAACAATAAACAAGATTAGAGAGAGAGAAAATCACACAACAGATTTATACTGGTTCCTCTCACAAAACGAGAGTAGTCCAGTCCCCTTGCACTTCCAAGGGATTTCACTATAATCACACAAGATTACAATTGCTCAAGCACACAGCAAGAGACTTCTCAAACTTAAGAAAGTAAATAAAGTTCGTTGATTGTAATACAAAACTCTTAAAAGAACCTTTAGAATAAAATACAATGAGTACACAAAGACTTCAAGGTATTTTGACTAAGAGTGAAATTCTCGGTTCAGAGGTTGAGAGCTTGTATTAGCGAATGAAGAATTGTTCGTGCGTGTTGTTGTATATTGCAATTCGCTTCTTCTAGTATATATTACTGGAAAAGAGTCGTTGCAAAAATGACCGTTGATGAAGATAACCTTTTGTCTTCATGCATCTGTCTTGATGCAGTTTGGATGTTACTAAAACTGAGTAAGAGTTTCAGTAACTTTGACCAGGTGCAGAGAAGATTTTCCTTATTAAGCTAAGAAACCAGACAAGTCACGTTCTCACTTAAGGACAGGCAAAATGTAAGTAGTTGTTCTGATCAAGGTTGAAAGGTCATTTTCTTCATTGATAAAAGAGTTGACCTTCAAATTCGAATCTTCACACAACCCAAGATAACATCAGAGTTTGAATAACCTCTGAGTTAACAAGTCCTGAGGTCTTCATCCTCTGATACATATAACTTCTGAAGATCCTTATCCTCTGAATCGTTGAGAAGCTCTGAGAACTAACTTCTGAGCTTTCTTCAGAGCTTGCCTGTATATAAGTTCTGCACACTTAAATAAATTTTTAGTATCTCCAATTACATTTAATACTTTGTTATCATCAAAACCTTAATGGTTTTAGGGGCAACAATTTTTAAATCAATTTTGTTCCAACAGTAGTGTGCTTCATAACACCATAATCAAACAACACCATAATCCAAACCGAATTTTCAAATGATATTTGAGAGAGAAGTTTCAGAGAATCTTGGATTTGAAGTTTGAAAGGAATGAGTATGGGGAAGAGGAGAGAGAAGTTTGAGAGAATCTATGTACTTTACAGCTGCTATTGTTTTTGAAATTTCTAGAGGGATTTAGAAATTTGAATTTGTCCATGCCTGCAATTTGGTAGAGTACATATATTCACTAAAATTAGTCTTTTTGTGAAGATGAGTAAGGAAGAGAGTGAAAACTAAGAAAAAAAAGGGAAAGATTTCAAACAATTTTTTGGTCTGTCATAGCACACACAATGACAGCAACAATTCTCCTAATAAAATGTTTCCTAAGCTAGCTAATAGCATCCCAAATTCAAAATAAAAAAATGACTAAGAAAGAAAAAGAATAAAGACAAACAATGATAGGTAGTATTTCAACAAATTTAGCCAAATTTAAAACTACAGATTGATCAAGAAACATGATTTCAAATTATCATTACCGAAAAAGGGGCATTGAAACTCATCACTTGAAGTCCAACATCAGCCGCTCTATCACATCATCCAACGTTCAAAGACTCTGTATGTAACTAAATGTAGTATTAGCAAACAAATAAAACCAAACATAGGAAACAAATATGCTAATTAGTTTGTGTTTCCCCTAGCTGCATAATCCATTACTATCAAAACAATCTGAACAATAAAAAACTCATTGAAGTAACAAATTAGCATGCACAGTTAATTAACAGTGTATTTTATACAAACTGATCCAACAGATAACCAAAGAAGTCCTTACCTCCTTAACAATGTAGTTAACAGTGACAAAAGGGACTTGTGGTTTATAATCTCTCTTGCCACTTTCTCATCAATCTGGAATTTGTGAAGCAGAGAGAGAAAGAAAGAAAATAATCTCATAAATCAAAATAATAACCATAAATACAAATAAAAGATATTGAAATCAATTAAATAACAACCATAAAAAATAGAAACAACTAATTAAAGTGGTTGTCACTTAAGTAAAATAGGTAACAACTAATTGATAGGATATTTTATATTAGTAGTTGCTAATTTGAAATCAAATTAAAAAGAGGTTGTTATCAATTGAGAAAAATTAGGAACTGAGGTTATCCAACATCCAACAATCAAGGAGGGGTGGTTTTAGGGTCAATTTTTGACCCAAAATCACCCCTCATAATTGTTTTTCCTTTTCTTCTTTATTTAAATAAGTGATCTTCACATTGATCAAGTTTTTCTTTTGTATTTTCTTTTTTGTGATTTCGCCGTCTGAGTGCGGCGTTGTGTTGTTCGTCGTCTTGTGCGACGTTTTTGTTGTCCCGTATTGTGCGGTGTTCATTTGATTTCTATTGAAAAGATCAGCTTCAGTCAATTACAGATTCAACCAATGATTTGGGCTTCAACGCTGCAGATCCGGAGGCATAGATACTTCGGTGACTTTAACTTTATCATATTATTTGTTGTAGGCATTTTGCCGTTGTATGCTATTAACTCGGATGCTGTGAGTTTTGTTCACAGATTCATCCTTTACGTTTTTAGCGATGTTGATTATGTGGTTGTATTTGATGTAATCTATCAATTTGAATGAATGAATATCATTTTGTTATTGTCAACAAAAAAAACATCCAACAATCAAAACTTATTTACCAAAAAAAAAAACAACAGAGAAAGCCAGTAACTGCACAATAATTAATATACCAAAGCTTAACAAAGCTAAAAGAAATATGTAACTTCATAAAACTTTACTCAAAGTCAAAACAAACTCATGAAAATTACCTTGGTAGTATGAAATCCCCTACTTTGATTGAAATTAGAAAACAAATTAGGACCACCAAGTAAAGCAAACATTGAAATCAATACAGTTAGAAAAACAATTATTATACGTACCAAAAAAAACAATTATTATAGAAAAAAAATTAAACAATAGATTTAGAAAATCAAAAGACACAACCTGTTTTTTAGAAAACCCTTTAGATACCTGCATATCAATCGACCAAAGAAAATACATAAGTCATTAAAGAACAATGGTGAAACCCATGAAATCCAAAGCCAAGAAAAAACAATACCTCTTGAACCGGTTCCAACGTTGTGTCCTTCTCCATGGCGGTTCAGACGAAGTCGTTGTGGTTCATTCTTTGCTTGCAGAAGAGAATCAATTCAAGGAATAGCAGAGGAGAAGAGGTCGAAAAAAGAGAGAAATAGGGGGAGGTTTGAGATTCAAAATTTGAATTGAATTTTGGAAGATGGGGGAATTGATTTGTGTTTCGTTTCAAAGCTGTGAAGAGAAAATGATGTTTCACAGAATAGTGATAGGTGTTGTTTTTGAGATGTGAAGATTAATCCCATTTGCTAAAAAAAGAACAATTGTGAAACCTGAAAGTGACATGACCATGTTATTGTTGTTTGAATGTGAATGAATTCTGCCAGCAATGTTGTTTTTTGTTTGACTCCGTTTTGGGCTTAAACCATATGGGCCTTGCATTTTCGGTCCACTTTATGGCCCTTTCATCATTCCTTCATTCCATTTTCCCTCCACTTTCAAATTTGAAAACATTGCCTAATTGAGGTAAAAAATTTGTCATTTAATGATACCTAAAATCCTATGTGGAATGCCTTAGAGATTGACACATGTCATTTTTTGCTATTTACTGTTGCTCATTTGTGTAGTTTAAAAGATTGGTGAAATATCTGGAATGTAGGTAAAATTGTTGTTGGGTACTAAACTTGGTATTTTAATTAATGGTTAATTTTGATCGTGATTGTTCATGTTTTGTTGTGAATTCATACTAAAATCACAGCAATAAAAAACGACAACCAAAATCAAGCGGATAGTAATAGTAATAACACGCCATAAAAAACGATAATAGAAAGAAGAAAGAACACAAAATATTTGTTTACCCAGTTCGGTCCAACAATGACCTACTATGGGAGGGGAGAGCAGCCTCTCCGTTCCAGTACTATATCAATGAGTTTGATTACAACAAGATCTTCAAAAGAGTTACAAGAATTAGCCATCAATCCTAATTTTACCCTTTTCTCGAATCTCTTTTTGTGGCCAAGAGACTCAATTTGATAGTGTTTCCCAAGATGTAATCAATTACCCATTGCCTAACACTAGAGTTATACCAAGACACAACCCCTCTTATTTCTCTCTAAAACCCTAGTCTTGTGTCAGCGACAAATCTTAATTGAATTCTCTACATCTTGCTTGTGTTGCTCTCCTATTTTTCTATGAATAAACAATCTATATTTATAAAAAAAAAATATGCCTAAATAACAAAACAAATCTACTTTAAAATAAAATAGAATCCATGTCAAATATCCTTCAAAAACTAATTTTTCCACAAAATTAGCTCTTGGTCACGCTGCGCCTAGCACAGCTCTCCCTGCGCCTAGCGTAGGAGATAGAGACAAATTCTGGAACGATGAAACGAACCATAACTATTCATGTCCCATTTGCACTAAGCAAAGTCACCATAACTATTCATGTCCCATCTCACTGTCTCTATGCTAATGACATAATGGTTAATGGCAAAGGCAAAATGTTTGGTATTGTTGTCCTAAAGAATCTTTTCACTAGATATGATTTAGCATCTGGCCAAATGCTAAATGTGAGGAAATTAACTATGTATTGTGGAGGTATTTCTGATCCTAGACTTGCTCATATTGCTCATTTAATAGGTGATCAATATAGGAACTCTTCCTTTATTATCTTAGAGTCCCTATCTTCAAATGGAGACCTATAAAGCCAACTATTTCCAATCAGTTTGATAAAATTAGAGCCAAACTGTCAGTTTGGAAGGTTTCTCTCTTATCCATTTGGGAGAGTCCAAATAGTTAAGTCGTTGGTCCACAACATGCTACTACACAGTTTGTCCATTTAATCTTGGCATATTACTTTGATTAATGAAATTGAGAAATGGATC
Source organism: Trifolium pratense (assembly GCF_020283565.1). Classification (NCBI taxonomy): domain Eukaryota; kingdom Viridiplantae; phylum Streptophyta; class Magnoliopsida; order Fabales; family Fabaceae; genus Trifolium; species Trifolium pratense. The sequence continues at coordinate 43,037,638 of NC_060064.1, read as the reverse complement.
AAAAGTGGTGACATATAAAAAAGAAAATTAGTAATTGTTGATTGGACTATAACACTACTTGGCAGCTTCGCAATGGTCAAAACTCCGTAACAAGCATTAACAACTCTTTCGAGTTAAACAATCCAGCGTCAAATGGGAGAAAGAAGAGGATATCAAAGACCGTCTGAAATAAATGAATCGATGTAGATATTAAGCGGAACCGGCGCGTTGGAGGCAAACTTGAAACTATGAAACATGCAGATCTCAACAAATCTAAACAACTCAGAGTATCGCAGAACAAGTATGTCAAATGAACCCGTAAGAATTTGATAATGGCGAATGAACCCGACCGCCAACACAATAACAAATTCACTAAACACAACTCACTACAAGCAATCACGGCCATTTCTGGCCAAACAGTTCAAGGTACCGAGTTCGAATATGACGAAGAACCAATCACAAAGAACAACCAATCAGAACTAAATAGTGGAACATAACGAATCAAACCCAGAAGAAACCATACAGAGCGACGGCTACAAAGTGTGGTGCGTCGGAAACCACCTTTGCTAGAGAACAACCTAGGGACTGTAGTAAAATAATTCTTCACAATAGAAATGAAGAAAAAAGTGCTGATAAAATTAGACAAAATAAATCAATTTTAAATTTTTTTTGTCTCCAAAGGGATTTTACAATTGGAAAGCACCAAAATCTTTTAACAATCTAGACACAAAGTAATGGACACTTTGATATGCTAAATCACTAAAATCTAATCAAAGTTGGATCCCTTCACATGAACCTTACAAATTAATGACTATATTCTTTATTATACTATTGAAAATCAAAAAATGATTTTGGTCACATGAGCCATCTTAAATCAAAGCACCGCCATTCTCTGCATTTGTTCTATTGGTTAAGCAATGAAATAGGAACAAAAACAAGCATATACTAATACTGCATACCAACATAGCAAATCCATGTTATGCCACTAACTTGAACAGAATCAAAACACATGCAAAGGTCCCCTAAAACGTGGGACCCTTATACTACAATAACAAATTTGTCACATGTATTCACATGATGGGTATGGAATGCCATCTCTATTGTCACATATAAATCACCATTAAACCAAAATTTCATTGCAATGAAGAGACATAGAATCCACAATAAACATGCCCACCTTCCCTCTTTTGCAAATTAACAAGAGGAATAAAAAGACTAAATATCTACAATGTTCTTAAAATTGTATGGCTATCGATTTAATCCTTCATATTATTGATATTCTAAAAGATTTCTAAAATTACAAAATATTAATCAAATTTTGTCCATTGGTTGATACTTGTGGGACGTACTAAAATGATTATAATTAGGTTGGAGGAGAGAACCCACATTGTATGTTCAATAAGTTCCTCGACGAAAATTAGTCATCGCTAACGAGTAACGACACTGAAAACTTCGTACCAGTACCATGGTAACAAAAAAAAATTATAATTAGGTAATAATATTGCGGATGAATTTGAAACTAAATGAATAATGTTAATGATATTTATTGGACAACAAATCCAAATAAGGGGACAAAGCATATTAATATTTTACAATTTTAGAAATGATTTTGAAATATTAATAATGTGGGAGACTATGATGATATAGTTATATAATTTTAATTACCAATTTGATCTATTTCATGAAAAAGAAAATAAAGGGAAAATCATTATTTGGATTTGACAATCAATCATATCATATTTTTATACCATTTGCATTTAAAACTTTTAATTTTTTAACATAAGAAGTTGTGAGTTTTCTACAAAGAATTCAAAAGGTCATATATAACAATGTTGTAACATATTATATCCAACTCAAAAACTATAATCATTTTAAGCTGAAAAAAGACACAAGCAACCACAAATGCCACCTTACATGTCGCAAGGGCACTTTGGCCTATTAAAGGACCTACCCTTGACAACCACTTTCACTACATTTTTAAATAGCCATATACTATCTGACATAAATTCCAAGTACTCTTGTACAAAAAATCGCTAATGGCAGAGCTTGAGAATCCTAATGAGATGCCAAAGCTTATAGCTTTTTTATCTTCTCTACTCAAAAGGTTAGCTGAATCAAATGATATCAACCAACAACTTATACAACAGAAGATCTCAGTTTTTCAAGGCTTAACTCGACCCAATATCTCAATTCAGAACTACCTTGAGAGGATTTTCAAGTATGCAAATTGTAGTCCATCTTGCTTCATTGTTGCATATGTTTATCTTGATCGTTTCACTCAAAAACAACCCTATTTGCCTATCAACTCCTTCAATGTTCATCGGTTACTCATTACAAGTGTTATGGTAGCTGCTAAATTCATGGATGACATGTAAGTTAATTTCTTTATCTTGTGTTGTTGTTAAGACTATGAAATTAAACACTAACACAGACACTAGCGACGACACTGAAACATCAACATTGATACATAACGATACAGTAATTTAAAAAAAAAATTACAATTATATAATTAATTAAATGTAATCATATTAATTTGTGAATGTCATGTCAATGTTAGATATCTGGCACAACTTCAATCTAAAGTGTTTGGGTTACATCAAAATACTAATTTTCTTCCATTCAATATATAATTTCAAGAAAGGTTTATGGTAATTAAACAATGATGAATTGTGTAGTTTTAGTCCTTGATCTCTAGAGATTTTTGTAAAATATTCCTTTGATGAAATTTGTTGATTTGGAAGAACATATTTAAGACAATTTGGGGGTTATTATAATTTTTTTTCATACGAAACTTATGTTATTAGAGACACCTAATCAGATAAAAGCAAAAAATGATTCAAGTTATGTTGTTAGTAACTTTTTTTTCAATGATTTTTAGTAAACCAAATCTTGCATTGCATGTTAGTTACCTTTTTTTTTTTTTACAAAAATTACCTTGTTAAATTCAATGATTTTTACTTTAAGTTTCTACAATAATTACGTGTCGACATTTATATGTAAATTGAAAACGACCATACATGTAAAAAGAATATAACTTTGCTTGTGAATAATACTATGTCCAGGCTGGCTTTCCATTAGATGGAGACAACCCACACCATGTGACTCTTATTGCATGCAGCAAACTTTAAAGCATAGTCACGAAATTTTCTACAAAAATTATTTTTGCATACAATTTTGTAATTGAAATAAGCCATTTAATTTGATACATAAAAGGAAAATCCAAAATTCCTAATTAGAAATGCAATATGGACAATAAGTGTAAAATTTACACCGACAACCAATAGGGATGACAATGGGTAGGGTATGGGTAGGGTACTATAGTACCCATCCCCATACCCGCAGTTTGAAAAAATATCCGTACCCATCCCCATACCCGCGTGGGTAAAAATCTTTGTCCCCGTCCCCATACCCTATGGGTATCTAAGTACCCATACCCGTACCCGTTACCCGCAGTTTTGCTAAAAATAAATCGATCGATTATAAAATATCATATCGTTTTAATATAATAATTTAAGATTTTAATGTTGACTCATGAAAATTATAAACAAAAAATTTATCAACCTCATGTTAAAGTTCATTTCTTTGTTGACATATTCACATTGTGTTTGTATTATATTATAAATAAATATTTTTATTAAAAATGTGTAATAATTTAATAGTTGTTATATTTTTTAAATTGGTATACATATGTTATTATATAAAAATATATACAAAATAAATATATATTATGTGGGTATGGGGCGGGGTGGGTACTAAGGTACCCGTACCCGCACCCATACCCGTTCATTGTTGCGGGTAATTACCCATACCCGTGCCCAAAATGCGGGTTTTTACCCTACCCGTAATGGGTATTTTTTGCGGGTACCCACTGAGTATGAGTCAAATTGCCATTCCTAACAACCAATCATATATGTTGATATCTTCCGTAATAAAAATAGGGAGTTCTTCAATACATATTTTATTTGAATTATTTGGAAATGTACCAGTACAAAATGGTGAATTCTTCGATACATATAGTAAACAATGTTTATTAATTTTTGGATCTATCAAAATTATCCATCTCAGTAATATGTATACCGGAGTGTTGATAAACAAAATTAGTGCGACAAATTGAAGAATTATTATGATTTTATGTGAGTGTAAAATACTTTTTCATCTGCTATATATGTCCATTAATATGTAGTTCTATAGATAATTGACTTGCTTATTTTAATATAGTGCTGTTCAACTAAGTCTTCCCTTTTTTTTTTCAAATCCTTAGGTACTATAACAATGCTTACTATGCAAAAGTTGGAGGAATCACCACAATAGAGATGAACTTTCTGGAGTTGGACTTCTTATTTGGTTTGGGGTTCCATTTAAATGTAACTCCAAACACTTTCCAAGCTTATTGTGTTCACTTACAAAGTGAAATGATGTTGATGCAACCTCTAAATTTTACAGATTCTTCCTTAAGTTTAGGAAAATCACTAAATACCAATTTATGCTTTAATGAAGATGAATCTTCACATCAAAAGCAACAAAAATTAGCTGTTTGAAATTTCCTACATCTTCTTTATGTGTGTAATCTAGTTGTAGAAGGTAGTGAACCAATATTTAAAGACATGATATAAATGATTTTACTTGTAGTACCCACACTTGCATCTTTTTGTCTCTAACTAATTAAGTGTATGTTTGATTCTAATTTTAGAGTCGAAACTCGAAACAGTTCCAACATGATTTGTGCTAGAAACATGCCACCCATAAATAGAAATTGGTGGTCGAAACAGTTCAAAGCCCTATTTTCTTATTACGGGGCATATTTTCTATCACCATTGAGGTTAACATTAAGGGAACGGTTAACCACTCCATGTCCTTATTAGAACCCTTGCTTCATCCATTGTTAAAATTGAAGAAATCGATCGACCAAGCATGTGGCGGTACACCGTATCCATGTCAATCTTTCATTGTCAACATCGTTAGGACTCAAACTTCTAATTTCAGCGAACCATTGTGATAACCAGTCATTAGCCCCCTTGACTAAAGCTTGGACTTCCCCTTCATCCAAAGATTCAAATAGAACTAGATTTGACCCCAAAGACGTTGCTTTATAGAAAAGTTAACTTGTGTATGCAAAATATTTTGAATATTTCGACTACTCACTTTTATCGCCTCTAACCTTTTCCCAGTCAATATTTTTCTCAGCCATTGCCTTCACCACCCCCCCACACACACACACACATTCTTCCCATGACCCTAATCAGTTACCTTCTCGTTCTCCTGGCCTCTAACAACTTGAACAAAGCTACAACCATCTTTCGTGTCCCTTGCTCTAAGCCCCAACTTTCCTCCAGACTCCTTATGATTTGTTCTACATGCTCCATTCTCCCTAGTTCCCAGTTTCTCCATGCAGTTAAATTTTGTAAGATTCGCGTGCAACTTCCTATAGCTAAAAATGGTGTTGTGCTATCTAACTTCAAGCATCCTTTCATCTACAACATTCTGAGAGCATACAAAGTCAAAACACTTTCCTCTAATATTCTTCTTTGCTGGAATCACAGCCTCATCCATACTTGTGTAAAACAATTCACTACAAGAAATTTGATAGTTAGCGACGGTTCTAAAAGGCATTAGCGACGGTTTTAAACCGTCGCAAATCAATATTACGACAGTTGGCAAAGGGCCGCAAAACCTGGCGTCGTCGCTAAACATTGCGACGGTTTTAAGAACCGCCACACAAACCGTCGCGACAAAGTTAGCGTCAGTTTAAAACCGTCGGGAAATGGAAACTAGCAAGGGATCTATTTCTACATTGGCGACGGTTTAAAACCGTCGCTCTATCATTAATTTTTTTTTTACTTTACTGGCAGTTTGAAACCGCCGCAATCTCTATTTTTTTGGAAAAAAAATTCAGTGCTTTTTTTTTTCCTCCAATTAATAGTTCTTTTTTTTTTTTCCTACTTAGTGACTAAAAATTTTTGTGCTTTTTTTTTGCTGCAATTAATTATACTAAACAAGGTCTCTTAAACATAATAAAAATAGCCCACCTATACCTAAACATCCAAAACATAGAAGATGCTAATTGCATCTATATTTTTATTTTTTGGTAGAGAATTGCATCTATATTATATAATAAATTAAGAAAAAAAGCTAATTGCAAGTAAAAACTTCCAAATATAAAAGATGAAATTGACAGAATACCAAACAAGCAAGCTGAAATTAACACACCACAAACCAAACAAAGATTCTGCTATTCCAGTCCTAAACCTCACCCTTCTTAACTCTAGTATAACTAAAATATTACCCTTCTTAACTAGTATAACTAAAATACAAAGGGATATGAAGCATGATAGTTTTAAACCTCAAGAAGAGTTTAACATACCTTTTGAACCCGAGCTGTCAGCCTTGTCATTGCACTCTTCAGTTTACGAACTCTGTCCAAATTACGACTACTAATCTGCAGTTTAATGTAACTCAAAGTTCATAACAATTGAACAAAATAAAGTCAAGAATTTCAAAAACATAAATAAAACAGATTCCTCAAAAAGGTCAAACATGGAACTAGAACATCCACGTTTCAAGCCAAACAATAGAAATCATATAAGTGAAAGCATTCATGATCAGAATTAACATCTCAATGATGATAAGTACAAGGAGTAAAAAGCATAAGATATCTGAACTAAAGGAAAGAAAAATCTCCTAAACCACTTTTAATGAAGCTTCCTAGTTGTTAGCTTATTATATATTTGTGAGGGAGGGCTCGTGTCAAAACTGAAATGAGAGAAAAACAAGATAAGGAATTTAATTATATATGTACCTTGGAGGTAAGTTCATATAAGGCAGGATAAGCAACCATCTCCAACTCAGTTGTACGTGCAACAAGATAACTACAAATGGTTTCTAAAACCACCTCCAAGGCATGAAACTCAAACGGTGACTCTACATTGCATAATTTAGATCATTCAAATACAGGAAGAAAAACAATGTTTGATTAGAGAGGAAAGGATGCAATCAACTATTTTTTTACACAGTTCATATTTAATCTAACATACCATCTTCAGCAGCTTCAGCATCCTGTTGACCACCAAAATACTCTTTACCATCTCCTTGTTGTTGACGGATGTCACTCAGTTTAGGCAATCGCCTCTGCAGTTCCTCAACAACAGGAACCACGTGTTCATCTGTTGGATCTCGCAGCAATACCTATACCACAACTAGTTACAGTTATAATGCAGAAGTAAAAGCCATCTCATGTGAATGATGAAGTTGAGGGGGAGATTGAGGTTGTCGATGTTGGGGTTGAAGTTGAGGGGTTGATTGTGAGGTGGAGGTTGAGTGGGAGGTTGTATACGATAATTACGTCTTCTTGTTGAGGTAGACATACCTACAATCAATTGTCAAAACCACAGATACAAATTGAATAGAAAAGATTTGTAAAATTCACAAAACTGAAACAGTCAAAACAGGATACAAATTTGAAGATTATTTTACTATTTGTGGAAGAAATACATAGACATACCTTAAATCATATTTGATAAGAGGATTTATTTAAAAGGACAAATTGTTTCAAAACTATATTGCAAAGGAGTTAATGTATTCTCCGGTATATATATCATCCGTCACAAAATCAGAATCTGCCAAAAGACATTTTTGTCATTAACCTTTTAAGCTATGAGAAAGTAGACATAAGAAAGTAATCAGTTTTTAGAAACAAAGATTAAGTGTATAACCATATGTAAACTTAGTTCGAATTTGTTTTAAAAAAGAAGTTTTCATACCTTTCTTAGACATAGTTGAAACATAAACTTAACAGGAAAAGAAAATCAACACAATATTATGTGAAATAAAACCAATAAATATACAATTGCACCCAAAGTTGAAAGTTTAACCCATAAATTTTTATCCATCATCTTCAACATAACTTTGGAGCAACATTACAAAAACATAGCAAACAAATATGCCTAGGAGAGAGGACAAACAGGAAAGGTTGGCTCACCGAGGCAGCAGCAGAGAATCGGCAGCGTTCAGAGATGCGCACAGCACCGGGGTGACCGATGCCAACCCACAACGACGGCCATGACACACGCAGGAATCGCGATCTAATATTGTGTCAAGTTTACCACTATATAGCACACACAAAAAAAAAACAAATTAAACTCATTTTTAGCCTCATGCTTAGTTTATAATTGAACTGAACAGTTCATAACTCGATTAAAGTTCATTTTCTCCTTTACTGAACTAATGAATAAAGTTTAAGCAGATGGATTCATTTATAATTATAAGCATATGGAAAATCCTCTCACCTTAGGTACCTTCCTCGCAGCATCAACTTCAAAACTGAGAATGGATAGTAGTTTCTTGTTCTTAAAAGCCAAAACCTGCAAAATCAACATGTAGTGAGCATAATCAAAGTCCATTGCAGATCTATTTGGACAAACAACATACAAAAAAGTGGAGTTACTTGAGTTGCATTAATCTTGGTGTGTAAAACTTGGGCTATCATGAGGTATTTATAAACTATCAACAAAGGAGATATAAGAAAAAAGACAGTAAATTACTTGGTGATTCACACAGTTCATCTTCATAAGCCACAATTTTATAATTAACATATCATATGATAAAATAATAGCTGAAGCTGAACCAAAATTGATTTAAATCAATGAAAATGCATTCATACCTTTATACAGTTCTCTATATAATCACAAAACACCATCAATAACATCATATGCCCACCAAATTAACCATGATCACTCCACAAAGAAGCCAAATTCCAATAAATTTACAACTTTTCAATCAAAACTTTCTCTGAAATCATCTTACTTCAACCCTTGAAATGAAATACAGAATCAAAATCAAAATCTGCAAAAGGAAAAAAAAAAAAAAAAGAATAAAAACTGAACTCTTCAATTAAAGGATCAAACAAAACACACAAAATTTAATGAAAAGCAAGAAAGAATAAACCAAAGATAAAGTTTGTAATAACAATACAAACCTTGGCATCAACAGAGTTTATCTTCTCGGCTCTGAGATAACCAGTAACTTCCCAAATTCTTGCAACCCTAACCAGGACAAAAAATGAAACCAAATCAGAATAGAACAAGAAGGAGAGCACAAACGATGAATGGGAAGATGAACCAGAAGCAAGCGCATATATAGTGGAAACAAATGAAAGATAAGGGCAAAAAGGGTAAATGAAAGCATGAACAAAAGCCAATCATGTCGTCGTCTCCTTTAAGAACAAAAGCCAATCACGTCGTCGTCTCCTTTAAGAATGAAAGATAAGGGCAAAAAGGGTATATGACAGTCCTATTTTCTAACCATTACATTGTGATTCCTAAATTTACAACTTAGTGTAGTAAAGTTCCCATTAAATTTTCTTCTAATGAACCATCTAGTGGTGTAAAGTCATGGCAAGTTCCAGGGAATGATTAACATTATTATAAGTTTAATAGTCTTACCTACATTTGCAAGAACTGAATCCATAACCCAAATCAACAGAATTCAATAACAATTAACAGAAACAATACATAGGCAAACCTAATCTATTAGGATGAAAATCATTCTTAATAGAATCTGGCAAATTGTCCCACCAAGTGAGACTAGGAACAGAAAAAATCAATGAAAGCTAGGCTTTAAAACAAGTCCTGGTGACAAAATCTCAGACAACAAGGATGTAATAATGAAATGTAAAGAATAACAGCACCAGCCACCAGGAAATACAAGTGTTAACTATATGGATAGGTGACATAATCATAGCACAATTAATTCCCTGCTTGAAACAAAAATTAATTAGATGCAAATTACAACCCTAATATTCATCAATTAACCAAAATGTGAATGTCATAGGTACATAAAACCCTGTGTTACACTAGAGCCTAACATTCCAAAAAAATTCGCCAAACAGAGCCTTATTAGAGTGTTATCAAAGATGGCATTGCTATGAGCTTTCAACAATAAAGCTACCATACTGATCTCAACTTATTCTAAATCACATCCTTCAAAATTACAAAGTAATGACAAGCTAAATAAACCACATATCAGAAGGTTAAACACCTCAATTGACTTTAAAAATCTGAAGCTTAATTATTCATACAATGAGCTATGTAAAGGGGCTTCAAGTGAACCTGAAGCAAAATTAAGCAATATTGAATCTGAAGCAAAATTAAGCAAATAATATATTCAAGTGAACCTCAATTTCAAGGAATATTGAATCTGAAGTAAAATTGAACCTGGATTTTGAAGATTGAATATGAATTTGAATGTTGAACGATGCTGAACGAAGTTGAATGAAGATTGAAGGTTCAGCGAAGCTTGAGAGGTTCAACGAAGCTTGAGAGGTTGAGTGATTTAGGGATTCGAACGAAGCCTGAATGTTGAACCTGAACGTAGCTTGAGAGATTTAGGGATTGGAGCTTGTGAGTGAGAATCACAGATTTAGGATTGAAGCTAATGAGTAAGAATATCGCAGATTTTTTTAGGGTTTAGGGATTGAAGAAGCTTGAAAACGAATCTGATTTAGAGATTGAAGCTCGAAGGTTGTGGGATTGAAGAAATTCTGAAAAAAGAGGGAAGAAGTGAAACAGCGCGGGTTTGTCGACTTCTCGACGGTTGCTTTTGAACGGCCGCAAGGTTTCAAATATTAACATAGCGGCGGCGGTTCTTCTAAACTGCCAGAATGCATGTGTCGTAAGTCAACATATTTTTTGTAGTGATTCCACATATCTTTCGCCTTGTATCCATCTGGAAACTTAGAAAAGTAGTAAGACATGAGAATGGAAAAATCCTTCTTAAGGCTTCTCTCTCCCTTTTCACTATGAAAAGCTTTTTCCATGGGTTTGTCTAACTCAACCTTTGTTTTTACATCTCCTACGAACGTCAAACCATTTGCTCTCCATCGAAAGTTGCCTTGATCTTCTATTTTTACGCAAACCCTAGTAGTGTATACACTACAAGAATTCTCTGCATTTCCGACAAACAATTCCTACGAAAATTGGTTTCGTCACCCAAGAATGCATTTCCTACAAAATATTTGTAGGAAAGGTTTTTTATATGTTACCCTCCTGACGTGTGGGGTCCAAGGGAGCAGTTCCTACGAAATTTTGGTAGGAAACGTTTGTTGACCATTGAATTCTGGCTTTCATGTGACCGTTCTGCATGTGTGGTATTCTAGGAAGCAATTCATACGAAAGTTTGGTAGGAAATGTTTTAATTTTTTTTTTCAAAAAAGTAACCAGCAACGATCACAAGCAGGATATATAAAAGTTAAGGTTACCGTACGGTGAGAGAGCACAATAAACAGGATATTCATGGAATATGCTCTTAACACATGTAATTGGAAATTTAATAGTTCCACTATTAGAGGATCAATATTGGTATTTCTCATCAATTAAAATAGTTGTTATATTATTAATTTTTAGTTTAAAATATATGCTGGCTCATCGGATTAATAAGTGGTCGACCGTGGAACAATGCTTAAAATTATCAGAAATTCTAACGATTATCAATAATATTTTTTAAAAGTAAAAATTACGACTCTTCACATTTTTTCGGATAAAAAAAAAACATTATTAACGTCAATTTAGTACGAGTTACATATTTATTATATATTGTATTAATTAAATCGGTGTTAATTAAATGATTTTTTAATCATAAAAATGAAAATAATCATTAAATTACAGTTTCAAACATAAACATAAATTATCGATAATATTTTACATATTTTTTAGTTACTGATCTACCATGGACCAATTGAAGAAGTAGTTTATATTATAAATTGTCATGCTTTTAACACATATATGTGCACTTAAAAAACGAACGGAAAAAAGAATTTTGATGATCGGACTCCGAATGGATAGACATAGTAATAACAGTCTAACCGAAACTTAGTTTTAATGAAAGGGTCATGAACTTTGATTGAAACTACTGATTTTGATTGGAGATTTCAAATTTAATCAATCCGACTGTTCAATATCACCTAATTGGACTGACAAATGAACGGGAAAAAGAATTTTGATGATCGGACACCGAATGGATAGACATATTGTAATAACAGTCTCACCGGAAACTTAGTTTTAGTGAAAGAGTCATGAACTTTGACTGAAACTGCCGATTTTGATTGGAGATTTCAAATTTAATCAATCCGACAATTCAATATAACCTAATTGGACTGAAAAACGAACGAGAAAAAGAATTTTGATGATCGGACTCGGAATGGATAGACTGATTGTAATAACAGTCTCATCGGAAACTTGGTTTTAATGAAAGGGTCATGAGCTTTGACTGAAACTACCGATTTTGATTGGAGATTTCAAAGTTCATCAATCTGACCGTTCAATATCACCTAATTGGACTGAAAAACGATAGGGAAAAATAATTTTGATGATCGGAAACCGAATGGATAGACATATTGTAATAACAGTCTCACCGGAAACTTAGTTTTAATGAAAGGGTCATTAACTTTGACTGGAACTATCGATTTTGATTGGAGATTTCAAATTTAATCAATCTGATCGTTCAATATCACATAATTTGACTGACAAACGAATAGGAAAAAGAATTTTGATGATCGGACTCGGAATGGATTGACTGATTGTAATAACAGTCTCATCGGAAACTTAGTTTTAATGAAAGGGTCATGAACTTTGATTGAAACTACTGATCTTGATTGGAGATTTCAAATTTAATCAATCCAACCGTTCAATATCACCTAATAGGACTGAAAAATGAACGGGAAAAAGAATTTTGAAGATCGGACTCCGAATGGATAGACAGATTGTAATAACAGTCTCATTGGAAACTTAGTTTTAAGGGTAAATAGTGTCATACCCCCCTGCAAAATAGGCGAGTTTTGCGTTACCCCCCTGCAAAGTCAAGATTCCTTGCGTTACCCCCCTGGCTCAACAAGTGGGCATATGACATGGACGAATCTTGATGTGGCATGACACGTGGAAATTAATTAATTTTTTATTTATTTTTAATTGCCAACTCAGTAATTATTAATTTTTTAATTAAAAAAAAATAAAAAAAACTTTTTTTTTTAAAGAATTTTTTTTTTACGGTAACTTTTTTTTAAAGAAATCTTTTTTTTTTAAAGAAACTTTTTTTTTTTAAAAATAACTTTTTTTTAAAGAAACTTTTTTTTAAAGAAACTTTTTTTTTTAAAGAAATTTTTTTATTTAAAGAAACTTTTTTTTTCGTTCCGTTCATATGCAGCGATTGTTCTTCGTTTTCAATTTCAATTTGGGGGTTAGGGCAAAGCGATTGTTCTTGCGTTACTATGTGATTGCAGTTTTTTTTTTTGTTACTCTATTATTATTATTATTATTATTATTATTATTAATTTTTTGGTTACTATTATTATTAGTTTTTTTTTCATCTTCGTTTTTTTTTTGTTACTCTATTATTAGTTATTATATATATAAGAATTTTTTTTACATATATATAATAACAACTTTTAGTCAAAAAAAAACTTTCTTTTAAGTAAGTTCATAAAAATATAACAACTTTTAAGTTTTTTTTTTTTAATTAAAAACCCACATTAATTAATGAGTTGGCAATTAAAAATAAATAAAAAATAAATTAATTTCCACGTGTCATGCCACGTCAAGATTCTTCCATGTCATATGCCCATTTGTTGAGCCAGGGGGTAACGCAAAGAATCTTGACATTGCAGGGGGTAATCTCAAAAAAATATTTTGCAGTGGGGTAACGCAAAACTCTGCTATTTTGCAGGGGGGTATAACACTATTTACCCTAGTTTTAATGAAAGAGTCATGAACTTTGACTAAAACTACCGATTTTGATTGGAGATTTCAAACTTCATCAATTCGACCATTCAATATCACCTAATTGGACTGACAAACGAAAAGAATAAAGAATTTTGATGATCGGACACCGAATGGATAAACATATTGTAATAATAGTCTCAACGGAAACTTAGTTTTATTAAAATGGTCATTAACTTTGACTGAAACTATCGATTTTGATTGGAGATTTCAAATTTAATCAATCCGACCGTTCAATATCACCTAATTGGACTGACAAACGAACGAGAAAAAGAATTTTGATGATCGGACTCGGAATGGATAGACTGATTGTAATAACAGTCTCACCGGAAACTTAGTTTTAATGAAAGGGTCATGAACTTTGACTGAAACTACCGATTTTGATTGGAGATTTCAAATTTAATGAATTTGACCGTTCAGTATCATCTAATTGGACTGATAAACGAACGGGAAAAATAATTTTGATGATCGGACTCCGAATGGATAGACAGATTGTAATAATAGTGTCACCGGAAACTTAGTTTCAATGAAAATGGATGAACTTTGACTGAAATTACCGATTTTGATTGGAGATTTCAAATTTAATCAATCCGACTGTTCAATATCATCTAATTGGAGTGACAAACGAACGGAAAAATGAATTTTGATGATCGGACTCCGAATGGATAGATAGATTGTAATAACATTCTCACTAGAAACTTAGTTTCAATGAAAGAGTCATTAACTTTCAACATGATGTAGTTTTCTTTACGAATGTTGTTATTTTTATCTTTTGTTTTGAATTTCATCTTTTATATAAATTATTTTTTTAATTTTTATACAACAAAAAAAGGAAAATATTTCCTAGAAAAGCAAAACGAAAATTTGAAAAAATTGGGGGGAAATATTCAGTACATTTCCTACCAAATTTTTGTAGGAAATGTCATGGAAAAACGAAACACCAATTATCAGCAAAGACGCGCTAACCCAAAATTTCAAATTTTTACGTTTCCTACAAACGTTTCGTAGGAAATGTCATGGAGGGAATTCCAAAAATTTGAATTTCAGATTTTTCTCTATATATAACACTATCTTCTACACATTTTTTTTCATTCTTTCAAGTTTCAACCTTCATTCTTTTCATTTAATCTTTCCCACTTCACTTTCTTCTTTTATTCTTTCAACATATTCTTCTTTCCTACTTCAATTTTTTTTCTTCAACATATTTATTAACTCTTTCTCTTTATATTTTCTTTCAATGCATTCAACTTTTTTCTTTTAACACTTTCATACAAACATCTTAAAAACTTCTATTTTAACATTCATTCTTTATTTTCTTCAACACATTCAATGTTTTTTCTTTCAACATTTATTCAAACACATTAATTATCTTTCTCTCATCATTCTATTTTCTTTCTTCTTACATTTTTTTTCATCATTCTATTTTCTATGTTTTGTTCATTTTTTCTTTCATCATTTTATTTTATTTCTTCTTATATTTTTTTTCATCATTCTTTTTTCTTTTCTTTCTAAATTTTTTCTTTCATCATTCTATTTTCTTTCATCCTACATTTTTTTTTATTCTTCAATTCTACCACCTCAAAAATATTTTCTATTTATCACTTTGAACTCAACATAAATTTCTCACTAAATGTTTTTAGTTCTCTTTCAATTTTTCTTAATGTATATTTTGTTTTAGTGAAAATTTAAATTTTTTTACATAAATTTCAAATATTTTGGTTGAAATTTAAAAAAGTTTAGCACAAAATTGCAAATTTCAAAATTTTGGGCGCAATTTTGAATTTTTTGTTTTTTTTCTGCATAATTCAAATTTTCAATTTCTGAAAATTTGAATTTTTTTTTAATATTTTTTTTACATTTCCTACGAAATATTCGTCGGAAATGTATTTTGGCGGAAAATTCAAATTTTTTTCTGAAAATTTGAAATTTTAGGCGGAAAATTTAAATTTTGGATTTGGCGCACTATTTCAAAAATTACATTTTCATTTAAATTATTTTTAATTAAAATATAGATGCTGAAAATATCTATTTTAATTTTTTTTTAATATGAAATACAGTTCCTACAAAATATTCGTAGGAAATGTCCTGCCAAAAGCTGCAACACACGTTTCCTACAAATGTTAGTCGGAAATGTCGTATGAATAGCACATGTTTTTCCTACAAAGGTGCTCGTCGGAAATGTCGTCGGAAATGTAACATTTCCTACGAAATTGTGCACATATGTTATCCCTTTATTTCTAGATTTAATGCCACATACACCAGTTGGATGTAGACATCGATTTCCTAATGGAGACTAAGATGAAGATGTCTACATTAAGATGCCACAAGGATTACAAGGAGTGTCAGACAAGAAATTAGCATGTAAGTTAGTCAAATCCTTATATGGATTGAAGCAAGCAAGTAGGCAATATGTTGTCCCAATTTCTCCTTACCATTGGTTATACACAGATGCCATCTGACCCTACTTTGTTTACAAAAAGGAACAATTCTAACTTCACATCACTGTTAGTATATGTTGATGACATAGTACTAACTGGTAACTGTTTGGAAGAAATTACAGCTAGCAAAAGAAAACTACATGCAACCTTTCGAATAAAAGATATTGGTGTTTTTAAATTCTTTATGGGATTAGAAGTAGCTCACTTTGGGCAAGGAATTACTTTGCGTCAAAGAAAATATTGATTGGATCTATTGAGTGAAACAGGTACACTAGGCTGCAAACGTAGTATACCTATGGATCCTAGTAACCGGTTACACAACGATGACGATGAGAGTGAACCACATGGCAACATTACTGAGTATCGTGCCTTAGTTGGGAAGTTGTTGTATTTAACCTCAACAAAGCCTGACATAGCCTTTCTTGTGCAACAACTTAGTCAGTTCCTTGATGCTCCCACTTCCATACACTTCAAAGCAGCTCAAAAAGTGCTAAGGTACCTTAAGGTCAATCCTGGAACAAGTCTCTTCTTCCCTAGAAGCTCCTCACTACAACTCTTGGGCTTCACTTATGATGATTGGGGAGGCTGACCAGATAGTTGAAGGTCCATTACAGGGTATTGCTTTTTCATAGGACAATCTCTCCAAATCCTCATCTGAAGCTGAGTATCGTGCACTAGCTTCAGCAACTTATGAGCTGCAATGGCTTAGCTATTTGTTGACAGACTTATAGGTTCAAAGAGACAAGCTTCCAACTTTATACTTTGACAGTCAAAGTGCTCTACACAGTGCATAAAATCCTGTCTTTCACGAGCGTACTAAACATCTTGATATAAATTGTCATATTGTTAGGGAAAATCTGCAAGGGGGACTCATGAAGCTTTTACCTATATCGGGCTACAACCAGATAGCAGACATATTGACTAAAGCTTTGCGTCCTGCAAACTTTCATAGGCTCTTTGCCAAGCTAGGCCTTCTCAACATCTTCGGGCCTTAGCTTGAGAGGGTGTAACAAAATATGGATTGATCTTAGCTAACTAGACAGCTCATTATATGTTAGTTAGTTGGTTAAGCTCCAGTTAGTTAGTTATGTTATTATCCTTAACTTGATGAGTTAGTTACTTGTAAACTAAGTCATCTATATATAGCTTGTACATAACTAATTGTAAACTGATTTCAATCAATAAGGTTCATTAATCAGTTAAACCTAATTATTTAGTTGTTGTGAAAATGGTGTCAGTTTTAATTAGTTATGTACATAACCTAATTGTAAACTAATTATTTAGCTTGTACAGTAAATGGTGTCAATTTTAATGCCTCCATAGTGACACCATTTTCTGTTTCATCCTTATAGGTATAAATCAGGGTGGCATATTATTTTCGTTTAACATTTTACTAAATTCAGATAAAAAGAAAAAGGGATGTTTTTATAGAAAATAAAATAATTCAAATTAAGGTAAACAAGTTCATTCATTCATTAACTTAAACAAAGAAAAATCACAAACAAAATGACAAACATGTGTATAGGGACATTCCCCTTCCACAACTTAAAACTAACATAAATAACAAACCCAACTAATTCATAAGCCAAAGTAGTAAAGTACACACTAGAAATTCATAAAACAACACTAGAACATCAATACCAATTAATTCAAAATCTAGATCCTCCTAATTCCTAATTCCTAACAAACCAAACTAAGGCAAAGGCAACATAAGCCAAAAAATGCAGGGAATCGCAAAATAAGCCAAGAATGCCATAAACAAAGCAACATTAATTTCAACCGAGTCAAGTGTGACTTGGAGCTGCATCGTTCCAACGATTAATGTAAAAGTTCCATGGAAGTAAGTTAAAACCAGAATCCATGAAGCAAGCAGCCTATCAATTCTTCTCTCGTACCGGATTATCGTTCGAGCAATGAAGGCACTTCCCATAAAGACTACACTCCAAGCAACTAATGGAATTGAAATGAAAACTAAATCCCATACAGTTATTTCTGTTACCGGATTTCTACACACATTGGCATAAATTAAAATCGGGTTTCCTAAAGGGCGCAACAGCAAAACACACATTGAAATAGCCGATAAACTCAGCTATCTTCACCATGGTTAGAGTTCCAAATTAACTTGTTTTTCCTGAGTTTAAATACAACATATAAACACAAAAAAGTTGACAAAAATACAACATTATTTTTTCTCCACT
This sequence comes from Trifolium pratense, assembly GCF_020283565.1. Lineage (NCBI taxonomy): Eukaryota > Viridiplantae > Streptophyta > Magnoliopsida > Fabales > Fabaceae > Trifolium > Trifolium pratense. Next base: position 43,019,260 of record NC_060064.1, on the reverse strand, counting down.
CACAGCATGTATATCGAGATGTGCAAAAAATATTAAAAAAAGCAAAAAGTTTAGTTTTGTTGTATTTTTGTTAAAAAAATGTGTTTGAAAAACATTTTTCTATACAAATATGTGCAATGGAGAGTATTACTTATTTATATAGACACTCACTCCATTGGATCCTTTCAAATGATGCCAAAATATAGTGCCTGCAACCTCTCTGCTATGTTATGAGCAAAAATGGAAATGTTGAAAAGCAAATGAGAAAGTGCAATTTAGATTATACTAGGAATGGAGACACCCGTTGGTTACTGTGAGGTACATACATTTTATTGTATTTGAAAACAAAGACACCAATCCTAATCCTAATTAAAGACCATTTTTAGTTTATTTTTTATTTTAGATTTTTTTTCTTCATTTTCTGTTTTTAATCTTTGTTAAGAAAATTATCATCAAGGTTCATATTATAAAATTTAACATAATGTAGGCTTTGTAGTTTTTTCGTTCATTTGTATTTAATGAAAGATTAAATGCAGTTTTAACCTCCAAATTTTTCAATTGTTTTATTTTAGTTTCTTAAGTTTCAATCGCTTGATTTTGGTCCTCTAAATTTGTCACGTTTTGTATTTGGTAGTCCCCAGTGACATGTAGACTAAATTTCGATAATGAAACATAACTTGAGAGGTTAGATTGAGTAATGAATACACAACAATTGGAATATAAGATTTGTCCTGTACAAATGTTTTTTTTTTTTTTTTTTGTAAAACTAAATTGTCATGTGGTCCATCATCGAACTACTTAAGGTACCGTTTGGTCTGACTTTTTTATGGTCTAAAAGCTACTTTAAAATAAAGTTTAAAATAAGTGCTTTAAAAATAAAGTTAAAGTTGTTTGGTGATTTCATTTTTAAAAAAACTTAAAATGAATTCTAATTTAAAATTTGTTTGATAAAATATTTTATAATAGTTATGATAATATTAAAAATCATTATAAGCAAATAAAATATGATATTTCAAATTAAATATGATAATATATTCTATGTTATAATATTTTTTAAAAGATAATACTATAGTACTTTATATTTCTTAAAAAATAAATGTTCTGTAATTATAATTATTTAAAAAACATGTGTTATTATAATATATTATTCTTTTTTTTTAAGAATAATATATTAGTCTTTCAATTATAAAAAAAAAATATTAATCTTTTAATAAAATCTGGTAAAAAAAAAAATTTGATAACATGGTTTATTTTTTATAAAGTTAATTTGTAATATAAGTATACTAGTATAACATTAGATGAGTTTTCTCAAAGAGAAAAACAGAACATTAGACAAAGTATATACCTTATCATAAAAAAGTAATATAGTCATATATTTCGAAAATCATCAAAAAGTAATATAGTCATTTATTTTATAAAAAGGAAAAGGTAATACCTTCATGAAATAAAAAAGATGAGAAGTATATACGTTGAGAAAAAAATATATGATGTAGTTAGTGGGTACCTACAAGCGTTTCCAATTAGTAAAAAAGATTAAAATAATATTTGAATGGCTGGAACCGGGTATCGAAAGGAGAACAAGGAAAAAAAGGAGGCGCGTGTCATTTTAAGTTGATATTTTTAACTTATTTTTGGACTCCATATGCATTGTTTTTCTTTAATAAAAATAAGTCCTTATTTTTTTGTAGAACTTTTTTTAATTTGTGTTTGGCCTAACTTCTACTTAAAAAAAAAAAAAAAGTTATAAAAAAGTTTGGCCAAACGGTACCTTAATTATAGTCATCGATATATAATTTTTTATTGTATTATCCAATTAATTCATAATGATATGGTATAAGCGTTTTTGGTAAATAAAATACAAGAAAAGAAAGGTAAAGCTACCTTATTAACACTAGATGGAGACTTAGTGTTTAGTTAAAGTTAGTTAAAATTCAGTTATGAGGAAGTAGCAGAAATTAGTTGTTAGTTAGTATTTACTTTCCTTTGTAATTAAGTTTATCTAGTTAATAGTATATAAAGAATTGTACAGTGTGCGTAACTTCAAAGGTTCTTCTATCCACTGATTTTGGTTCTTCTGTGCCCTTTGCTGTGTCAACATTGGCAATAACTTCAAAGGTTCTAAGAAAGATCATCTCACTGAGTTCTCATTGTCGAGTCATTGCTCACATCAAAGACAAGTGTTTCAAGTTGAATGGTTTTTCTGCTGGATACTCAAAATGTGATGCTGCATCAACATGATTATGAACGGATGATTCAATAAATGCAGGCTCATATGGCCCATGCTTCTCTCTATTGAAGCAATTAGATGAAATCAGTTTAGAATGTGATTTATACGTAATTCAGTTTCTAGCTTAACTAAGATAAGAGTTCAAGTTTGTTAGTTAGAAGTAGTTATGCTGACTTGACACTAGCGGCTTAACTACACATTTGATCCCTTACATTTATTTTAGGTTTCAATTTGGTCTCTTACGTTTAAAACGTATCAATTTGGTTTCATATGTTTCCTCCGTTACCTTTAGTTGGTCCTTTCCGTCAATTTTTATACTAACACCGTTTAAAACAAAGGACTGTGTATGATTATCATGGAATACCCTACACTGGATTATGAGATCATCTCATCATCTCCTTCACTCAACACCACCGCCCCCATCATCTTCTTCTCTCTACGAACACCACCAAAATCTCTACCACAACATCCAAAACAAAAACAATTTATATCTACAGTCAAATATAAAAAATCACAAAAACCCAGGTTATGCTAAAGCCAACATGATTAACAAAATTGTACCCAAAGAACTGCAACAAGAATGATTAACGAATTCAATTCAACTCAAATCAAACATAAAAAAATCCAACATGATTAATCATTAATTCTTCCCTCAGTTCCGAGCTGGAATTATTCATTACCCAATCGAAAAATTAACCATTGATTGCTCTTGATTTGTTCTTCTTTGTTATTTATTTGTGTATATAGTTTGATTGTTGCGACGGAAGTAATAAGGTTGCAGGAAGGTCTAGCAAGTTGCAATGGTGAGGGAGATATGTTTATTATTTAGTGTGGGAGGGTGTATGATAATCATATATGGTCATTTTTTTTATCAACGGTAAATGATGGATATGACAAGGGACAAATTTGAAATGTTAGCCACATGGTATTTTTAAACAGAGTTAACTTGTAATTTAACAGGACCATCTAATGGCATGACAATATTATCTAAAATGTATGGAAAAAATCAAGATTCAAGTGAACAAAAAAACAATCAAATCAAGATATATATATATATATATATATATATATATATATATATATATATATATATATATAAAATTCCTAAATAGTTGTGGAACCACTAATCTAACCCTAATCCACATAAGCCACTTACATCCAATTAAATCACTCAATAATGCCACATCATTTTCTTATATTATATCATTGTCATTATTATGTACTCTTCATATACTCACATCAATAACATTTATATAGATGACTGTTGGGTTTTTGTATGTTGGCTACATTTTGCAAAAACATATTTTAGCCAAGTGTTGAGACATATGTGCTGACCCCAAGTGTTGTGACAAATGTGGGTATACTTCGGAACAACATCTGTCTATGTATCTGTGCGCGCCAGCTAGCGTTTTTATTTTCTACTCAATCTTTCGAAGATTTGATTGAAGAATTGTTTCGTGGTTTCTTACAGAGCAAGGCGCACGTGATTAATGTGTTTCTGAAGGCAGCCGAACCCTAGTTCTATTTTCTAAAGGAATAAAATAACTTTTAGAAAATATAATATTTGTTTCAAAAATATATCTTGTGAAGATTGCTGCAGAAAATACAAAAGATTTATTTCAAATAAATCTTTGTGCTTCAAGAAGATTAGAAGATTTAATTTTAAAATATATTTACAACAAATATATTTATGGGAGGAATATTTGATGCAAAGAAAGATTTGGTAAAAATATATATTTTGCATCTAGAAGATTTCTTGGAGCTGAAGCATTGTGAAAAGCCCACGAGGCTGTGCTATATAAAGGGTGCTGCTAACCCTATTTTATTCACCAAAACTTGAAGAAAAAATAGAATATCAAAGATGTAGTCTTTTAAGGGTTTCGTGTCTTTAAGCCACTCTCTAGGAGAGTTGGTGTAAAGTGAACCACTCGGATTGTGAGATGGTCACTATGTCCTCACTCAGAAACCTGTAGGTAATGAGTTGAGTATTGTACTTGGAGGAAGCTTTTAAGCAACTCCAAATTGTGAACTTAGTCGTTGGCTAGGTTTTAATGTCATTGAAGTGTGTCTTCATATTTGTCAAGGAGAGTGTCTCCATTCTGTTGTTATTGAAATCCTTACTGGTTGTAAGGTTGAGGGGAGTGAGACGGAGTCTCATATCTAGGAGTTCCTAGGTAGAAGTTGCATTGGGTAGGGATTAAGTGAGGAGTTGTAAACGGGGGAGTTTAGCTCTGAATTAATACTGCTGATAGTGAATTTCCTCCTGGATTGGTATCCCCCAGATTAGGTTGTTAGGCTGAACTGGGTTAACAATTATGTGTGTTGTTTATGCTTTTCAGTATCTGTTTTTAATGCTCTGCTTTATTGTTCTTACTGCTAAGACAAGTGTTACGACAAGTGTCTGAACATCGTGGACAACACTTGTCTACTGTGTACCAGAATTTCAATTGGTATCAGAGCAGGCATCCTGTTCTGTATCTGGGTGAGATCCTAGGGAAGATACTTTCTGGTTATGAACAAGTAAGGAATACTGAACAGTTGTTTGGACTTGAAGAAGTTCATATTTGTTTGAATGGTCCCTAGAAGTGGAGGATGGACTATTCATGGCACGGTGTATAGCTTTGATGTTTGAGCTTCTGTATGGTTTGATTTATTTTCAAACCTATGTTAACCTGTTGCACCTGGAGTGTGGAATTTGTGCAAAGGTCATTATGGTGTGCCTGAAGTTTGTTGAGGAGTTTTTTTTTTCTGCTTTGAATTCCGCTTCATATATATATGATGGAAAACTCCTGGTGGTTTTGAGTGTGCAACACTCTGTTATCCTCTGAAGAGGTTCAACTAACTTGTTGGAGATGCCAACGATACTTGAGGGTGATCTCAAGTCCACTCATAAAGGCACTCATATATGAGTTTGTTGAAGAGAGATCTGAAGGAAGTTGTGAGCAATTTGTTTTTGCTTCTAACCCTAAAAGCCAACCTCCAGTGGCTTTGATAAAGGATCTCTTGGTGTGTTCCTTGAGAAGGGGACTGATGTCCTCCCAGATGTTGCTACATCTGACCAGCAGTATGCAGAATCTTGTTGGATTTATTTTGACACTAGAAACTTATGGTTGACTTCTTGGGTGAGTTTATTTCTGATCCAAGTAAGTGGTAGTGCAGATGTGTGTTTTGCTTTTCCTGTGTAAGCTTGATAAAGGTATCTCATTCAAATTCTTTATGTGGAGGTCAAGCTTAAATGTCAATGACATTTTCTCTGACATCTGGAGAATCCTTCTGATCAAAGGAGCCAGATTTATGGAATCATGTTTATGGCCATGAAACAGATTCTGTTTGGAGGAGAGTAACTTGTGTATACCAACCACTAGATGTGCAGCTATTGAAGGGGAGAATGTATAATTCTCTAGAGTGCTATGAGAAGTTATTAATGAGGAATCCTTATTCTGAAACTATGAGATCTTGAAGACATGTCAGGTGTAATTTTTTGACATATTTATAATGAGAATTTATTTTTCTCAATATATCTGGTGGTATTTCTCTGAAATAGGATGGAGGTTGTTTACTCTAACTTGATATTATCAAGTCTATGAGAGCATAGAACTCTTGTTCTGTTGTAGTGAAAAGAGCTTCATGGGATTATGAACATTGGAGCTGCTTCAACCTATGTCCAATGGTTGAATTGTTATCTGCACTTTGGAGTGTCATCCAAATCACCAAGGATATGCATTTCAGTTGTTTCTAGCAAGGAGGAGTTATTATTTTTGGGAGCAAAGGATTATTGTTCTTTGATATTGAAAGTTGATCAACTACTGATGGTTGTTCTCTTGTGTCCCCCTGTTGTTGTTAATTATGATGTTGGTACTTCCACTAAGGCCACAAGTGAGTTGCTGCTGATTCACTTATGGAACTCGTTCCTAAGACGGATGTTATGTCAGATGTTGACACATCTATGGCACTGGAGACAAATGTTGTACCAAGTGTAGGTACATGTGTGGCACCTGCAACTGCCACATATTTTGATACATCTGCAGCACCTGAAACTGTAATAGATCATAATGTTTCAGATATTTCTTACCAGATGAATACTACTGAGAAAGAGAATACTACAAAAGTAATTATGACTGGTAAAAATTCTGCTGATCACAGTGTTGTGAACTCTCAATCTGATGAGAGTGTGAAGACTGTGTCTAAAACTCTTGAGGATAGTTAGCCTGTTAGTGATCTTGCAGCTCATGCTCTGATTAGTAGTGTGCTAGTGTTTGTCGTGATGTTTGTGGAGGTGTTATGCTATGAATCTAGTCATCCCGATCTAATCTGTTTTTTTTGTGAGAATTTATATATGTCTGTCAATGTGCTCTGTGGGCTGTTGCGATATTTATGCAAGTGCACAGACTTATCGTGTAGTTATAAAAGATTATCGATCCCACATGAACTATTTGTTAAAATTTCGCTTATGTTTTTAATACAATGTAAGGTTAAGGCTTAATAATAATTAAAAAGGGGTTTGTAAAATAATTACCTAGAAATAAAATAATTAAATTAAATAACAGTGACTATTAAGAATTGGTTTTAAATAAGTTGGATTTTAACTAACTGGAATGTTACTTTAGGTACTTCAATGGGTTCGGTAATAAACACTATGTTTTGAAAAGTTTAGTCTTTTTTTTTTTAAAAATTGATTTAAAAATACTCGTCTCACACTTTCGCGCTATTGAGTTATATTATATAATGATAAAATAAATGTATCACTTTCGCTATAACATTTACTTATAAAAATATTGTTTGGAAATCAATTAAATTTTACTAAAAGGGTCTAGTTTTCACAAAACGATACTAGTTTAAAAATATAGAACTCATGTCATCACACTATTGGACTATATTATATTATATAAATAAGATGTTTTTGCTATCGCTCAATCATTAGTTCATAAAATACTTTTTGAAAACTAATATAATTTAATTAACCTTAAAGAGCTATCGCGATATTAAAGTTAATGTTCAGTTTTTACTATCTAGTATAAATTTCAAACAATTGTTCTGTTAATTCATACTTTAATTAATTTTCACTATCGTGCAAAATTATAATCTATTGTTTAATTAAAAACTGAAACAGAAAACTAGACTTGAAAATTTAATTCACAGTTTAATTACCGAACTCATATCAGACACCTATTTCACATACCAGTTATATTAAATTAGTTGGACATAATTATAAATAAAGGCATAATATAATAGTAGTTACGTGAAAAAGAAAACATAGATATGGATTTAAAATAATTAAAGTGAGCAGTAATAGTAACTGGAATTTGGAAAATAAACTTAAATATATTGATTAATGTAAACTTACAGACAACCGAAACTGGAATTGAAACAGGAAACAAAGGACAAGCTGCAGCTCTCAACACGTAAAGCAGTAAACTTAAGTCTAAAAATTTAAAGTATGTGTTTTTTCTCTTCAGCTTGACGTAGTGAAAGATGATTTTTAATTCATTCTGAATGCATCTATATATAGGCTGAGGAGTCCTGCCTTTTCTGCTTTCAGTTCCTTTAATTTCTCCCCACGATTCGCAACTGACTTGATAAGATGAGACTGATATTTTTGCTGAAGAATAGCTCACGACCGGCGCCATGTGTTGTTTAAATTTTGCACGTGTTCCTTTAAAATAGGTGACTGGCGCCACAATTTTCAAGGCTGGCGCCATATTTTGTGTAACAGAATTGTGTGACTGGCGCCTTAAATTCCACGGCTGGCACCTTAAATCTTGTGGCTAGCACAAAATTTGTGTCCCTTAAATACATGGCTGGCGCCTTGTATTCATGTGGCTGGTGCCACTTGTTTTGCTTTGTTTCTTTGATATTTTTTTTGGTCTCGGCACATCTGTAGTTTCATAAAAAAAACAATAATTATTTTATTAATACTAGGATAAATTAGATAAAATATTAAAATACTTAAAGAAATAATAGTGATAAAATAGTGCATTTTTCGGTGTTATCAAACTCCCCTAAACTTGAACCATTGCTTGTCCTCAAGCAAAAAGATATAACATTTAGTGATTGAGAAAACAAAACTAAAGACATCCTCAAAGCCACTTATTTAATTTCTACCGAATCATTCAAATCTGCTTGTTTATCCCCACTAAAGATATCATGGAAACACAAATCAAAAGTGATCATGAATTTCTTCCTTATATAGACCGTTCCGATATATTTTGCCATTACCCGAACTTAACTTTCATTTCTTCTTTCGTCATCCCCTTTTAACCCGTGGTAATCACATTAAGCCCGTTATCTATTCACACACACATGATAGCGAACCTGTTAGTGATTATGATTCGATTTTTTTTTTTTTTTTTTTTCTATTTCAACCAATGATAGTTTTGCATCTTTTAGGTGTTTCGCAGTTGGGCTAAATGACCGGGTGAGAGTCACCTAACTTAGAATGCGTAGTCCCTTTTAGATTTATACTATCTTTATACATATATTTTTTCCGAAATCATTCACTTATTTTCGTCGATTCTACTACTTAGATAGTGATCGTAGATGGTGCCGACTACCACTGGGTTTACTCAAGAATTAGTAAAGTTTAAGAAATTTAAATTCGGGATTTGGCAAGTATCAAAATTGATCTACATAACTAAGAAATTTATGGTGTTAAAATGATATAGCTAGTAGGAAAACATACTGATAAGAGGATTTAGTTTAATTACGTCAATGACTTAGGAATATCTAAAGTGCATTGTTTCTCAAAAAAAATTTTTTTTTTTGTTATGGCTCAAGATTGGAAAAATTTAAAAATAACCCGAAAGTTTTATTTGCAAAGATAAATTAAAATAAAAACTGGGAAATAAAATGATAAAAGCGATAAAGTCCTCCCCTAAACTTAAATCCAACATTGTCCCCAATGTTATGACTTAAAAGAAGGAGAGGAACGTGAAACCTGGGAGTATTATCAATCATGGTGGAGGTTTTTGGTATCGTTGAAAGTTGTCAAACTGCATCCTGAATTCGCTTAAGTTATAAATGACACGTTCAAGTTGCTGTTGATGTTGTACCTCCGCAGTTTCCCATCGGTCAAAACGGCCTTGAATTTGTTCTTGATTTTGGAGTATTTGATTTTGTTGGGCGTGCATTGAGTTTATTTGTCCCATCATCTCCGCTTGTTGTTGATGCACATTATATAAGAGATTATCGCGCTCATCATCGGTGTAATGGCGAGAGGATGATGCACTTCCTGCAGAAGTGTTAGAAAAATATGTGGTGTGTGCAGGTGGAACAAAATCGTGGCTCCCACCAGAGGCAACATCATCAGTAATGTCCGTGGGAGTCGGGTCGGTCATAGGTTCCTCAGCAGTATTATCATAAAAAAGGTTTCCAGGAATCCGAACATTGGTGCGGTCCGGGTTAGGAAGAGTGAAATTAGGGAACACTTTATTATTAATTAACAAATAGTAAACACTTTGTCGTTCCTTAATTAATTTCATGCTCTTAACCGTGTTAAGATCAATGTAAAAAGAAGGCAACGGACCGGCGAACTCGTCTCCGTGTCCTAGGAGTTTAGCAAGTGTTGTAATTAAACCCCCAAACATAATGTCTCCTTTCTTTGCAACAAATGAGCGCATATGTGAGAGCATGAAAGAAACAGAATTAATTTTGATATTATTAAAAATGGCATATAGAAAGAAAAGCTCTTTGGCGTTGACTTTGTTAGAATTTATCCGCCCGAAAATAGTGTAACCAAGTAATTGTCGAAAATATCGGACGGCGGGATTGTGAATGGAGGAGGCTGCATTACCCTCAAAGCTCTTCAAGCGTCTTCCCGTAATAGAATGCCAAAATAATCTAGCATTTTCTTCCCATTGCTCGTTTTCGGGGATACTATACATTACACCATCGCCATAAGGAATACGCAAAAGATTTGCAATTTGATCATAAGTCAATTCGTATTCCTTATTTTGCAATCGAAAACGAGCAATGCCATTTGAACTATCAGGATTTATCAAAATAAGAGAGCTGAGAAATTCTATAGTTAGTGGAAAATACCCAACATCTTTTTGGTTCAAGAAAAAAATCAAATCAAGAGTATCAAGCATATAATTCACACTATCATATAATCCTAGTTTTCTTAAACAACCTTCATCAGCATACCTAGTGGGAGCAAAGTCCCTTTTGGTGAGAGCTTTAAAAATATCTCTTTGTGTATAACCTTCTTGTCCCGGCCGATACATGAGGGGTGCTGGTTGGTTTGCCATGGAAATTGAGTGGTGTAATAAAGAGAGGGAAATTATATGGTATGTTGGTATAATAAACTTAGGAGAATAGAAAAAGTAATGAATGAATTGTTTGTTGAAATGGTCAAAAGGGAATAAATAGGAAATAGTAATATGTCAGGCATCTCAAGGAAGCTTCACATGAGGTAGTATTTTCAAGAAAATAATAGCATGCATTATGACAATGACAATGACACATGAAGAACTATTGCATGCATGACTACTCACATGTGAACTTTATTTATTTTGACCAAATAATTGTTGAAGGCATTGGATACTATACACACTACGTATAAGTATAAGAATGAATGTATAGTGGTGTAAGTCTCTAAGGCGCCAGCCATGTTGATATTACATGGTGCTGGCCGTGGCCTTGTGTAGCGCCGGCCGTGGCTTTGGTACTAGTCACAATTGAAAAATGTTGAAAAAATCGTTTGATAAATTTTTGTGACCGGCGTAAATGCGTAAATAAATATACTTAATAATTTGCGTTATATAATAATAAAGTGGTACTAAAAATAATAACTATAAAAAAGAAATATGATTATCCAAAATATAAAAATATGCATACGAAAAATAAAATTTGTCTTTGTGATGCATGTGATGATATCTAACATGAAATAAATATCTTCTTTCACGATTTATTTAAAGCAATGTCTGGTTGTGAAAGAAAAAAAATAAAGTAAAATTTTGCGATCAGCCACTTGGTTGTGGCGCAGCGGGAGGCACTTGGATGGCGCGAATCTGGTCCGAACAACGATCGAACTGTTCTATGACCAAGTCCATGAATCGATAGAAATCTCCTTTTAAAGTTGCAAGATCCGTACGAAGAGCAACGAGTTCATTCTGCATGCCGGCAATGGCAACTCCATAGTCAGGTGGTGTGGTAGAAGCAGCTGTAGGGGTAGGTGATGGAGGTGCAGGTGTGTAAAAGAAAAGTGGTGGTTCTGGGTCATTAAGAATGTAGTAAAATGGTGGTGTTTCGGGGTCAGTTTCATCTTGTCCCTCCAAGTTATAGAGCCAGTTCTTTTTATCGTGTACACTAGTTTTGGTATTGTACGGCAGAGTGAATTCATGAACAGGCTCAAGGTTGATCAATAACTGGAAGGTATCAGGGCCAAGGTTTCCAATCAGGTGGTTGTTGAAGCAATATTCAATTCCCATGGGTTCTACTCCTATAGAGAGGTCAATCTGTGACAGGGGGGTGTAGAGGTCTAAGGCTCTAGCTATGATGGTGACAAAACCACCAATGCCTATGTGGCGAGTTGGGTCTTTGGTGAATTTGGCTAAGCTGTCAAGTAGGAAGGATGCAGCATTGAGTGGTCGACTTTGTGATCCACAAAACATTATGAACAGTTCTTCCCTACTGACGGTTGTGACGTTGGAGGGTTTTCCAAAGAAAGTGTGGGCAATAATCATGTGGAAGTATCTTATTGCCGGGTTATGGATTGCTGTGCTTAGCCTTTCATCGGGGGGTGAGTTAGGGTTGCCCGAAATGCTGCCCCAGAAGCGTTGAAGCTCACTTTCCATAAAAGTATCTTCTTGTATCTTAGTGAAAGCATCTGGGCCACAAGGCACTCCTAGGTATTCAGCTATTTCTCGGGTGGTAAGACGGTAGGATTTTTCGAACAATCTAAAACTGACAAGACCTCCATGTATGGGATTTCCACGTGTCGGCTCATACCTAAATGCACTCAGGAATTCCAGAGTCAGATTTCGGTAGGTGGGTGGGTTGGAAAAAGTGAAGCGGTCCCAACCTAGTTGGTTAATCAAGAATCTCACGCTCTCAGAAATTCCTAAAGCTACTAAGGCGTAACTGTCTGGAAAAACATGGAATGATGTCACTCGGTGTGAAAGGTCTTCGTATCGTTTTTTCTGTGTAGCGCTTCTGAAGTTAACTATCATTTTGTCCTCCATTTCGTTTTTTCTTTCTTTCTCTTTTTTTTTTTTTTTTTTTTTTAAAATTACTCACTATCTGCTATAATCAGGAGAAAAAACAATCAAAAAGGTTAGTGCTGATCAACAAAATATGCGAATTAAAGTATATGAAATAAAATTAAAAATATTAAATTACAAGAAATAAAATAATAGAAAATATAAACATGGGTTGCCTCCCATGCAGCGCTTCATTTAATGTCGGTAGCTTGACAATAATTCGGGCAAACGTTTAGGTTTCAGGTGGGAGATCATCTAACTTTAAACTTGAGTAGTGATCTCTATCGTTAGGGAAGTAGTAATGTTTTAAACGTTGCCCATTAACAATGAATGTCCCGTTTGATCCGTTCTTGACTTCTATGGCCCCATTTTTAAAAACTTTAGTTATTTTAAATGGTCCTGACCATCTGGAACGTAGTTTTCCAGGAAATAATCTTAGTTTAGAGTTGAAGAGAAGTACAAGTTCCCCTTCCTTGAATTCTTTTCTCAATATATGCCCGTCATGCCATTTTTTAGTTCTTTCTTTGTAAATCTTGGCATTTTCGTAAGCATCTAGTCTAAGTTCCTCTAGTTCATGTAATTCTAAAATCCTTTTTCTTCCGGCAGCTTGGTAATCCATATTAAGGGCTTTAACTGCCCAATAGGCCTTATGTTCTAATTCCACCGGCAGGTGACATGACTTTCCATAGACGAGTCTAAATGGGGTGGTCCCTATTGGTGTTTTGTAGGCTGTTCTATATGCCCATAGAGCATCATCAAGCTTTGCGGCCCAATCCTTTCTAGAAGTGGAAACAGTTTTTTCGAGGATTGATTTGATTTCTCTATTAGAGACTTCAACCTGGCCGCTTGTTTGTGGATGGTATGGTGTGGCAACTCGGTGTTTCACTCCACATTTCTTTAATAAATTCTCTAATTGTTTTGATATGAAGTGAGATCCGCCATCACTTATGACTAACCTGGGGACTCCAAACCTAGGGAAAATGATTTTCTTAAACAACTTAGTGACTACTCGCGCATCATTTGTAGGTGAGGCTATAGCCTCTATCCATTTTGACACATAATCTACAGCTACGAGTATGAATTTGTTGCCCATGGAGGATGGAAAAGGTCCCATAAAATCTATTCCCCAAACATCGAAGATTTCTACTTCTAGGATGTTTGTGACTTGCATTTCGTTTCTTCTTGAGATGTTTCCTGTACGCTGACATTGGTCACATTTTGCAATAAACGTGTGAACATCTTTAAAAAGGTTAGGCCAATAGAGGCCGGCTTGTAGAATTTTATAAGCGGTTTTAGAAGTGCTTACGTGCCCTCCATAAGGTGAGGAATGACAATGGGTAATGACACTCTCCATTTCTTCTTCGGGGATGCATCGACGAAAAATTCCGTCGACGCCTCTTTTAAATAAAAGGGGCTCGTCCCAATAGAATTGTTTAACATTATGGAAGAATTTCTTCTTTTGTTGATAAGATAATTCAGGAGGTATTATTCCGGCAGCTATGTAGTTAACATAATCAGCATACCAGGGGGCTGTAGTTTGGACTAGAGCGGTTTCTATTTCTTCCTTGCCAGCTTTTTCTTCGCCGAAGGAGAAATCTAATTGAGCGATCAGTCTATCACAAGGGAAGTCATCATTAATTGGGATATGTTCTTTCCTAATATCATCTAGTCTAGATAGGTGGTCTGCTACCGTATTTTCTATGCCTTTCTTATCTTTGATTTCTAGGTCGAACTCTTGTAGCAGCAGTATCCATCTTAGCAGTCTTGGTTTTGCATCTTTTTTACTCATAAGATATCGGATTGCTGCGTGATCGGTGTAAATGATGATTTTAGATCCCACCAAATATGAGCGGAATTTGTCAATTGCAAATACGACAGCTAAGAGTTCTTTTTCGGTGGTAGCATAGTTTAGTTGTGCCGCGTCTAGGGTTCTACTTGCATAATAGATAACGTGTAGCTTCTTATCCTTTCTTTGTCCTAGAACGGCTCCTACGGCGTAATCGCTGGCGTCACACATGATTTCGAAAGGTTCACTCCAATCAGGAGTACTAGTAGAAAAAAGCATTTTTACATCTGGCGAAAAACACTTTTTACATCTGAAACATGTCAGATGTAGGCGCACGAGACTTAGTAAGTATACACGTTTTACATCTGGCGTAGTCAGATGTAAAAAAACACTTTTTACCTCTGACCAAGGCGAAAATCAAATATTATTTTTTTAAAATTAAATTGGACCTTTTACATCTGACCAAGTCCACCAGATGTGAAATCGTAACTTTTTTTTTTCTTCAAAAACCTGCATTTTTTTTTAATTCTTTAAATTCTTTTTTTTTATTAAAAAAAATCTAACCCACAATGCCAACAATATAACATAACTTGCATCAAGAACATAATACTAAAATTCAACATCCGTAGCCAAATTCAACATATATATAGTAATAATGTCATTAAAGTACAACCATTGAAATCCAAATACAAAACATCATAATAATTAATACTAATCCATCCAAAATATAAATTAAAACATAATCATAACTAGTCCATTGTAACTTCACACAAACCTAGCTAGCTCCTAATCTTTCTCGTCGGCATCATCATAATCTACCTCAGGATTATATAGGTCAAGAAAACAAGTTGTCCAGCGGTCTCGCAAATCATACAGCTCCTCCTCTGTTAATGTCGTGGGATCATTGAACACCTACAATATGTAAATAACTTAATTCATATGTAAATAACTACAATATGTTAATTAATGTATGGTAAATGAATCATTTATCCAAACAGCAGCTAAATGCAAAAGCAATTGTGAATAGCACACTGTTTGACCCCTTTCTAGCTAGTGAATCACGCAAGCAACAACTAGCATAGCCATTTAGTATAGTTTATAGTAGATGCTCAAGAACAACAAATTACTAAGTCAGACACTCGTCTGCATGTAAGAAAATCAAGATAAGGCATGACAAGTGACAAGCAAAGATTAGTAAGTACAATTGTGTGCTCTAAAACAAAGGTTACCTATGCACTTTCTTGGTCCTAGCTCTAACTGTAATTCTATGATGTATCTCTGTCGAATTTGGATCAAGAGCTGGTTGAGATATCTCCAATCCTTCTTCCCTTACAATCTCAACCTATCTGCAAAACAGATGCCTAATTAATTAATTAATTAATTAATTAATTTGTTCTTTGAGGGGAATATAAAAACAAGATAAAGAATATAAATATAAATATAACAAGTACAATACTTACTTTTCTACCATTTCTGAAGGGTAAACAAAGACTACTTAGCAACCTAATGTGACCTAAATTAATATAAGGATAATATCAGTTGCAAAGAAATCATGGTAGTGATTGAAAACTGAAAAGGTTACAATTTAGTCTTTTACATGAAACATAAATATCATATAGCAAAAATGTACAGAACTTCAACTTGAATCAAGACAAGGCAGTCATATCATATGCTATCATATAAACAAATGCATTCAAAAGTCTACTAACAGAGCCAGGGTCAGGTAGTGTAATATTACTCAAACCATTTGTGACTAGAAGATTCATTTGATAAGTCATATACTTACCACTCTGTTTGGTTTCTAGCAACAATATGTATGGCCTTGCTACTCCAATCAAGATCCCTCCATCCATCCACATTGGCATCGTAATGGATATTACTAACTCTGAGAAATAAAATGTAACCACTCTCTCAAACCTGAATCATATGGTCATCACAATAAATTAGAAGACAACATTTCAATAGCCACACATTGAAGGAACTTGGCTCAATATATGAACAAAAACATAAGCATAAACACAAACAAGTCACAATAGTAATTTCTACAATACTTTTTTGAATGGCCAAATGAAGCACAAATCACATGTTATGTTAGGTATTGAAATTGAAACAATATAACCAGCCACATAACCGTAAAAGGCTATTTATCATATTCCTCCATTGGTACTCAAGAAAACATGGTCATTTGTGCATACACTTCCTCTGTCTTTGTATATGCCTGAATCCAACAGAATCAAAGAAATAGTTAATGAAAAAGAGTGGTAACAGGATCACCAAAGCCATTCATTAGCTTCCGGTGACCTAATGAATAGGATCACCAACCTTGAAACATGAAGTCCATGTTCTGTTAGCTAATAGCAACCAATGCTTAAACTAGAAAATCAATCCAAATTATCCAATCAACAACACTCACATAGAAAGAGACAAAATAAGTTAACCAGTACCATAGGCCAAACAACTTAAGGGCCAAACCCCAAAAGACAGACGCCAGGAAACCCAAACCAAAGCAGGCCTTCAAGAATAACATAAACTAAGAATCCAATCACTCAAGAACTGAGCAATAAAGCACATAAAAACCAGTACCATAGGCCAAACAACTTTCACGTTATAGTTAAAGCACATATAGTTAAAGCAAGTGGAACTTTCACGTTATTGATACAAAGAGAGTAAAATCGATAGTGCACTAATATAATTGAAGAATTGTTTTATCAATAAGCCAACAACTACAGACAAGTTTAACACCTTAAAAAATATATAAATATGAAGAATCCATACCATAATTGTGTTGAAATTTTTTCCAATTAACCAATGTGAAATAGCACAGAAATTTTTCACAGATTAACTTAAACTTAAACTAAACAAAAACTTTAAAACCAAAACCATACCCTAACAAATATAAACAGAAATTCTTAAACTAAACAGAAATTCTTCATAGTTATATCTGTTAATTGATATGTGAAAATTCTTCCAATTAACCTAAACTTCAACTAAACAGAAATTTTAGTTTAATCAAAATAGACACTAGTAGAAAAAAGCAGAAAATACCAGATAAATTATAAACAACAACAGATTTCCACCATATATACCAGACAAAAAATCATTGAAACTTTAAATGAAATTTAAAAAATGTGAAAATAACAGTAACAAAAAATAATACAAGCAGAAAAGGAAATCACGAAACACAAAGAGCTAAAACCAAGTAGAACACAAAGAAATCAGGGAAAGGAATCACGAAAAGGAAAAAATTTAAAAACGATTAAAAAAGAAAGAAGAGTACCTGAATCGATGTGAGAGGGAAAGACAAGGTTCCGGTCGTGAGAGTAGAGGCCGGAGAAAGCTTCGATTTGGAGTTCGATTTGGGGTTAGGGTTCGATTTGACGAGTGAGAGAGAGGACGACGGCGCTTAGGACGACTGCGAGCGAGTGAGAGAGAGAAGACGAATGAGATAAGGCAGTGGTTCAATCTTGTCGCCGGTAGAGGTAGAGGTAGAGGTCGACGGCGCTTAGGGTTGCATCGCGAGAGAGATGGGTTCTTAGCGTTTTGGTTCTTTTAGTATTGATCTGATTGTGTTTTTTTAGTCTTAGCGTTTTTTTGTTCTTTTTTTAGTCTTGTGAGAGAGATAATTAACTCCATCAGCTGATTGGATCCAATTTTTTTTTTTTTTTTGTTTATTCAACTTGACTTGTTACATCTGTGGCTAAATATGGCCAGATATATATATATATTTTAGATAATTGTCACCATAATTACAAGATTACCACCGCGTTTAGTTATGCTTCTGGTATATTGAAGGCAGATGTAAAAAGTCTTGTCTATATATTTTTTACATCTGTGGATATTGAGACCAGATGAAAAGACTACTCCATATAGCGTTTTACATCTGACATATGTTCGTCAGATGTAAAATGCTTAAGTAATATGTCATATTTGTACTAGTGGAGGTTGCATTATAGGTGCGGAAATCAAGGCTTGCTTGAGGAGTTGGAATGCTTCCATACATTTGTCGTCAAAGATGAATTCGGCGTCTTTCATTAAAAGGCCGGTTAAGGGTTTAGTTATTTTAGAGAAGTCTTTTATGAATCGCCGATAGAAACCTGCGTGTCCAAAAAAACTTCTTATGTCTCTAATGGTTTTGGGAGGTTGAAGGTTTTCTATTACTTCGATTTTAGCTTTGTCCACTTCTATTCCTCTATTAGAAACTATATGTCCTAACACTAATCCTTCACGGACCATGAAATGGCATTTTTCCCAATTTAGTACTAGGTTGACTTTAACACATCTTTGTAATACCAATTCTAAATTAGCGAGACATCCTTCAAAACTTTCCCCATAAACAGAAAAGTCATCCATGAATACTTCCATTATATTGTTTATAAAATCTGCGAATATATCGCCATCATACATCGTTGGAAAGTCGCAGGGGCATTACACAATCCAAAAGGCATACGTCTATAGGCAAAGGTACCTACAGGACATGTGAAGGTGGTCTTCTCTTGGTCGTCGGGGTGTATTGGGATTTGGAAAAATCCAGAGTATCCATCTAAATAACAGAAATAGGAGTGTTTAGCTAGACGCTCGAGCATTTGGTCAATGAAAGGTAGAGGAAAATGATCTTTCCGAGTGGCTTTGTTTAATTTTCTATAGTCGATGCACATTCTATATCCTGATTCCACTCGCTTAGGTACAGATTCTCCCTTCTCGTTTTTGACTACTGTTAGTCCTCCTTTCTTTGGTACTACATGAACAGGGCTGACCCATTTGCTATCAGATATTTGATATATAATGCCTGCGTCTAAGAGTTTCAACACTTCTTTCTTAACGACTTCGCTTAAGATAGGGTTTATTCTTCTTTGGTGTTCTCTCGAAGTCTTTGCATCTTCCTCTAATAAGATTCGGTGCATGCATACAGAGGGACTAATTCCCTTTAAGTCTGAGATGTTGTAACCTAAGGCAGCAGGATATTTTCTTAAGACATCTAATAATTTTTCTGTTTCTATCGGGTTTAGGTCAGCGTTCACTATGACTGGGCGACTCATATTTTCGTCTAGATATTCATACCTAAGGTTCTTAGGTAGCGGTTTGAGTTCCAGAGAGAGTTGTTTAGGTTCAAGCGTGGAATTAGGTCCGAGCGGTGGATCTTCTGTTAAACTATTGTCTATATCTATAGGATGTTTCAGGATCTGCGCCTCTTTAGGTAATTCTTTCTCTATCTCTTTAACACACTCATCTATTATGTCTATAGCGTAACAAGTGTCTTCTACGGCGGGTGTTTGCATGAACTTAGAAAGAATAAATTCAATTTTCTCTTCGCCCACTTCTAGAGTAAGTTTTCCTCGCTTAACGTCTATTATTGCTCCTGCTGTGGCCAGGAATGGTCTTCCTAAAAGGATTGGAATACATGAATCTTCCGTAATGTCCATTACTACGAAGTCGGTAGGGATGTAAAGCTGGCCGATTTTTACTGGAATATTTTCTAGGATACCTACAGGGTATTTAACTGAACGGTCTGCTAGTTGAAGAGACATCCTAGTAGGTTTTAGATCACTCAAGTTTAACTTTTTGCTGATCGAGAGGGGCATGAGACTAACACTTGCTCCTAAGTCGCATAGTGCCTTATCTATTACGTAGTTGCCTATTACGCAGGGAATTGAAAAACTTCCAGGGTCCTTAAGTTTAGGTGGCATTTTGTTTTGGAATATGGCACTGCATTCTTCGGTAAGTGCGACTGTACTATCCTCGTCTAATTTCCTCTTGTTTGATAAAATTTCTTTAAGAAATTTCGAGTATGTGGGCATTTGCGTTATTGCTTCCGAGAAAGGTATGGTTATGTTTAGTTGTTTCAGAAGTTCTACAAATTTCTTAAAATGCCCTTCAGTTTTAGTCTTAGCCAATCTTTGAGGAAAAGGGATAGGTGTTTTGTAAACAGGTGGTGCAGCAGGTGTAAGCTTCTCGGTTGTCTCCTCCTTATCTCCTAATTGAGGATTTTCGGCTTCTCTCACAGGCTCCTTTGGGGATTCACTATTCTCGGCCTCCATGCTGGTTTTCTTAACGCTTCCCGAGTTTTTGACTCGAGGATCAGGTGGACCTTGCAATTCTTTCCCACTTATAGTGATTATAGCATGTATGGCATTTGCATGCCCTTTGGGATTAGGCTCAGGTTGTCCTGGAAATGTGCCAGCTGGAGCGGCCATAGCTGCTTGCTGTTGTGCCACTTGGGAAATCTGTGTTTCTAGCATTTTGTTATGGGTGGCTAGGGCATCTATCTTAGTGGATAGTTGTTTTACCAACTCATTAGTTTGAGCATTTTGGTTTAAGCATTTTTCCGCCATAATCTCGAAGTTAGACTTCCTTGGTGGATAAGGTGCAGCTGGTTGTCCTCCTTGCTTTTGGTAACCTGGAGGTGCTTGAGTAGGAGGGTTGAGTGTATTGTTGTTCCTATAAGATAAATTAGGATGATTCTTATAGCCAGGATTATAGTTATTGGACAGAGCGGCATAGTGTACTTGGTCGAGTCCGGCTAATATAGCACAATCAGATGGTACGTGACCAGGGACTCCACATACTTCGCAATTTGGTTGGATTGCAGCTACGGTGGATGTGGTTGACAGGGTTAAACTCTCCAACTTTTGAGTAAGGGCTTCTACTTTGGCGTTGACATGGTCTATGCCACTTACTTCGTATATACCGCCTTTTGTCTGGGATTTCTCTATGGCAGCGCGTTCGCTTCCCCATTGATAATGGTTTTGGGCCATGTTTTCTATAAGCTAGGTGGCTTCTTGGTAAGGTTTATCCATCAGCGCTCCGCCGGCGGCTGCATCTATGGTTAGTCTTGTGTTATAAAGCAGGCCATTATAGAAGGTATGGATTATGAGCCATTGTTCTAGACCGTGGTGTGGACAGAGTCTCATCATGTCCTTGTATCTTTCCCATGCTTCGAAAAGTGATTCTCCTTCTTTTTGCCTAAATCCGTTGATTTGGGCTCTTAGCATAGCTGTCTTGCTTGGCGGGAAATATCTGGCCAAGAATTGTTTCTTCAATTCGTTCCATGTAGTGATGGAGTTCGAAGGTAGAGCTTGGAGCCAAGCTCTAGCTCTATCTCTCAAAGAAAACAGGAAAAGACGGAGTCGTATTGCTTCGGGTTCGACACCATTTGCTTTTATTGTGTCTGCGTACTGCACAAATACTGATAAATGGAGGTTAGGATCCTCCGTAGGGGAACCAGAGAACTGGTTTTGTTGCACGATTTGCAACAAAGCGGGTTTCAACTCGAAGTTTCTTGCTTCGATGTTAGGGGGCGCGATGCTCGAATGCGGTTCTTCTTCGGAAGGAACGGCGTAGTCCCTAAGAGGACGTGCGTTGTTAGCCATGGGTAAGAGGTTTTGAAGTTCGCGGATTCGACGTTTAAAATGAATAAAACGTTCTATTTCGGGTATAGGTTGTTGTAATGGTTCCTCGGAGTTACGAGTATTGGGCATACAACCTAAGAAAAAGGTTTAAGGGTTTGCCTTAATCGTTACGGATTAAAAACTGTATAGCGAAAATTTGACTAAATTAGTCCCCGGCAACGGCGCCAAAAACTTGTTGCGATATTTCTGCAAGTGCACAGACTTATCGTGTAGTTATAAAAGATTATCGATCCCACATGAACTATTTGTTAAAATTTCGCTTATGTTTTTAATACAATGTAAGGTTAAGGCTTAATAATAATTAAAAAGGGGTTTGTAAAATAATTACCTAGAAATAAAATAATTAAATTAAATAACAGTGACTATTAAGAATTGGTTTTAAATAAGTTGGATTTTAACTAACTGGAATGTTACTTTAGGTACTTCAATGGGTTCGGTAATAAACACTATGTTTTGAAAAGTTTAGTCTTTTTTTTTAAAAAATTGATTTAAAAATACTCGTCTCACACTTTCGCGCTATTGAGTTATATTATATAATGATAAAATAAATGTATCACTTTCGCTATAACATTTACTTATAAAAATATTGTTTGGAAATCAATTAAATTTTACTAAAAGGGTCTAGTTTTCACAAAACGATACTAGTTTAAAAATATAGAACTCATGTCATCACACTATTGGACTATATTATATTATATAAATAAGATGTTTTTGCTATCGCTCAATCATTAGTTCATAAAATACTTTTTGAAAACTAATATAATTTAATTAACCTTAAAGAGCTATCGCGATATTAAAGTTAATGTTCAGTTTTTACTATCTAGTATAAATTTCAAACAATTGTTCTGTTAATTCATACTTTAATTAATTTTCACTATCGTGCAAAATTATAATCTATTGTTTAATTAAAAACTGAAACAGAAAACTAGACTTGAAAATTTAATTCACAGTTTAATTACCGAACTCATATCAGACACCTATTTCACATACCAGTTATATTAAATTAGTTGGACATAATTATAAATAAAGGCATAATATAATAGTAGTTACGTGAAAAAGAAAACATAGATATGGATTTAAAATAATTAAAGTGAGCAGTAATAGTAACTGGAATTTGGAAAATAAACTTAAATATATTGATTAATGTAAACTTACAGACAACCGAAACTGGAATTGAAACAGGAAACAAAGGACAAGCTGCAGCTCTCAACACGTAAAGCAGTAAACTTAAGTCTAAAAATTTAAAGTATGTGTTTTTTCTCTTCAGCTTGACGTAGTGAAAGATGATTTTTAATTCATTCTGAATGCATCTATATATAGGCTGAGGAGTCCTGCCTTTTCTGCTTTCAGTTCCTTTAATTTCTCCCCACGATTCGCAACTGACTTGATAAGATGAGACTGATATTTTTGCTGAAGAATAGCTCACGACCGGCGCCATGTGTTGTTTAAATTTTGCACGTGTTCCTTTAAAATAGGTGACTGGCGCCACAATTTTCAAGGCTGGCGCCATATTTTGTGTAACAGAATTGTGTGACTGGCGCCTTAAATTCCACGGCTGGCACCTTAAATCTTGTGGCTAGCACAAAATTTGTGTCCCTTAAATACATGGCTGGCGCCTTGTATTCATGTGGCTGGTGCCACTTGTTTTGCTTTGTTTCTTTGATATTTTTTTTGGTCTCGGCACATCTGTAGTTTCATAAAAAAAACAATAATTATTTTATTAATACTAGGATAAATTAGATAAAATATTAAAATACTTAAAGAAATAATAGTGATAAAATAGTGCATTTTTCGGTGTTATCATGGGCTGGGTGAACCTAATTACGCTGCTGCATGCCTCTGGTGTGTGTCTGTGTTGAAGTGAAAGAAGGTTTGTCTTGTAACCCTCTCTCCATTGTCTGGTACACACTTATCAAGGGAAAATGATTTAAATTCTTCTGCAAATGTTAATTCTGCTGTTGACGCTTCTACTAAGGTCAATAGTGACTGTATTGATGAGTATATCAACAAAACTGTTCTTGAGACTAATGGTGTGCCAGATGTTTATACATTTGTGGAACCTGATACTGGTGTAGGCAAGAATGATCAAGATAAACCTAACCAGATCGACACTACTGAGCAAGAAAGAATTCCAGTAGTAGTAAGGACTGATAATAACTCTGATAATAATGTTGTGGGTTATTCTAAATCTGATGAGTGTATTAGGTCTTTGTTTGCTGATAAAGAACCTTCTTTTGACAAAAGTGTGGGTGATAATCCTGATGTTGTCATTGTGAATGACATAGTGGCTGGTGACAAGTCACTAGATAAGACACCTTGTGCTAATGTTGCAGGAAGAATCAGAAGTAGGGCTGGTAAGAATGTGACAATTGTCAATACACTTGTCCAGAAATCTAAATCATGAAAGGTGACAAGATCTGCTGGGAAGAAACCTTTGTATGGTTCACCAAGGACAAGGAGCAAGGTGATTCCAACTTCTTAGGTCAAGAAGAAGAGCTTAAAGAGAAAAGAACCCCCTTCTAGTGATTCAGACTTTGAAAGGGAGACAAGTGTAGCTACATCTAGTGGCACATCTAGAAGAAGTGTGGAAGGAAAGAAGGTGTCTGTGTCCGTTCCTTATGCTCCTCTAGATAATATTTCTTTTCATCTGGAAAATGGGTCAACAACGTGGAAGTATGTGTATCACAGAAGATTGGCTCTTGAAAGGAATCTTAAGGGAGATGTTCTAAAATGCAAAAATGTTGTTGATGTACTTACACATGCAGGTTTGATGAGAAAAATGACTGATCTAGGTGACTGTTTTGATATGCTGGTAAGGGAATTTGTAGTGAATGTTGCTGACAATTGTGATGACCTTAAAAACCCTGAGTATATGGAGGTGTTTGTGAGGGGTAGATGTGTTCATTTCTCTCCATCTATAATCAATAAGTTTTTGGGCAGGAGTGAATAACCTGCAGCTGAGGTAGAGTTATCTGGAAATGCTATCAGTTTGAGTAACTTTATCTACATTGTTGGTACCAATACCAAATGTGATTTTAACTCTTATATTTTTATGAAACTACTAAGCATGCTAAGTCTTTGGCTGTGAAGATGCCAACAACATTTCCCACTGTTCTTTGTAGTATTATTCTTGATCAGCATCTAAGTATTTTGATCAGCTCTGATGTTATCTGTAAGAGGGAATCTCCTCTCACATTGCACTATAGACTAGTTGAAGGGACAAATGTCTCACATAATGTTGCAACATTTGGCACGAAAACTTCTGGGTTCACGACCAGAAAAGAGGTGATTGCTGATTTGATGAGACATATGCAAGTTGGAAACCTTGGTCGAAAGAAGTATGTCTTTTTAGTTGTTGACGATTCCTCCAGATTTACCTAGGTAAATTTTATTAATGTTGAATCAAATGTTGTTACTCATGTTAAAGGTTTTAATGTTGTGGATAGTGTTGGAACATCTGTCAGATGTACCTCTGAAACTTTCAATCTGGTATGAATGTTGTTGTTGTTGATGACACTGTTGTTGAAATTGTGCAAGTGTCATCTTCCAAGGTTGTTGGTTCTGACACTTTGTCATTTCCCACTAAAGTTGTGGTTGAGTCCCCCCAAAGAAACCTCACCTGAGTCTAATGTCATATCGGATGTTGAAACATCATGGACCAACCCGTTAGTGTTGTTGAAATCTGTTCTACGATCCCCTAAACTAAGGTTGGTGTGGTTCTAAGAGTCCTCAATCTAATGCGGTTGCAGATCAACCTAATGGTGGTTTGGAGTATTGAGGTTTTGAATGTGGTAGAAGAAACTGATCTTGATGATCTTCCACTTGACCAAAGTTATTGCTCAAAGTGTGACTAAAAGAGAACTAGAATGGTACGATTGTTTGTGTGGATGTGCATTCTGCTGAGAAGTATTATATGTGTTCAGATGTGTTATGATCAGATGCGATAATGCTCAGATATGTGATGATCAAAGGTGATTACTACTATTGTAAGTGACTGTTTCATACCTGTTTCTGAAACCTCTAGTTTGATGTTCTTATGTGATGACAATATATCTATTGTTGAAGATGCTTTTGGTATATGTCTCTTGAGATTAAAACTGAATAATACTTATCTGTGTTGAATAACTTTTCTGTTCTGGTACGAGATGTTGTAACATCTGTCTCAATATCGTGTTATCTCAAGTATTCCAACATTGTGTACAACATCTGTCGACAAAATGCCAGAATGTGGTTGACTATGAAACAAATATTGAGGATGATGTTCTTGGCATCATGTCACTTGACAAAAAGAAAGTTGAAATCTCTTTTGTCCTCTTAGAATGTTTCATTCATTTTAAAGAAAATGTCTAGAAATAGAAATTTGTGTTTTAAAGGAGATAATGCTATGAGAAGCTGGATTTTTTGTGAGTATGTTTTTAACTATGAAGCAAGCTACAACGTTTATGGTGAAGCTACCAATAACCTTTATGGGTGTAATCTCTAAGAGTATTATGAGACGACTCTTTGAGATTGAAAGATCAGAAGCACTCCAAAGCCAAAAAGGGAGTGTCTTTGACTTATGACTATAGATTTCATTTGTCGGACCACATGTTCCTAACATTGTTTTCTCTGCCGGTTGGTACATGTTGTTTCCAAGAACAATGTTCTCTCATGCTCTTGTCATGTTGTGGAAACAAGGGGAAAAAGTCTATTTTATGAGTGTTGACTATGGAGTTTGATGTGGTGGATATGATATGGTTCCTCCACTACTGATTTATATATGATAAGGTATGTATCCCGTGGTGTTATCTTCAGTAGTAGTAGCTCTGTGCACTATGTGGTTGATGTGATGAAGATAGTATAAGTTTATGTCTTATGACTTATGATCTTCATGCTATACTGTTGGAGTTTGGTCATGGTATTGTGGATGAAAGCGTGCATGTTCTCTTTCCACTACTTTTGTTCTCCGTATCTTTTGTGGGCTAGGCCCTGGATTTCTAGCACCTATGTGTGCATTATGGTCTGTATTGTGTGCACTCTAAAGCGTTTGTCTGCTACTCTATGATCTGATATGTATGATGTTTGTCAAAATTATGACTAAAAAGGGGGAGTAGTGTGTGTGGACAAATGTGTGGACCGATGTTCTTACATTTGGTGAAGTTGCTGTTCTTATGCTTCTATGCTCGTATTGATGTTCTTATGCTTCTATGCTCGTATTGAGGGGGAGTGTGAGTTATATATATATGCATATGTTGAGGGGGAGTAATGCTATTCAGGAGGAGTAGTAGTGTGTGACTAGCACGATAATGTGTTCTGATAGCTTATGCTCTGATAGTGTGCTTGATGGTTGTGGGAGTGTTATGTTCCTGATGTGTGATGTCATGCCTGATATCTAGACGTCCTGATCTGATGTGTGAAAATTTATTTTTCTCAGTATGTGGGAGTTTATTTCTCCCTATGTGGTTCTTTTGTGAGAGTTTATTTCTCTCTGTTATATAACTTGCACTTCTGATACTGCTATGGTACCTTTATGCCTCTGTTCTTTTGTTTAATGCACACTGACTTTATTTGTCAGAATTTGTGGCTAAAAAGGGGGAGTAGTGATCTATGTAAGATCTATGTGCGTGATGTGTGGACAGATGTGCTGACATCTGGTGTGCATGTTGTTGTTGCGATTCTCGCTACGATGTGTTAATCGGCTAGGCCTATGTCTGAGCGGAGTAAATGTTACCTTCAGCTCTGTGTGATGTGCATGCAAGAATTCCAAAAAACATTTAAACTTGTAGCATAGGGCATGATCATAATCATAGTCATAGAAATATGGATGATTCATCGTGCTTAGTCATAATCATAGAAATATGGATGACTTTTATGCTTAGGATCACAATCATAGAAATATGGGTGATTTGGGTCACAGTCATAGCAATATGGGTGACTTAGTTACTTACAGTCATAGAAATATGGGTAACTTGTACATGCTTATTTATGAATGCACACATGTGTGTCTACAACAACCATTAAGTGTTGATCACTCTGATTGAATGCTTCTGCTATTACAAGGATGTTGTAGTTCCTATGGTTGACTACATTTGTGCTCTATCATGCACAAATTCAGGGGGAGTGGTAGTATGAATAAGTGACAAGTGTGATGCCAGATGCTGAGACATCTTGGCTTTATTCTCTGGTGGCTGGGAATTTATTTTTCCTAGTTCTATGTTTGTGGGAATTTATTTTTCCCTGGTGATTTTTTGTTGAATGGATGTACTCTGATTGTAGGAGTTTATTTCTCCTATCTTTGAATCCACTGTGAGAGTTTATTTCTCTCTACCTGCTCTGTGAGGCTATATGTGTTTATTCCTGCTGTTGCATGCCTCTGTTACTACTTACAAGTTATTCGTAGCTGAACAGCTCTCTTGGAAGTAGCTTTTTTATGTTACTTTCTTTCCTAGTTGTGTGCTCATGTTGACTCGAAGGAAAGGTGATACTGTATCTCTCTTAATACTGGTCTAATATTGTTTTAGCCAAAATTTGCCAAAGGGGGAAATTGTTGGGTTTTTGTATGTTGGCTACATTTTGCAAAAACATATTTTAGCCAAGTGTTGAGACATATGTGCTGACCCCAAGTGTTGTGACAAATGTGGGTATACTTCGGAACAACATCTGTCTATGTATCTGTGCGCGCCAGCTAGCGTTTTTATTTTCTACTCAATCTTTCGAAGATTTGATTGAAGAATTGTTTCGTGGTTTCTTACAGAGCAAGGCGCACGTGATTAATGTGTTTCTGAAGGCAGCCGAACCCTAGTTCTATTTTCTAAAGGAATAAAATAACTTTTAGAAAATATAATATTTGTTTCAAAAATATATCTTGTGAAGATTGCTGCAGAAAATATAAAAGATTTATTTCAAATAAATCTTTGTGCTTCAAGAAGATTAGAAGATTTAATTTTAAAATATATTTACAACAAATATATTTATGGGAGGAATATTTGATGCAAAGAAAGATTTGGTAAAAATATATATTTTGCATCTAGAAGATTTCTTGGAGCTGAAGCATTGTGAAAAGCCCACGAGGCTGTGCTATATAAAGGGTGCTGCTAACCCTATTTTATTCACCAAAACTTGAAGAAAAAATAGAATATCAAAGATGTAGTCTTTTAAGGGTTTCGTGTCTTTAAGCCACTCTCTAGGAGAGTTGGTGTAAAGTGAACCACTCGGATTGTGAGATGGTCACTATGTCCTCACTCAGAAACTTGTAGGTAATGAGTTGAGTATTGTACTTGGAGGAAGCTTTTAAGCAACTCCAAATTGTGAACTTAGTCGTTGGCTAGGTTTTAATGTCATTGAAGTGTGTCTTCATATTTGTCAAGGAGAGTGTCTCCATTCTGTTGTTATTGAAATCCTTACTGGTTGTAAGGTTGAGGGGAGTGAGACGGGGTCTCATATCTAGGAGTTCCTAGGTAGAAGTTGCATTGGGTAGGGATTAAGTGAGGAGTTGTAAACGGGGGAGTTTAGCTCTGAATTAATACTGCTGATAATGAATTTCCTCCTGGATTGGTATCCCCCAGATTAGGCTGTTAGGCTGAACTGGGTTAACAATTATGTGTGTTGTTTATGCATTTCAGTATCTGTTTTTAATGCTCTGCTTTATTGTTCTTACTGCTAAGACAAGTGTTACGACAAGTGTCTGAACATCGTGGACAACACTTGTCTACTGTGTACCAGAATTTCAATGACTTTTCAAGTTTTTTTTTTTTTTTTTTTGTAAATTTTCAAGTTTTTATTGTAAATAATATTCTTCACATTGTCTACTAAAATTTGATTAAGATTTTAGGTGGAGTTTTTTTTTACTTTTCATGTTTTTTTCTATTTTTTTTTTTGTAAATAATCACCCACATTAAAATCTCAGTCAATTTATTAATTGTCTAACTAATTATTATTTTTTGGCTAAAGAAATTTTTTAATTATGTTAGTCTTATTCTTGAATTCTTTTTTCTTTTTTTGGGTACGTACATACATATTCTCGCATTCTCTTACTTAGTGATTAATATCAATTTTGTTGATAGTTTACTCTAGATTTCTTTAGTTGTTGGGTTATTGATTTGTTGTAATATACTAATGTAATTTCAAATATATGGTGGATAGAGAAGTTTTTCCAAATGTATAAACATGTAACGACCCAATTTTCAAATTATTAATTTTTATGTGTTAAAACATTTTAATTAACGTGGCCTTTTAATTAAGTTAATAACTAGATGTTATTTATCGAGTACTTTAGTTATTAAGCGAGTAGAGTGAGTTAACGTGTTATTGGGCCAAGCCAATTGGGCTTGAGGCCCAATGGGCCTTGTGTGTGTGAGGGGGGGCGCCCATATGGCCATGAGGGAAGAGAGAAACATTTCATTTCTCATAGTTCTTGTGTTCTTGAGAGAGTTGGAGAGCTTGGGAGCTAGGGCAAGAAGAAAAGGGAGAGATTCAAGATCATTCATCGAGTTTTCTTCGAATTTAGGTATGAGAGTAGGTTCCTTAATCGTGGGTGATCCGAGGAAGGGGAGAATGTCGATTTCTCCTCACCCGAACTTCCTCCACCCCATTTTCGTTTTAGCTCTTATCGGATTTTCTTGATGGAATTCGTTTCTAAGGTTCTTAATATGTTTAACATGCTTTTAACATGATTAATGAACGAAAATAATGGATAAAAACGAGTTTTATAACAGATTAAACTCAAGAACTTTGTGTTCTTGAGAGTTTTGATGAAAAAGTGTCAATCTTTACTTTTTCGATGTTTATGAGGTAGATCTGAGAAATGGACTGTCCTTTTGTGTCTATCTATGTTTATTATGTGTGAATACAAACTCTTTTGGGATTTATAACATAAAAAATGGGATTTTTGGGTGATTTGGTGTAGAAAACGCAAGTTTTGAACTGTCCTGACAGGAGGCACTCGCTAGGCCTTCGCTCAGCGAACGTGTGGCGAACAGCTCGCCACAGCTCGCTGCAGCTCGCCTCGAGCAGGTGATCCTCTGGTGAGGTTCGCGTAGGCTCGCTAAGCCTTCGCTTAGCGAACATTACTGGACCTGCAACTTTTTGTTAATGTTTATAAGTGTAATTAGGCACTTGTAACATGGTTTAATGGTATCCTTACATGATTGTTGATGCTTGTTGATGATTGTTGATGCTTGTTGATGCTTATAACGATTGTTAATCATGTATGATGTTGTAAATGACGAATATTAAGGTTTTGTTAATCTTAATAATGACGTATGTTGGATAGTGTTCCACATAGTAAATGACGAGCTTTATGCTAAATAATTGTTGGTGAATTCATGAAAAACATATACATGCATTCATGAATTTTTTTGTTGTATATTGGATATTCCAATAAAGACGGATATCGGATTATATTTATCCGATAAAGACGAATATTAGAGGTGAGATACTCTAATAAAGACGAAACGGTACCACATGCATTAGATATGTCTAGGGTGACATTGCATGAAGTTGACGCATTAGAATTCATTAGGTTATGTGTACATTTATGTGATAAGTGATATGTGACACATACTTGGCTAATTGTGATAATTAATTGTGTGAGTATTCGATTATATGTGTTTATGTACTTATAATTGAATGGTAGATTGTTGATGAATATGGATGTATGTATGATATATGCATGATTATAGAAGAAGTGTTTAAGTACTCTTTTACTTGCACTTGTATTTGATTATGTGATCTAACTCTCATGCTTTGTGTTATGTGCTGGACCGTTGGGGGTTCAGATTCTCAGGTTGAGGATCCCGATCAGAGTTAGAGGGCTTGCTCGTGCTCGTGGTAGTGCGCTTTTTGGTGAGGAGTTAGCGTAGACTACTCCTTAGATATATGTTATATATCTTTTTGATGGGTTGTATAGAATTGCTCTGATTAGGTTTTACCGGGTCGGGTTATTCGTTTGAATTGTATTAAGCCCGTGATGGCATATTTAACTTTGCTAATCCTATCTTTTGGGTTGTAAACATAATATCCTTTGTTGATATGGCCTAGAGCCTAGGGATATTGTGTGAACAATTATGCACTATGTTAATTATTCGCTTTTAATTCCGCTGTGCTAGCATGATTTTAATTATGCCGTGGTTTGTATTATTAACATGTGACGCCTAGATTTTCTTAAGTGTTTTATTTATTTATATTTAATAAATTCGCGTTAAGGGGTTTGGGTGTTACAATAGTGGTATCAGAGCAAGGTCGGTTCATGTGGAACCAATTAGGATTAGTTGCCCATATATTCAACTTGTGTAGAGATAACACTGTTGATATTACCTTTCTAAGTCTGTTCTTGGAATTGATTGGTTGTTCAGGATCATGGCGGCAAGGGCTAACAATCAGATGGCAAATGCGATAGCTACTTTGACCAACATCGTGGCTAGAGATCATCAACCCGGGAGGGAAGATGAAATGAGGTTAGAGAGGTTCATGAAGCATAATCCGAAGCTTTTCATTGGAGGCTATGCTCCGGAGGCTGCTGTCAAGTGGATAGAGGAAGTTGAGATTGTCTTTGAGGCTATGAGGTGTACCGAGGAGAGTAAGTTGACCTTGGGTACTTATGTACTTCGTGAGGAAGCTAACAAGTGGTGGAAGAATGCTAAGCTGAGGATGGGATTTGGTGGTGTGGTAATCACTTGGGAGATGTTCAAGGGAGAGTTCTTGAGGAAGTACTTTCCGGCTGATATTAGGAACAAGAAAGTGGTGGAGTTCATGGAGCTCAAGCAAGGGAACATGTCTGTGGCGGAGTTGATGACGAATCGTCACACTCTCTAATCCATGCCTATTTTAGCAACATTAGATGCATTTTAGTAGGTTTTTAGCAATAAATATAAGAGAAATCTAACCATAAGCTTGATTACTTGTTTTGCAAGAAAACAGGAAAAATAGCAGGAAATGGATGTTTTTCACTACGCTGGGGGCGTAGCCCATCACGCGCCGCGTGATGGAGCTCACAGGGAGCCAAGATTTTCACTCTGATCACGCGCGGCGTGATGCCTTACCACGCGCGGCGTGATGCCTTACCACGCGCGGCGTGAAGCCTTGTTGAAGAAGAAGATTGCTCTCTGACTTGATCACGCGCCGCGTGATTCTGTTACCACGCGCGGCGTAGTTGATGGATTTGCAACCACGCGCGGCGTGATAGATCTGGCGCGCGGCGTGGTTGCATTCTGTATATATAGTTTCTGCATAATTCTGTTTTCTGGTTGGAAAATGCTGCAAATTTGATCTACATTCTGGGTTTGGAACTTCAAGATTGGGATTCAAGACTCCGAAGGAAGCTCCAAGCACATCGATAGCATGGATTCACAAGCCATGACATTGAAGCTCGGACGCGAACAAAGGGAGATGAGGAGCTAAGTTCTTCGGAGGTAGGATCTAGGATAGCCTAGGATGTAGATAGACCTCATGTAATCTGCTATATGTGTAAGAAACTACTCTGTTCATAGTGTTGATTTAATGCAATTCGATGTTTAATGCTTTATAATCCTTCATTAGTGTTGTAATGATTTCGAGTTAAGTCACGTGCGAGAGTATTGATTTAATTTCTGAACTGAATTGCATTAAGCGCTCGAGTGTCTCCGGTCGAGAGATTGAGGCATAGAGTGTAGCGAACGATTGACGCGCGTTAATATCATTCGTTGTAGGTAGCTTCCGCCCGAGAGATCGGGGGAGTATCGACAACGAATAGAGTGGATTTTGACAACAGATTGCGATTCACTAATTTGTCGATCTAGTTGTTAACACTTGAGTAGATTCCTATGATATAGTAGATTGCATGTGGTTTAGCTATAGACTAGGCGATTCCGATGATTCTACCTCGCTTTTCCATTATATCAAAGCACGTTTTCTAACAATTCATCACTCAACATACCCCCAATTTATGTGTATTTCTTGCATAATGTCTATGAGCACTATTCGACTAGTTTGATCACACAATCCCTGTGGATCGATATTTTTTATTACTACGTGGTAATTCGTTCACTTGCGAAAATAATCCATCAAGTTTTTGGCGCCGTTGCCGGGGATTGTGATTGATTCGACAAGCCAATAGTGTTTATATTTTCTGTGTTTCTTTGATTTTTTCTGTTTTTACATTTTTCTACCGGAGCGTTCTACTTGTGTGTTTCCTTGTGCATGCGGAGAACAGGTCCAATTGAGCTGGAATTCGATTCTGAGATTGAAAAAAACAGCACGAGCAGATCGTAAAGCGGAAGGAAGACATGTTTGAATCATACAATCAAGAGGCACTCTTAACTAGTTGCAAGTTCAATAATGTCTTTCTACAAATCATTATCAAACAACTAGAAGCTCAATGTATGGTGCAAGCAACCTCTCAAAATAATCCTCATTTCAACACCTTCAATCTTGGAGTGAAGAATCACATGAATTGTTCTTATGGAGCTAATCCGAATCAAGCATTTCCTCAAGATCAACATTTTGAAGATCACCTTGAATCTTTTGAAGATACTCTTATCTTAGCCATGAAGATGACTCAAGGAAATTTTGAGGTGATGAAGGCAAACCAAGAAGTGTCAAGCGAACGTCATGAAGCCTCCATCAAAAATCTCGAAAACCAAATGAGTCAATTAGCAATGCAAGTCTCTTCTCTACAAACTCAAAGTGGTTTTTGTGAAAACACCACGGATCCTCGTAATGAAAGTTGTAGTTCCATTAATTTGAGGAGTAGAGAAGTTTCATCACAAAAAGTAGTGGAGAATCCTAAGAAGGATGAGAGTAAAAATGGTGTAGTTGAAAAGATGAGGGATGGTGTAGTTGAAAATAGAAGAGAAAATAAGAAAGAAGAAAAAAATAAGGAAGAAAAAGCTTATGAGGGTGAAGTTGAAAAGAGAGTGGAGAATGAGTCTAGTGCCAAGAAAGGCAAGAAACCTATTGTGAAGGACCCCAAGTTTCAAGTTCCTTCACCATATGCTAGAATGCCTTATCCTAGGTTGAAGAAGGTCAAGAACCAAGACCTTGAATTTTGTGGAGTGGTATCCGAATGTTTCAAAGTGGAAGTGCTAGAGGAAGTGGTAAAAGATGATAAAGAAGAAGAGTGGGATCATGAGATTGAAATTTTTCTTCAAAACTTGGATAACCCCCTAGAAGAGGAGAAAGAGCCAAAGGCAATAAAAAAGCCACCGGAATTGAAAGAACTTCCTCCTAAATGGAAGTATGTGTTTTTGGGTGGCGACTCTAGGAAACCCGTGATCATAAGTGATTTGCTCACTCCACTAGAAGAGAATGACTTGTTAAAAGAAGCGGAGAAAGTGAATGACGACCTAGGATGGGTCTTGGATGGTGTGGTTCCTATCTATTGTTTGCACAAGGTGGCCAAAGAAGAAGAGCCCGATCCGGTTGTTAATCCTCAAAAGTCTTCCACTTCAACATTGAAAGCTTCGGTGAAGAAAGGTTCTATGAAATCTCCATCACGATGTAGTAAGAAGGAAAGAACCAATTTGAAGGCCAAATGGGAAGGTCTCAAGAGTGATTCGGGAAGCATGAAATCATTACTATTTGATATTAATATTGCTCCTTTGAATGAAGAGAACAAGAGGAGCCGGGTTGAATCAAAGTTGAAGTATCCTCCCTAACTTGTGATGATGAAGCGTCAAGCTAATGACGAGAAAGAAGCGCTTCATGGGAGGCAACCCATGAGTTTACGGTTCTTTCTTCCCTTTCACTCTTATGCTACTCTATCTCTACTTTTACCTTCCACTACTTTACTTTTGTTGGTTTGTAATAATAATTTGATGTTGCTTGGATTTGGCTGGATTGTACTATTTTAACTTTGAATTTGAACTATGTCTTGTTTGATTGTGGAATGGTTTTTACTTTTAGAGTTTGTTTCAATATTTTGGCATGTTCCTTCTAGTTACTTGAGTATCAATTGCTTGATTTTCTCCGTGTGTGATATGTGAAACCTGCAGTGCAATAGCTTGTTGCACTCATGTGATCAAGAGGCAAAGGAAGGGAACGCACACTTTTTGACCGGTTCTTTGATTCGACCCAACCGAGAGGTATTGAGCCAAACACTCCTTTTTCTTCTATGTGTGATATCCGCTCATGTATTGTCTCTCGATTTTGCTTGTCGTCTTTTTATTTGATTGGTACTTTTGTAGCACACACGAGGCATGTTCCTTGGTACCTTTGAGCCTTTCTATCCACCCTTACATATAATTATCCTTTGCTTAACCATTTTGAGCTGAAAAAGAATATGTTATTTTTGCAACACCTTAAGAAATTTTTGATGAAAAAAAAAAGGAATGACTTTCTTGGAGGTTAGGCACCTAATTAGTGGTTGATGCGCATTGCTCACCACTAAGTTTGGGGTTGCTCTTTGGAATTAGCAAACAATAAAGTTTGGGGTGAGGGTACTAGAGAACTTACAAATGTTTGATTTGAAAAATTGAGAAAAAATTTCAAAAGTTACAAGGCTTTTTGTGGAAGAGAAAAAAAAGGAAACAAAAGAAATGAATATTGAAAAAGGGAAAAGAAATGCAAAAAGAAGTGATAGCCTTGAGTACAAAAAGAATTGCAAACTTGTGTGTTGAAATGAAAATGTTCTCTAGTCCACTATGTTTCAAAAGAATAAGGTTTTGGTTTATGAATATGTTCTTTGACTAATAGGGGGATCTAACTCCAAGTTTTTCTACTACTTATCCAAAATGTCACCATCCACCCTAGCCAAGCCACGTTATAACCCTAAAAGACCTCTAAGGTGTGTGCACAAAGTGAACCGAATGAATTCTTAGACTACTTGCAAAATTATTGTTGACTTGCATTGATGTGTTGATTTGAGTGAATTACCCAAACTGAGGAGTGCACGTGAGTAGTGTGATGAAATCATAGAGCCTTGGTCGGAAAGTGTGAACTACTTGAAAATGTCTTGCGGGAACGGTTGTGCAATTGAGCATTGTTTGCAGGTGAATCATTGATCATCAGGTGAGTCTCACGTATGTATGATTCGAGTAAATTTAAGGAAAATGCCAAGGTCTTGACACAAAAGCTTGAGGTAAAAGTTGTTTCCTTGAGGACAAGGAAAGGTTTAAGTTTGGGGTTGTGATGACGAATCGTCACACTCTCTAATCCATGCCTATTTTAGCAACATTAGATGCATTTTAGTAGGTTTTTAGCAATAAATATAAGAGAAATCTAACCATAAGCTTGATTACTTGTTTTGCAAGAAAACAGGAAAAATTGCAGGAAATGGATGTTTTTCACTACGCTGGGGGCGTAGCCCATCACGCGCCGCGTGATGGAGCTCAAAGGGAGCCAAGATTTTCACTCTGATCACGCGCGGCGTGATGCCTTACCACGCGCGACGTGAAGCCTTGTTGAAGAAGAAGATTGCTCTCTGACTTGATCACGCGCCGCGTGATTCTGTTACCACGCGCGGCGTAGTTGATGGATTTGCAACCACGCGCGGCGTGATAGATCTGGCGCGCGGCGTGGTTGCATTCTGTATATATAGTTTCTGCATAATTCTGTTTTCTGGTTGGAAAATGCTGCAAATTTGATCTACATTCTGGGTTTGGAACTTCAAGATTGGGATTCAAGACTCCGAAGGAAGCTCCAAGCACATCGATAGCATGGATTCACAAGCCATGACATTGAAGCTCGGACGCGAACAAAGGGAGATGAGGAGCTAAGTTCTTCGGAGGTAGGATCTAGGATAGCCTAGGATGTAGATAGACCTCATGTAATCTGCTATATGTGTAAGAAACTACTCTGTTCATAGTGTTGATTTAATGCAATTCGATGTTTAATGCTTTATAATCCTTCATTAGTGTTGTAATGATTTCGAGTTAAGTCACGTGCGAGAGTATTGATTTAATTTCTGAACTGAATTGCATTAAGCGCTCGAGTGTCTCCGGTCGAGAGATTGAGGCATAGAGTGTAGCGAACGATTGACGCGCGTTAATATCATTCGTTGTAGGTAGCTTCCGCCCGAGAGATCGGGGGAGTATCGACAACGAATAGAGTGGATTTTGACAAGAGATTGCGATTCACTAATTTGTCGATCTAGTTGTTAACACTTGAGTAGATTCCTATGATATAGTAATTGCATGTGGTTTAGCTATAGACTAGGCGATTCCGATGATTCTACCTCGCTTTTCCATTATATCAAAGCACGTTTTCTAACAATTCATCACTCAACATACCCCCAATTTATGTGTATTTCTTGCATAATGTCTATGAGCACTATTCGACTAGTTTGATCACACAATCCCTGTGGATCGATATTTTTTATTACTACGTGGTAATTCGTTCACTTGCGAAAATAATCCATCAGGAGTATTCCGTGAAGTTTGAGGAGCTATGTGCGTTTAGTCCACACTACAACACCGTGGAAGCTGAGAATGACAAGTGTGTCAAGTTTGAAAGTGGGTTGCGCCCGGACATCATGCATCTTATCGGATTTTCTCAAATCCGAGACTTTGCAACTTTGGTGGATAAGTGCCGTATCTGTGATGATGATGGAAAGGCCAAGACTAACTACTACAAGGCCATGAGCGACAAAAGAGGAAAAGGTCAAGACCGTGGGAAGCCCTATGGTGACAAAGGAAAGAAAGTTGTTGAGGCTAGTGGTGGGAAGAAGAAAGGTAGCGGTCAATGCTATAGGTGTGGAGAAGTGGGCCATAAGTCTTATGAATGCCCAGGGAAAGGAGACAAGTGTTTCAATTGTGGAAAGTGGGGACATAGGTCCGATGTTTGTCTAGTGAAGGTGACTTGCTTCAATTGTGGTGAAGAGGGTCACAAGAGTCCTATGTGCAAGAAGCCGAAGAAGACTATGGGAAAGGTGTTTGCTTTGAGTGGAGATGATGCGGATCAGGGGGATAATCTCATTAGAGGTACGTGTTTCATCTATAACACTCCTTTAATTGCGATTATTGATACGGGAGCAACACATTCTTTTATATCCGTTGATTGCATGAAGCGTCTTAGTATACCTGTGTCTGAAATGTCTGGTCGTATGGAAATAGAAACTCCTGCTAATGGTTCTGTAACTACCCGTCTCGTATGTCGTGACTGTCCCGTAACCGTGTTTGGTAGACACTTTGGAATGGACCTAGTGTGTATCCAACTTAGTGGTATAGATGTTATCTTTGGTATGAATTGGTTGATATTTAATCGAGTCCATATTAACTGTTGTGAGAAGACTGTTGTGTTTCCTAAACCGGAGGAGAGTTTGCATTTGATGAGTAAGAAGGAAGTAGTAGAATCGTTGAAGGAACCTGTAGAGGTGTATGCGTTGTTTGCATCCTTGAAGATGGAAGGTGAAGTTAAGGTGGAAGAGTTACCGGTTGTTTGTGAATTTCCCGATGTATTTCCGGAAGACGTGTCAGATGTACCGCCGAAAAGAGAAGTAGAGTTTACGATTGATTTGGTACCTGGTACTAGTCCGATATCTATGGCACCGTATCGAATGTCAGCGTCAGAGTTGAATGAGTTGAAGAAGCAACTAGAGGAACTACTTGAGAAGAAGTTTATTCGACCTAGTGTATCGCCGTGGGGTGCACCTGTGTTGTTGGTTAAGAAGAAAGAAGGGAGTATGAGGTTGTGTATTGACTACCGACAGTTGAACAAAGTGACGATCAAGAATAAGTATCCACTTCCGAGGATAAATGATTTAATGGATCAATTGGTTGGAGCTTGCGTGTTTAGTAAGATTGATTTGAGATCCGGATACCATCAGATTAGAGTGAAAACGGAAGATATACCAAAGACTGCTTTTAGGACGAGGTATGGTCATTATGAATATTCAGTGATGCCTTTTGGTGTGACCAATGCACCTGGTGTTTTTATGGAGTACATGAATAGGATTTTTCATTCATTCTTGGACAAGTTTGTAGTGGTATTCATCGATGATATTTTAGTTTACTCAAAGTCCGAAGAGGAACATAAGGAGCATTTACGGATTGTTTTACAAGTTTTGAAGGAGAAGAAGTTGTATGCCAAATTGTCGAAGTGTGAATTTTGGTTGAAAGAAGTAAGTTTTCTTGGTCATGTGATTTCAAGTGGAGGAATAGCGGTTGACCCAGCAAAAGTTGATGCCGTATTGCAATGGGGAACGCCGGAGTCTGTTTCTGAGATAAGAAGTTTTCTTGGATTGGCTGGTAATTATAGAAGATTCATTGAAGGGTTTTCGAAGTTGGCTTTGCCTTTGACGCAGTTGACTCGGAAGGATCAAGCGTTTGTTTGGGATGTGAAGTGTGAAGAAAGTTTTCAAGAGCTTAAGAAGAGGTTGACTACCGCGCCTGTGTTGATTTTACCGGATGCTAAGGAATCTTTCGTCGTGTATTGTGATGCTTCGAAGATGGGACTAGGAGGTGTGCTTATGCAAAAAGGTCAAGTTGTAGCGTATGCGTCGAGACAACTGAAGGTTCATGAGAGGAATTATCCGACACACGATCTTGAGTTAGCCGCAGTTGTGTTTTCATTGAAAGTATGGAGGCATTACTTGTATGGATCGAAGTTCGAAGTCTTTAGTGATCACAAGAGCTTGAAGTATCTATTCGATCAGAAGGAGTTGAATATGAGACAAAGAAGATGGCTCGAATTTTTGAACCATTATGACTTTGATTTGAGTTATCACCCCGGAAAAGCTAATGTGGTGGCCGATGCGTTGAGTAGGAAATCGTTGCACATGTCATCACTAATGGTGAGAGAGTTAGAGTTGATTGAAGAATTTCGAGACTTGAGTCTAGTGTGTGAAGTGACTCCTAAGAGTGTGAAATTGGGAATGTTGAAGTTGACGAATCCTTTTCTGGAGAATATCAAAAAATGTCAAAAGACGGATAAGAGGTTAATGGAGAAGTTGGCAATAGTAGTTGAGGAAGGAAAAGAAGCTAATTTCAAAGTTGACGAGAATGGAATCGTGAGATTTCATGGAAGGGTATGTGTACCCGATGTGCCCGAGATGAAGAAGATGATTTTGGAAGAAGGTCATAGGAGTGGAATGAGTATTCATCCTGGGGTAACCAAGATGTATCAAGATTTGAAGAAGTTATTTTGGTGGCCAGGAATGAAGAGGCAAATTTCTGAGTTTGTTTATGCTTGCCTAGTTTGTCAGAAGTCGAAGATTGAGCATCAGAAACCGTCTGGTTTGTTGCAACCTTTGTTTATACCGGAATGGAAGTGGGATAGTATTGCGATGGATTTTGTGGGAGGTTTACCCAAGACTACGAAAGGTTATGAAGTGATTTGGGTGGTAGTAGATCGTTTAACGAAGTGTGCACATTTTATTGCTATTAAGAAAGGTACCTTGGTGCCTAAGTTGGCCGAGATCTATGTGGAGCAAATTGTGAAGTTGCATGGTATTCCGTCGAGTATTGTTTCGGATCGAGATCCGAGGTTCACTTCGAGATTTTGGGAAAGTTTACAAGAGGCTTTAGGGACTAAGTTGAGGTTGAGTTCGGCTTATCATCCTCAAACGGATGGCCAATCGAAAAGGACAATATAATCTTTGGAAGATTTGTTGAGAGCTTGTGTTTTGGAGCAAGGAGTAAGTTGGGATTCATGTTTGCCGTTGATCGAGTTCACGTACAACAATAGTTTTCATTCGAGTATTGGAATGGCACCTTTTGAGGCTTTGTATGGAAGGAGGTGTAGAACACCGCTTTGTTGGTTTGAATCCGGAGAGAGTGTGATTCTTGGTCCGGAGATTGTGCAAGAGACTACGGAAAAGATTAGAATGATTCGAGAGAAGATGAAAGCGTCTCAGAGTCGTCAGAAGAGTTATCATGACAAGAGGAGGAAAGACATTGAATTTCAAGAAGGTGATCATGTTTTCTTAAGAGTTACATCGACTACCGGAATTGGACGTGCTTTGAAGTCGAGGAAGTTGACGTCGAAGTTTATTGGTCCTTATCAGATTTTGAAAAGAGTGGGGAAAGTGGCGTATAGGATTGCTTTACCGCCGTCATTGGCGAATTTGCACGATGTGTTTCACGTGTCACAATTGAGGAAGTATGTTAGAGACCCGTCACATGTGATTGAGTCGGATGATGTTCAAGTGAGGGATGACTTAACGGTCGAGACTGTGCCTTTGAGGATTGAAGGAAGAGAAGTGAAGAGGTTGAGAAACAAAGATATCGCCTCGGTGAAGGTGGTATGGGGAGGACCCGCTGGTGAGAATGCGACTTGGGAATTGGAGAGCAAGATGATGAGTTCGTATCTAGAGTTATTTCCAGGTAATTTTCGAGGGCGAAAATTCTTTAAGGAGGGTAGAGTTGTAACGACCCAATTTTCAAATTATTAATTTTTATGTGTTAAAACATTTTAATTAACGTGGCCTTTTAATTAAGTTAATAACTAGATGTTATTTATCGAGTACTTTAGTTATTAAGCGAGTAGAGTGAGTTAACGTGTTATTGGGCCAAGTCAATTGGGCTTGAGGCCCAATGGGCCTTGTGTGTGTGAGGGGGGGCGCCCATATGGCCATGAGGGAAGAGAGAAACATTTCATTTCTCATAGTTCTTGTGTTCTTGAGAGAGTTGGAGAGCTTGGGAGCTAGGGCAAGAAGAAAAGGGAGAGATTCAAGATCATTCATCGAGTTTTCTTCGAATTCAGGTATGAGAGTAGGTTCCTTATATCGTGGGTGATCCGAGGAAGGGGAGAATGCCGATTTCTCCTCACCCGAACTTCCTCCACCCCATTTTCGTTTTAGCTCTTATCGGATTTTCTTGATGGAATTCGTTCCTAAGGTTCTTAATATGTTTAACATGCTTTTAACATGATTAATGAACGAAAATAATGGATAAAAACGAGCTTTATAACAGATTAAACTCAAAGTTTTGATGAAAAAGTGTCAATCTTTACTTTTTCGATGTTTATGAGGTAGATCTGAGAAATGGACTGTCCTTTTGTGTCTATCTATGTTTATTATGTGTGAATACAAACTCTTTTGGGATTTATAACATAAAAAATGGGATTTTTGGGTGATTTGGTGTAGAAAACGCAAGTTTTGAACTGTCCTGACAGGAGGCACTCGCTAGGCCTTCGCTCAGCGAACGTGTGGCGAACAGCTCGCCACGAGCAGGTGATCCTCTGGTGAGGTTCGCGTAGGCTCGCTAAGCCTTCGCTTAGCGAACATTACTGGACCTGCAACTTTTTGTTAATGTTTATAAGTGTAATTAGGCACTTGTAACATGGTTTAATGGTATCCTTACATGATTGTTGATGCTTGTTGATGATTGTTGATGCTTGTTGATGCTTATAACGATTGTTAATCATGTATGATGTTGTAAATGACGAATATTAAGGTTTTGTTAATCTTAATAATGACGTATGTTGGATAGTGTTCCACATAGTAAATGACGAGCTTTATGCTAAATAATTGTTGGTGAATTCATGAAAAACATATACATGCATTCATGAATTTTGTTGTTGTATATTGGATATTCCAATAAAGACGGATATCGGATTATATTTATCCGATAAAGACGAATATTAGAGGTGAGATACTCTAATAAAGACGAAACGGTACCACATGCATTAGATATGTCTAGGGTGACATTGCATGAAGTTGACGCATTAGAATGCATTAGGTTATGTGTACATTTATGTGATAAGTGATATGTGACACATACTTGGCTAATTGTGATAATTAATTGTGTGAGTATTCGATTATATGTGTTTATGTACTTATAATTGAATGGTAGATTGTTGATGAATATGGATGTATGTATGATATATGCATGATTATAGAAGAAGTGTTTAAGTACTCTTTTACTTGCACTTGTTATTTGATTATGTGATCTAACTCCCATGCTTTGTGTTATGTGCTGGACCGTTGGGGGTTCAGATTCTCAGGTTGAGGATCCCGATCAGAGTTAGAGGGCTTGCTCGTGCTCGTGGTAGTGCGCTTTTTGGTGAGGAGTTAGCGTAGACTACTCCTTAGATATATGTTATATATCTTTTTGATGGGTTGTATAGAATTGCTCTGATTAGGTTTTACCGGGTCGGGTTATTCGTTTGAATTGTATTAAGCCCGTGATGGCATATTTAACTTTGCTAATCCTATCTTTTGGGTTGTAAACATAATATCCTTTGTTGATATGGCCTAGAGCCTAGGGATATTGTGTGAACAATTATGCACTATGTTAATTATTCGCTTTTAATTCCGCTGTGCTAGCATGATTTTAATTATGCCGTGGTTTGTATTATTAA
This sequence comes from Trifolium pratense, assembly GCF_020283565.1. Lineage (NCBI taxonomy): Eukaryota > Viridiplantae > Streptophyta > Magnoliopsida > Fabales > Fabaceae > Trifolium > Trifolium pratense. The sequence continues at coordinate 42,975,472 of NC_060064.1, read as the reverse complement.
CATGTGACGCCTAGATTTTCTTAAGTGTTTTATTTATTTATATTTAATAAATTCGCGTTAAGGGGTTTGGGTGTTACAAAACACATATTTACATCAATATATTATATTTAGATGTTTTTTTTTTGTTTATTATTATTATTATTATTATTATAATTTTGATAATAATTATTATTTCAACTTATACAAATAAATTTTCCGCGTTATAATGTAAAATAGCGCATAAAATCCGTGCATCGCACGGGTAAGGGTCTAGTTATCAATAATACCATTATAGTGAGTAAACGTTGGAGTGTCACGGTTAGAATTTCAACTAGGAAAATGTGAGAATTTCTCCTTATTTATGTATGTACCGGTCCAATAGCCTCTTAATCATACCGGTCCAATTATTAATTCACATATAAATAGGATTAATGAAATAATTAATGATCATCCCTAACCTCCACGGTTTTGTATGGGGAAGCTTGAATTTTCTGCAAGATCTCCAAAACATCCTTCATGGACAGGCGCATTTTGGGCTCAGGTGCAAGACATTTTGAAGCAAGCATAGGTATATGAAGTGCAGCTTTGATTGGCTATGTATCTCCCAAATGATGATCCATACTATTCTTCAATTTTCTTCTATTGTGTAGGTGTGGTTTTATCCGGTCCGTTAGACTGTGATACCCGGTTGTACGTTTGGGATCAATGGCTCGTAGGCCTGTTAGTATCTCAACCAAAACTACTCCAAATCCATACACATCGCTCTTTACATATAGATGCCCTGCATATAGTATATAGTGTTAGAATATTTTCTAATATTTTGTGGGCTGCAATCAATTGTGGCTTTTGATTTTAATAAAAACGGGTTGATGTTGTTGTGATCCATTTGATGATGTTTAAGCCCGATAATTGTGATCAGTAATAATGGGCTTGAACACTAATTCTGATTTGTGTAGAAACAAAGTGTAGGCCCAACTCTAGAGTCCATGATGGGTGGTACTAGGGTTGTTATCTTATAAATAGATAGGCTAGGTCCCCTTTGCCGTCACGTTGTCAAGCGAACGCTCATTTGTTGTCTTCCCCATCAAAGACCTCAAAGACTGGAGCATGTGATAGGCAAAGGAAGACCTTGTCTAGTATATCGATGTTTTCGATATTGGTGCGATTCCGGTAACGATGGTTTGTGATTATGATTATCAAGTAAATGTGTTCTAATTTCATATAATATGTCGATCTCTAAATTGTTAATTATTACATGTGGTATCAGAGCCTTATTATATGATTTAGAACCCGTATTTCAATTTTGGGATTTTTCATTAATGTCCACAATTATTCATATGAACAATATATATATGTTTCGATGATGTTCTTCTTGATTTCGGTAAAAGTATTTTACTAAATTAGTGGGTTCATTCTTTGTAAATATCTTTAAAACAAAACCCACAGTCTACCTCATGAAATCGATGCAAATTGATAGAGAATTATAGTGATAGGGTGATACTTTACCTTCCCCTTTTTTTCTCCATTATTTTGTTAAAATCAGATACTTAAATAAAAGGTGCAGAACCCTTCTTGATTATATGTCGTGCCGCCATTGATAGAAATAAAACACGGATATTTTGTTTGAATAAAATTTTGTCGAAATAATAATTTTATTTTGAGGGTTTGTTGTTTCTGTTTGATTCCGTGTGATGAATACCTTTATATATCATGATTTCCAAATCGATCCTTGTACTCATACGTGAGAGATCTATGTTTAATGGATTTAAGCTATATAAATTGTTACTCCTTGTTATTTTTTTAAAGTTGTAACACTAACATTGAATATTTTGTTAAGGTGTTACAAGTGGAAAATTATTTTAGACTCAATTTTATTGATTGTAAGTTTGTAACACCAAATGTTATCTATATTTTAGACTCAACTGGAAAGTATCTGCTTTAAACATTTCTTGTAGTTTTGCTTGTTAATATGATTGAGCCTGTTAGTGGCAAACAAAGGTGTTCCCATACCTTAAATTTTCGTTTGACCAAATGACTATTAATACTACTATTTTAAATTGCTTCTGGGGTTCAGATTTTGTTTATATATAGCTTCATGTGTATAGTGTGATGCTAATAGCCTTTTGGGTTATACACATGTGCTTCATTCGATAATTTTTTTTCTCAACCGTTTAATTGGATTTAAGTTGAGTACTATAATACTTTTGCTCTCTAATTATGTTGTGGGTCTTCTTTCTCAATATTGGGACCAATTAAATTGTTCTATGTGGGATTGCTACTAATTCTATTTAGCAGCAACCATGTGAAGTATGTTAAGAGAAATTTGGTGAGAAATTTTTATTTATTTTTGGTACCACCACTGATTGCGGGTTGTTCAATTTAAAGTGTTATGGTATAAGTGCTCAAATTCTTCTGTTTTGCTCAAATTCAGATTATGGACTATTAATTTTGGATGTTGCTATAATTTATATTTTCTCCCACTTATTTGCTCAGAGATCAGATTATTTTTTCAGAAACTTAATTTTCTTAATTTCACGTGTTATATATGATAGAGTTTGAAGCTTCCGTTTAATTCCATATATGATTTAATTTTCTCAATTACGGGAGCATTCCGAGCGTAAATTTGTGCAATATTATGATTTGATTATCTTCTATGCTTGCTGCTTACATTTGCCGGTTGATATATATGAGAATAAAAATATAAAATCAAATGATATGATTTCGGTTCTGACCTTATTCATAACTTGTGATCAGTCTCTTATGTGTTGTCAAGAGTTAACCGATAGAAGCTATATATGTATAAATTTGAGTGGCAGAATATTTATTAAAATCGTGTGTTCTATTTTGATTGGTTTTCTACGCTTGTTATTGAATTTGTGCACACAAGCTGGTTCCGGTTTAGTCTTATACTACACTTTTGCCTTGTTGTTCTTGGTGTACATGCTCAACCGTAAACTAGTACTGAAATTAAGTTTTTTTTTTTGCAAGGCAATTGAAAATTGAATTATCTTTGCATTGATTTATTATTAGAGTTATTTTATTATTATGATATAATGGTTTGTTGTTGATTTGTGAACTGTTTGAGATGACGCTGTAAAGGACTTCATTATACTCTCAAATCATTAAGGTTCATTGACTCTAATTGCAAGGATGGATGTCACACTTTTGAAGGTTAGTTGTGCAATTGTTTATCCTCTTGTGACTTATTATATAATTGCACATAAGGAGAAATTCTTTTAAGATATTATCGACTCATTTTGAAATAATAAATGTGCAATTATATATAAAAGTGTTATTATTTTCCATAATATTCTAAAAATTAGAAACTCTCTATATGATCATCAATTAATTTCTTGCAATATACTCCAATTTTAAAATTTTACTCGATTGAGTGGGAGTATTTCAAGTTTAATATTTCGAGAGTTCTATTATGGAAAAATATAAATTTAGTGTGACATTGTTTGACATGTCCATTGTGTGATAGAGAAAATAGTTGAATATTTGTTTAAATATTTTAACGCTTTTGGATTGATAAATTCAACTATAATTCTCTATCAAGTGAGAGAGTTTTACATGTCAACTATTTATAAATGTTTATAGAGACTTATATTGAGGAGTCCTATGTTATTTATAAAAGTTCGGGACTATTTGCTTTATATCCTCAATAATATTTCAAATGAAGTCTCATATTATTCCGCTGCATAAATCATTTATTTATTATATTGAGTTGACTGTTTCACAGTAATGATCTCTCATGAGTTGACTGTTTCATAATAATGATTTCTCTCTCCCCGACTAAAGACATATAATTATATGTGAAAACTTTTAATTATTGATTCCTATGCAAGAGATTTCATGCGTTGGTATAGGCCGTTACCATCAAAGTGGGACCGCTTATATCAATTGATGGAATTTTCTTTGTAGTTTGAGGAATGTTTTTAATTGTGACATGTGATTTTCTGCCTAAAGGTGATAATTATATGTTGTAGTTAAAAATTAATTTGAGATGAAGTTATTGGAGAATGTATTGATCGGAGGAATTTGCCTGCCTAAAGGTGACAAATTTCAAAGTTCAATGTATACTCATTGATTAACTTATCTGAGGTTTTGACTGAGGATTTGACCTTAGTTTGTACATTCTGCCCAAAGGTGATTGTACTATTATATTGGCCTCTTATGATAATACTACAAAATGGATTTCTCCTCTCATAATTATGTTTTCATTGAAATGTTGAACATCTTAAAAATTATAAGAAATGGAAGCAAGTATTTGAGTTTTCTTTAAAAATTGTGAAGGAACGTTTGGATAAGTGGGAGTTTTAATATACCACTTGATTAGTGGGAGATAACTTATATTCTTTTGATATGCTTGATTAGTGGGAGTTTGAAATTTTATATTAACTCCTTCAATAATGTTGAAATTATTTTAATCAAATATAAATAAATATCATAACTCAGTGTTGTTAGGATCACTATGCCGGTGGTCAACACTATTTTGGAGCTGAGGCATTATATAAATATTATAGCTCAGTGTTGTTGGGATCACTATGCCGGTGATCAACACTATTTTGGAGCTGAGGCATTATGTGTAAACATAAATAAATTAAGCTCAGTGTTGTCGGGATCATTTAGCCGGTGATCAACACTATTTTGGAGCAGAGGCATTATGGTATCTTAAGGACCATGTAATTTCTCTGGCTTTGAGGCATTTGAGAGAAATTATGTCTAAAATATTGGAGCTCGATGTTGATTAGATCATTATACCGCGGTAGTCAACATTGTTTTGGAGCTTGGACTTGTGGTATCTTATGGACCATATAATTTCTCTGGCTTTAATGCATTTGAGAGAAATTGAGGACTGACGAAGAAAATGATAGTATGGTTGAGATCACAAACATATCATTTTCTCGCTACACTCTACACAGATGACTAGTCGACGGGGTTTGGTGGTATTTGTAACCATGGAAGGTGTTGTATCGATAATGATATAATTACCGCTATGATTCGATATCATTTAACTTTTGTTGGACGGAGTCTTAATTAGATGTTGCATCTTGGGATCATTGTGGCCACGTTAATAAATATGTTATCAACCCGAGAGTCGTTTTCAAAGTATTTTCTTTAAATTAAATATACACAATTGATTTTGCCCAAGTGGGAGAATGTTAGAATATTTTCTAATATTTTGTGGGCTGCAATCAATTGTGGCTTTTGATTTTAATAAAAACGGGTTGATGTTGTTGTGATCCATTTGATGATGCTTAAGCCCGATAATTGTGATCAGTAATAATGGGCTTGAACACTAATTCTGATTTGTGTAGAAACAAAGTGTAGGCCCAACTCTAGAGTCCATGATGGGTGGTACTAGGGTTGTTATCTTATAAATAGATAGGTTAGGTCCCCTTTGCCGTCACGTTGTCAAGCGAACGCTCATTTGTTGTCTTCCCCATCAAAGACCTCAAAGACTGGAGCATGTGATAGGCAAAGGAAGACCTTGTCTAGTATATCGATGTTTTCGATATTGGTGCGATTCCGGTAACGATGGTTTGTGATTATGATTATCAAGTAAATGTGTTCTAATTTCATATAATATGTCGATCTCTAAATTGTTAATTATTACATATAGATGTTAATTTCGATCAAATTCAAAGAGTAGTAGTAGTAGTAGTAGTAGTACTAGCTACTTCAACAATGAATTTCATCTTTTTGGCGCTAAAAAACAATGAAGACATGAATTACCTACCTGTTTGTTTGCATATATTCAGGAGCTACATAACCGGGTGTGCCCATTACTGTTGTTGACAAATGAGATTGACTTGCTAAAGGACCCAGCTTTGTAAGTCCAAAATCTGATATCTTTGCTTTATTGGCCTGCAGTAGCACCAAAATTTAATTAAATTGAGGCCGATTAATACTATAAACTATGAAGATTTATAAGTAAATAAATAAATAAATAGAAGTGAAGTGAACTGACCCCATTAAGCAATATATTGGAGGACTTTAAAGTCTCTTGTAAATAATTCCACTATCGCATGTATGCAAGAAGGAGGTGGCCGCTCCAATTGCTATCTTAAGCCTGAGATCCCAAGAAAGTGGCTGAACTTCATAGACAAGAGATGATGTTCCAAACTGCCCTTCTGCATGTATTCATAGACAAGAAGTTCTGGTTCCTCGTAACAATATCCTAACAACTTAACAAGGTTAGGGATGATCAAGCTTATTCAAGCCGTCCTAGAAAATGTATTTCTGACTGCACAAACACAAACCAGTTAACCATATATGAATATTGATTGAATAGGATGAACCATTTACGTACCTTCCACTCCTCGAGTCCTTGGCAGCTTTCAGAGTTCAATTTCTTGACGACAACAGTAGTTCCACTACTATTTTTGGAATTAAGCCATCCCTGGTCCCAAAACCTCCTTCACCACCTAGGTTTCAAATTCATGGTAGCAGCCTTTAATTCGCCAAAAGTAAAGATCCTCAAATTAGAATGGGTAACATCCGTCTTAAAATTGAATTTTGGGCCTAACTCAACCCTACAAAACCGGCTTGTAAGGTGAGAATTGCCTCTAGTAATAAACACTTAGTCAGGCCATCTCTCAACCAATATGGGACTCTTAACACACCCCCTCACGCCCAGCACTATTGGGCTTGGTGCGTGGATATAAACGGTGGGTGGCCTGATAGCGAAAACCTGATAACAGGTGGCCCAGCGGATCGTGGAGAGGCTTTGATACCATCTTAGAAATGAGTATTGGGCCTAACTCATCCTTACAAAACCGGCTTGTAAGGTGAGGATTGCCTCTAGTATATAAACACTTAGTCAGACCATCTCTCAACCGACGTGAGACTCTTAACAACATCTTAGAAATGAGTATTGAGCCTAACTCATCCTTACAAAACCGGCTTGTAAGGTGAGGATTGCCTCTAGTATATAAACACTTAGTCAGACCATCTCTCAACCGACGTGGGACTCTTAACACACCCCCTCACGCCCAGCACTATTGGGCTTGGTGCGTGAATATAAACGGTAGGTGGCCCGATAGCGGAAACCTGATAACAGGTGGCCCAACGGATCGTGGAGAGGCTCTGATACTATCTTAGAAATGAGTATTGGGCCTAACTAATCCTTACAAAACCGGCTTGTAAGGTGAGGATTGTCTCTAGTACATAAACACTTAGTCAGATCATCTCTCAACCGACGTGGGACTCTTAACAATCTGTCCACCACTTGTGATCTGACAATGAGATAGATATCCCATCATGCAGGGCCGTCCCTGAGATTTTGGGTGTCCTAAGTAACTTATCATTTTGATGCTCGATTTTTTTTTATATGTCATATAAAATATATGATGCGAAAGAAAAATTAAAGAATATACTTTCAATTGTTAAAAGAATCTCTGATAATTTTTAATTCTTCAAAAATACATTTCACTATCAAGATCATAAGTGTCTAAGTCTATTTTAAAATTTAGTTTAATAATTATTTTATTTATTTCTTGTAACACACGGACGCACGCACACACGCATATAAACACACTAAGTAAAAAAATTGGTGCCCCTAAAATTATAGTGCCATGTGCAGTCGCTCCTCTCGAACACCCTCTGAAACCCTCTTGCTTGCATGTTTAACTACAACATACACATAATAGAATTAATAATAAGAATCTCACTTTAATCTTTACCATATTCTGAAATTTAATAAAAATATAGTGTATATTCAGTATCAATATAGTATAAATACAGTTCTACAATATATATATATATATATATATATATATATATATATATATATATATATATATATATATATATATATATATATATATATATATATATAGGGTTTTGCTATAAGACACCCACCTTCAAATTAGAAGGTGTCTTTTAGCAAGCTACACATTTGCTAGTTGACAAAAATATCTAACTTTTTTCTTAAACAACTAAAAAAGGAGGAGTATGACTATTTCTGGTTGAACAAATTTTGACTAGGTGAATCATCCTCTTCTTTACCTATTCCAGAAACTTTTAAATAGCCAATAGAATTGAAAGATTAAGGATGCGTTTGATCTGCTAAAAAAAAGGGGACTGGACTGGATAACTTTTGTTGTACCCTGTTTGATTTGAAACAGGCTATGGAACTGGACAAATTAGGCAGCAAGGGACAGGACAAAAACAAGATTTTTTGTCCCTCACTGAACCACAGGACAACTTTTTGTCCACAATACAACTATAAAAAATACGAAAATACCCATTTTATTTTCAAATATAAAAATATTATCGCCCTATATATCTCCGGTACAGTTTTGTCCTGTTCTGTATTATCTTGTTCTGTCATGTACTGTTTTGTCCAGTTCTTGCTGTTTTACGAATCAAACGCACCCTTAATCTTTGCGGCGGTTAAAATTTTCTAAATTGATTTTAAAATTAAAACTTAGTTTAAGGAATGAAAGAGATCTAAAAAAATTGCAAGTAGCTCACAAACATTATTTCCGGCGGCAACAACAAAGAAGCTAAAGTGATTTTTTTTTTTATCAAAACAATAAGTCTTCATTTTTTTTTTTATCAACCCATTGGTCATTCATTACGGAGAGGCCTGATAAAAAAAATGGAAATTGAACGATGGAGGAAAAGAAAATCAATTTTTGCTTTGATAAAAAAACCAGTTTAACTGAAGAAAAAAAAATTGGTTCAAAGAAGAAGATCTCATGACCTTCAACTAGAAAATTGGGATTTTTGTTTTTTATAATTATATGTTAATTACGGTAATACCCCTCCTTTTTTGGTTGTTTAAGAAAAAAATTAGATATTTTTGTCAACTAGCAAAGGTGTAGCTTGCTAAAAAACACCTTCTAATTTGAAGGTGGGTGTCTTACAGCAAAACCCATATATATATATATATATATACACAATACAATAATATACTTAAAAATAGCTTGAAAAACTCAAAAGATGAAAAAATAAAACAAACTAAAGTCTATCCTAATTCCTAAGTGTCATTAACTAAGCAAACAACCACCCCATTACATCCCATTAAATAAGTATCAACAACAATACAACAAGAGAAAGAATACGGAGAAAGGACATATAAAGCACAAAAAACACAGAGAAAACACATGGTAGATTGACCTACCTCAGGAACAAGAAGGAGATTTCAATGATTTTTCAACATTTTTCATTTAGGGTTTCGCAACAGGAACAAGAAGCAGATTTTCGATTCTTCATTAGGGTTTCGATTTCGCAACGGGAACACGATTTCGATTCTTCTTTATCGCACAATGGATTCTTCTTTATGCTACATGTGACGGTTCCATTAAACCCATTCGACGGCAGGAATTAAAAACTTTGACTGAAAAACTTCAGGACTAAAAAATGCCGAAAAATCTTCAAGGACTAAGGGGGGTGTATTGGATTGAGATTTTGAAAGACAATTTTAGCAAAAAAAAGTCTTGAAGATTTTAAAGGATTTGGTGGGATTGTATTGATTTTATGGGATTTTAAAAGATGACTTTTTATAATCAAGATTCTTAACACATGATTTTGATGGATTTCTAACGTAGATTTTTAAGATTTCAAAATACATTATGGATTTTTAAGGTTTTGAATGTTTGAACCACGATTAAAAATACGAGATATCCTCTTAATGACATTCCTTAAAAATACATATTGAAGATTGAATAATTACTTTTTTATTTTCAGGTCATTATTAATAATTAAAATTATAATAATAACAATAGAAAGTAAAGATAATAATACTAACAACCACCTTGTAAAAAAAATAAATAATAATAATGAATGTTGTAAAAAAAACAAATTGACGAAACGAAAAAAAAAAAAAAAAACTATGAAAATTTTTCTTTTGGTTTACGTATACAGTACCATAAAAATAATAATATGATTTTTTTTTATTTGTGTTTGCTTTTGGTCTTTTCCCGGAAGATTGATGAACATATTATTTGCGTTACAATACAAAGCACATCAATAGTTTTTCTTTTGATTTGCGTTTTGCTTGAGTTTTTACGAAGAAGATCGGTGAACATGATAATGATAGATGATAAAGAATGACACAAAAGAAAAGCAAAAAAGTCTCATGAAATCTCATGAATTATGGTGAGATTGTTGGATGAATATGTTATTTTGTATTTTGTACAATATAGCAAGTTGCAAGAGAAGAACATATTTTGAACAAATGAGTTCCGACCAACGGCAATAGGAAAAAAAAAAAAAAAGTCTGTGGGAGAGCATGAACAATCTCAGGGTTTGGAGTGAGATTGTTTGATGAGTGTAGTATTTATACTTTTAACTAAAAAGTCTCACGAAATTCATTTCATAACAAAATCCATCAAAATCGGTAGACTTTTGAATACCAATGGACATTTTATAAATGACAAAGAATCTCAATTGAATACCAACAGATTTCATTGCCCTGAAAAAAAAATCATGATTGTCTTAATTGAATACCACAAGATTTACTTAACTTTTGTAAAAGTCTTGATTAAATACCACAAGATTTTTTTATAATAAAAAAGTCTTTTAAAATCCATTGAAATCTCGAATACACCCCTCTAAAATCTATAAAGATAAGAAAAAAACATATTTATCCCTTTAAAATATTCATATTTTGTATGTACCCAAAAAAAAAAAATTCATATTTTGTATCCAAAAAAAAGAAATTGCATATTTTCGAGGTTTAGAAAAAAAAAAAAAACTTTAGTCTCATCGAGTTTCGACTATGCACAATTAATTACGAATGGAACTTCTTGCTCAAAACGTTACACAATTACTTCCTTAGAAAATAAACAAACCTCCGCCGCCAGCACCACCGTCTCCGCTGCCACTCTAACTCACTCTATTAGCACAGACCAAAACAAAACAAAAACAACACCAATTTTACCGTCAGCATCTTCAAATTTCAATCGCCGACAACTAATCAAACCATGGCCGGTCGATTCCGCGAGCTCCTGAAAAAGTACGGTAAAGTAGCACTCGGTGTTCACTTCACCGTTTCCGCAGCTTCCGTCACCGGCCTCTACGTCGCCATTAGAAACAACGTCGACGTTGAAGCCATGCTCGAGAAGTTTCACTTGGGCGCCGCTTCATCAGAAGAAAACCCTAATCCTAATCCTAACCCTAACCCTAATTCTGATACAGACTCTACCCCTATGTCGGTTAAAAATCGCACGGCACAGATGGCGGCTTCTGCTGGTGGAGCTTTCACCTTGGCTTTACTTTGCAACAAAGCTCTGATCCCTGTTCGGGTTCCCATCACTATAGCACTCACACCCCCAATTGCGAGGTTCTTGGCGAGAAGGAACATTGTGAAGACTGGTGTATGAACATGCTCTTTGGTATGTGTTGTATTGTTGAATTGTTTATTGTTATAAACTTATTATAAGGATTACAATAACTATGAGTTAGATTGTATAACATTTTTTCGTAGTTGGTTTATGTGATTATTGATGAGAACTGAAACTGGAATAATAAAAAGGGGGTTTTCAATGAGCAATGCTCTTGATATATGCTATATAGTTATTGTTAATTTCCTTTGTTGATTGTGATAATTTGGTGGTGAAAATTCAAATTTGATTGGTTCTTCGACTTAATGGATTGGTTGCTATGTTAAGATTTTTGTATTTGTGAAAGTTATAGAAGTTGAAGAATCATATAAGTAATACGTGGATTGTTTGTTTTTGTGGTTGTGGATTAGACATGATAATGCTATAATAATTAGGGTCTTGCTGAAGCCACTAGGTTTGGTCTAGTGGTGAGGGATTTGGGTAGTATGCTAGAGGTCCTGGGTTCGATCCTCAGCTCATTGTAAACCAAAAAAAAAATTAAAAAAATTAGGGTCTTGCTAATTAGTGCCTCCGGGTACTAGTTAAGGAACTAAAAAGAGAAATAAAAGAAAAGTTATGCATTGAATAAAAATCAAAATTTAGACTTTTAATGTGTTGATTACACAATACTCAAGAAAAACTTTCTAAATTTGAATTATTCACAAGTGCCCCTAGGGCACTATTTAGCATGTGCCAAATAATAACAAGAGAACTTTGATTTAATGAAGATTACAAGAAGTGGCTTTGATTTTATAGGGTAAATTTTTAGGTATAGTTGTTGGTAGAGTTGGATGTTTGGTAGATTGACATGCTAAGTTCTGATCACCGAAACAGGTTGATATGATGTAATTTCCTTCTACTTAGCTGGTACTTGATTGTTTGGTGACATTATTGGAGAAAAGGAGAGAATAGGTGATTTCCTTCCTACTTGATTAACCTCATAGTATGTACTTGCGGTTCAATTTGGTACTGTTTTGTTGATTCTTGCTCCTAACTAGCAGTTAGTTTCATATCATGAAAGAGCTGATCCATGGTCTTATGTTGGATGATGCAATATAATTAGAAATGAGTGATTCCTACTCTCTATTGCAAGTTGGATGAATTGAGGGATGCCTAAACTCGCTCACTTATGCCATTTATGTTGAATCGCCCAAATCAGGTTGCATAACTGTAATGCTCAACAGACCAACCCAACCCATTGAGTGAGTGGGGAGTTTATTAGTTTAAATCATGCCCGTCAACTGGTGAACAATAAGAATCTTCTTGACCTGAATAGTTGTATTGTAAGTATCTCTTGCTAAATAACCTACTTTACTCTTAGCCTGTAGAGAATCTGCTTCCATACTCTAGACGCTCCTTATTTTTTCAGAAATCTCCTCCGGTTTCTTTTGAAGGTATTAATGGTCCTGTTATTGAGAAAGCTTAGGTATCGTGTTTTTGAGTCATTGAGTTATATTGGCTTCATGAAATATTCGGGTCAATTAAAAGGTATATTGACATAGCTATGTTTCCCACCTGGCTCAATCAGAATATCAAATTCAAAGTTGGCAAGTGACAATTCTCCTTGAAAATACTCTTAAAACTCTCTGTCTGATCAGTATGTATCTAGCTGATCCCTACCCTAAGAAAAAAATGGCTTTTTATTCAAGAGAATCACCAGTTAAAGCTTTCGGGACAAGTTAGAGTTGATTTTCTTTGTTTGATGGATAGCTTTAGTTGATCAATGGTGTGGGGTAATCTAAGAAATTCTTGCACCTGTTTTATCAAGAACGTCAAATGAATGTAGCGAACCCTGCTATACTGAATGTTTCTCCGAGTTCATTCCCTTTTAACTAAAAAAATAATCCAAAATTCCTTTCATTGTTCTCTCTTTCAACATCTTCTCTGCTTATTGAAACAGTTGATCCCTATCAACTGGTTGAAAAGTAATTCGCTTATAAGTTAGTTAGACAGTTGTCAATTACATTTCCTTCCCTATCAGCACAATACAATAGGAGAAAAGCAAGAATGTGAAGTAGCATAAGCTTTAACATTAGTTTCATCCAGAATTTTGCAGCTTCCAATGGTTATAAGGTCTTGTGGTATGTTTAGTACTTTAGTTGTTAGTTTTCTTTGTTGATTGTGACAATTTAATGGTGAAAATTTGAATTTTATTGGTCTTCCAATTTGGACAGGATTCGTTGCAATGTTAAAGTTGTTGTATTTGTGAAAGTTTCAAAAGTTGAAGACTTAAATCATATGACTTGTGCTTTGTTGTTGTGGTTGGTGGATTGTACATGAATCACATGATAACAATGGTAGAGTAACAAGATAAATTAGATTCAATGAAATTGCAAGAAATGTCTTTTTGACTTTGTAGGGTATAACCATATAAGCTTTTAGGTATAGTTCTGGTCTCCACAGTGTGAGGGATACAATGTAATGTTTTTCTACTTAGTTGATACCTGAGAGTTTGGTTATATCTTTGGAGTTAAGGAGAGAGCGAATGAGTGATTTGCTTCCTGCTTGGATAACTTCAAAGTGAGTACTTGGAGTTTAATGTGTTACAGTTTAATGTGTGGTTATATCTTTGGAGATAAGGAGAGAGCGAAAGAGCTGGTCCATAGTTTTGTTTCAATCAGATTCAGAGTTGGTAGCTCCTTGAAAAACACTCTTAAAACTCCTGGTCTCGTCAGTATGTATCCTTGTGGTCACTACCCAAAGAAAAAGAAGTTTTTTTTATTACCATTAGTTGCTTTCAGTTTCAGGACAAGTTTGAGTCAATTTTCATAGTTTGATGAATTGCTTTATTTGATCAACGGTTTTGGTAATGTAAGAAATTCTTGCAGCCGTTTTATCAGGAACTTCAGATGACACTAGCAAACCCTGTTATACTGTATATTTAACATAGTTCATTGTCTTTTATCTAACAAAAAACATAATTAGAAACCAAGATGCCTGTCAGTTTTTTCTTCCTTCTTTCAACCTCTGCTTATTGAAACAGTTTATTTATCTCTAGTGGTTGAAAAAGTTTATAAAAAATATTTCACTTATAAGCTGATTGGACTGTTCAAATTTCCTTCCAAATCAGCACCATACAATAGGAGAAAAGCAAGAATATGAAGTAGCATAATAAGCTTTAAAAGTTTAACGGTAGTTTCATTCAGAGTTTTACAGTTTCAATAGGTATGTTCTATAGTAATCCAGGTCTCATGGTAGGTTTAATCTGTTCTTTCAAACTGGTATTTAATCTCAAGTTTATGGTAGAGATTTTCAATATAGTGCCAGACACATTGCACTAATAATAAACCAAGTTATAAAGTGGCAGATAGATTGCATAAATATAGATAACAGAGGACAATTTCTATACTTAAATATAAAGAATCTAACATATTCTACTATATACAAATTCAACTTAATGAAAAACTACTATATACTGTACATGGTTTGAAGCACAATAATCATTGTAAATTCACTGGTTGTTGAAAAAAGCTATCATGGGATCATAAACATCTTGTTTAGCACTGACACTCAAAATAAAATCAGCATGTGCATAATCTTGGTTGAACTCTAGCACGAGCTTGTTAGCATCATGATCTTGGAGGTCATTAAGCAAAATCTTCACATCTTGTACATCAGATAGCTGATCTTTACCTCCATAGGCAAAAAAAAGAGGGAAATCATTTGGGATTTTGGTCAGGTCATAAGTTGGAGGAACTCGTTGACCATAGTGCTTCACATTTTGTGCTTGATCATCGTAATCATACTTTGCTATGTTTCCTGTTCTGATCACTGTTCAAATTTCATAATTTAAGAGCCATGTCAGTAAAAAAAATACTATTAGTCCCTAATCTAAATGCAAGAAAATCAAAATCAAATATAAAAATTTGATTCTTAATTCGTAAACTTACTTTGTGAAAAATGGATCAAGTTCTTTGTTGATGATGGTTGTGGTTCATGCTGAAGATAGAAATCTATCCTAGAAGAATTTATGCAGCAATTCGGACCTATAAAATTTAAAGGTAATTAAGAAATACCAAAATAAAATAAATAATTATTATGCAAGAGTCCTTACTCATTTCCAAAAAATTAATAAAACCGCAAACTTACTAATATTTGTTTATAAAAAATAAAATAAAATTAATGTACCTGTGAAAAATGCCATTAGGTTTGCGCAATTCAAGTTTAGAGTGTGGCAGATGCCATCCAAAAACTTTGCTCCAACATCCCTGCTCATTAGAAAAGCATATGATATATTATTTCTATATATTTTTCTAGTTCTACTATTTTTCTTTTGCACTCAAACATATTAAGAAAGATAAAAAAAAAAAAAATACGACAGAGTTATTTAGTTACTTACTCAATAGGACTGAATTCACGTATGCCTAGCCAATATATATCCTGTTATATTAAAAAAAAAAAATTAAAAGAATATTTTTATGAACTGTCAGCATAAACTATTTACACTGTCAATCACAAATCATTGTTTGTTAGATTTTTATGTTAATTACAATGAAAATCAAACTTTATAATGATAGAACTTTGAGATTGATTGATAATAATATACACGGTGTATATCGAAATGGATTAGGTGCAGTCAACTTTTTGGTGCAGTTGTTTAATAGTCGTCCGATCATAACGGTTTAAACAAATGCAGTCAATAATAAGTTTTGAAATCATGATCGTTCAATTTTGATCGGACGGCTATAAATAGGACGACTACATGGAATCCAGATCAGTGTATATAAATTAATTGCACATTTTAATACATAGTTAGCTAAATAAAGTAGTATATGTACCCAAAAAAAGGCGCATGTACCAAAAAAAAAATAAAGTATTATAGTTTTTGTGTCTCTCACACACATTAGCTAAAAAGAGGTCAGCACCGAGTTTTGTTTCCTTTGAAGAAATTTGATTCATATGAGCAATTGGACTAAGTAAAGCAGCTGATCTTAACATATTCAAAAGTTGTCCTTGTGATAATGCAGCAAAAGCCATTAGAGTTCCCTAAAAATTTTAGATCATTAATTGTTACATACATACACACTAATTTAAAACATAATAAATAGATAAATAAATAATCAATTTAGGATTAACTCACTTGAGAATGACCTGCATAGTGCATTTTTTGACCAGTATTGTTGTACACATATTGGACTGAAGCAGGAAGATCATAACTAGCTAATTCATCCCATGACCAATCCCAATAAGCCTAATCCACAATGAAATAAATCAAGAATCAATTAGGGATAAGCCTATTAACTTGTGAAAAATCTGAAAATCAAAATGAGTACAATATATATGTAAGTATAAGAACCTTGTCATTAGGACTTAGTGATGTGTGCATGGTGCTATATTTTGTGCCACGACCATTCACAAGCCACACATCAAATCCACTGTCAGCTAAAATAAATCCCAATGATTCATCTGGTGAATTGAACAACCATATTACCGCATCCTGAAATAAATCATATGAGTCAAACATGTTGCCTTTGTATATAGTATAAATAAATCAGATACATTAGTTATTCAATACATATACAAAATAAAATTTTATTTATAATAGTGGTTGGAGGGAGTATCTGCAACAACAAAACTTACACAAAATAGACCATGTTGTATTAACACCGGTGGTTTGTTTGCTTTCTCACCGGACCGACTTGCCGGTAACCTCTGCATGCTCAGGATGTAGCCATCCTCTGTTGTAACCTTTTAAGAAAAATATTGATGTTAATTAAGTTTTGTGTTATATTGACCATTTATGTGTTGTTGGTTCATCAAATTTGGGAAAAGT
The DNA here is from genome assembly GCF_020283565.1 of Trifolium pratense. Taxonomy (NCBI): domain Eukaryota; kingdom Viridiplantae; phylum Streptophyta; class Magnoliopsida; order Fabales; family Fabaceae; genus Trifolium; species Trifolium pratense. The sequence continues at coordinate 42,958,384 of NC_060064.1, read as the reverse complement.
TTCTTTATAATAAATGCTATTGTTTATTTACCTTATGTTCTTCACATGTGTAACCTTGTGTTTCTACCATAGTCTTGCAGATACCATCATCAGTATTTAGAGAGGATGCTGAAAAATCATTGCTAGTGTAAAGTGTTTTTCTTCCTTGTATTATTGTAATGCAAAGCAAGAGTATTGAGAGAACACTAATTACTCTGCTGCTGGCCATATTAACAATGTGGTTAATTATGATTATGCTTATGCCCCTCCTTACAAAACCAAGTTTTATAGGCTTCTTAATTTGGAGGGCAAAGACAAAGTTGAATACAACATTGTACTTTAATGGTTGTAATTAACTTCTTATGTATTTACATAATTTTTTATGGTTGTACGTCTTTCTAACAAATTAAATCAATAAGAAAATGGTCCACCTTAAATATTTTTTAATCAATATATACATAAACTCAAGGCATTTCCATTAATATGTTAATGTGATTTTCTTTTATCAATTAGTCTACTAGATAAAAATTCTACTCTTAAAATAAACAAGGAGAGTGTCCGAAATAAGGAGAGTATCCCTATCAACTCTGAGTTAAACTCGCAGAGACATATTAATGTGATTCTAATTATCACAAATAATTAGTATTTGTTTATTTTCACAATTTGGGTTGACGTAACTACAATGTTATCTTAATACTTGGAGATTTTGTCTTGGGGGAGAGTTGATTTGTCATGTACTATAGTATGAATGTGTGAAAGTTTGTTGAGTCTGACCTTTAATTATAGACACATGAGTTACGTTAAAGGCATCAAGACAATTCACGAGTCACTAGAGAATAGAAGCAAACATTTCAAGAGTCTTCTGATCGAGAATTTGAGATACATGGAATGGAATTAACAGTATCAGCATCTTTTTTTTTTTTTTTGGCTCAGCGGCTTTTGCGTGTAGATCCAAACTTTTGTCATTTTAAAGTTTTGGCTCAACAGCTTCTTAATACCTTTAAATTATGTAACATACTCTTTATTTAATTTTATTTATTTTGTTATTGGTCCAATGGTCTAATACATACTCAAATAAATACACACTGAAAAGAGAAAATAGGGTGATCCGAGATTCTACATAAAATGTCCTCATACAAATATCACTGAGCATTGAAAAAAATTATCATGGGATCATAAACATCTTGTTTAGCATTGATACCCATAATAAAATCAGCATGCATGTGCATAAATTTGCATGAACACTTGAACGAGCTTGTTAGGATCATGATTTTTGAATTCAACATTGAGCAAAATCTTCACATCTTGTTCATTAGATAACATATCTGCCCCTCCATAGCCAATAAAAAGTGTTAAATCATTTGGGATGTTGGTCAAGTTATAAGTTGGAGGATATGGTTGACAATAATGTTGCTGATTTCCTAATCAATAATCATACTTTGCTATTTGTCCTGTTCTAATCACTACTCAAATTCCATAAATACAAGAGCCAAAATGTCAAAAAAAAGTCGTATCCTTAAATGCATTAAAATCAAATTATATTGAGATTGTTTATTAAAAACAAAATCATATTGCAATTTATTTCTACGCACGTAAAAATAAAATTATATAGGAGTATTATTTTCACTTTATTACATTAGTTTGTTACTCCATCCGTTTTCGTATAAGTGTCCAGTTCTATCATATTCAGTTCTTACGCATTAGGAATGAATTTTCGGAGCCCAAACAATATACATCATGTCATATTAAAAAAAAAAAGTATTTTCATTCATTAAATTTTAGATTTAAAAGCACTTCTTATTCCATATTTTTTAAATTTTCAACTTAACTTTCTTTGGAATTTTGATCCATCATCTATTGTTTTAGTCTATTTTTAGTGATATAATTTATTCGTTTATGGCATGGTAACACCTGTTAAAATGAATAGTAGGCGCATCTTAATAAGTGTCCTCACGTCATAATAAACTAATAAACAACACCATAAAAAATATCCAAAAATAAGATGCATGATCAAAATTCATAAAAAAGTTAAATTAAAGATAAAAAAACGATTATCAAAATAGGACCTCCATTTTTTAAAAATAAGAAATTAGAAGTGCATTTAAACTTTAATTTTAGTAATACATAGTTTAGTTAAATATAAGTTTTTTTTGGCAAAATTACACTACAGGTCCTTTATCTTTTTTTTTTGTAATAGTTTGGTCCTTTATTTTTTTTTGTAACAATTTGATCCTTTATCTTTTTTTTTTGTAACACTTTGGTCCTTATCTTATTTATTTATAAAAAATAAAGGACCAAAGTGTTACAAATAAAAAAAAATAAAGGACCAAACTGTTACAAAAAAAGGGGACTATATAAATTGTTAGAAATAAAAAAAAAATAAAGGACTAAAGTGTTAGAAATAAAAGATAAAGGACCAAAGTGTTACAAAAAAAAGATAAAGGACCAAAGTGTTACAAAAAAATAAGATAAAGGATATGTAGTGTAATTTTGCCGTTTTTTTTCTCACACACCTAAGCTAAAAAGTAGCTAGCCGCAAGTTTTGTTCCAGGTGAGGAAATTTTATCCATATGTGTAATTGAACTAAGGTACCGTTTGGCCTAATTTTATTCGTCTTTGTTTTTCTTAGAAGTAAGAAATTAGAGTAAACAACAATTTTTAAAAGCTATGGTAAGGAAAAAAAAAAACTTCTATATTTTAATAAAGATCCCTGGAAAATAATCAATTAAAACATAAGAAATAAATATAAAGAAATAAATAAAATATAAGAAATGAATAAATAATGGATTAAAATTATCAACTAACCTGTGAGTGAGCGGCTAAGTGCATATTTTGACCAGTATGGTCATAAACATATTGAACTGAAGCGGGAAGATCATAACTAGCTAACTCATCCATGACCAATTCCAGTAATCCTATAAACAAGGATTAATAAATTTATTAATAGCAATCAGAGTTGCTATTATAAATTTATAATCAATTAAAGTTGTTTAATAAATTTATAATCAATTAGGGTTTTTCAAAATAATTAATCCTCTTAGCGGAACAATCCCGATGAACGAATCTTGATTAAACCATTAATCACAAATCAAAGAACACAAAACCACAAGTTTATGTGTTTACCTCTTGAAGTGCAGAACCTTTGAGGTAGAAACTGTTTCTGATCACGAGCAAAGCAGAGTAGCGATGCATCTACTCAGTCCACACGAACAAAACTTCTCCGATGACCGGTACTAGCCAATTCCACCAGAGATTCAGAGAGAATAGGGTTTAGAGAGCGGCGGCTAGGTTTTCACTTTGTGAATTAGGTTAAGCTTTTAAAACTTCATCACAAGGGTTCTATTTATAGAACCACTTGTGTGGTCATCAAGCCAAGCACTGCACCGTACCTTACGGTGGACCGCATTTCTCTATTTTTCATAAATTAAATAATAAGTCATACTTAATTATTTAATTACTAATAAGTCCTGCTTATTATTTTATAAATAAGTCTTACTTATTTATTTCTCTCATCTATCTGTCATTTGTGTGTGACCCTATAGGTTCTCGTAACGTTGGCAATAATATTAAATCACATATTTAATATTATAAACAGTGAGCGGTATCTAGCAACACATCACTGCTACCCAAGTGACGAGAATGTCATGTGATCTGACGAAACCTTTATGTGATAACGATCGTGTGTATAATTACCCCTTTGCCCTTATATCTATATTGAACATAGGCATAGATCGTGTCACCCTTGTATGGTTCAATATCTTATTTCTTGATCCCAGAATATACTGAGCAACGAATAAGCTCAATATCTCATATTGACTTAGTTCGGCGTGGCCACGCATTTTATCAGTCATATTCCATCAAGAGGCCTACAGATATTGCTCCTGTTATGTAGGAGGGGCAAATTCCATCTAGGTCACTCATGTCCCTCAGCATGATTTATAGAGTACCCATCAACCGACTTTATAGTCATCCTGTTACGGACAATGTTTGAACGGCAACTAAGTACTCTACTCCACATCTAGGGTCCATAGTGGTTTCAGGTCGAAGGGTGGTATACACCATTATCACTATGAGAATAACTTATGACACTTTTCATAACATACTATGTAGCATTCTCATGGCGGGTCAATCCAATATAAATATTACTCCTAATATTTATATCTATGTGAAGACTTGATATCTCATATCCATGACGTACTCGTGAGATGAAGTCATCAGTTTACTCACATAATAGTCTCTATGTTTTACTGTTATCTCACATAACAGTAAAACTTGACTATGGATACTTTAAGAATAGTGTCATTATGTTTAATGGAGTCTCACTATTAAGTCACACTTAATGTTCCATTAATTAGACTAGCTATTCTAGGGACTTTATTAGTTTGAAACAAACATAATAAAGAAATGCTTTATTATATATATTAAATATATAAATCAAAGTCATCATACAAAAGACGATTCTATCAAAATAGATTGGCTTTTAGGGCTTACTCCAACAATTATTTTGTAATTATTTTGGATATTTATATAATTACATCAAGGGGTTATTATTTTGTGTGGTTCTAAAAGTCAGGGTTTGTTATTCAAACTTAAGATTCTTTGATTTTTAACTTATCTATGTTATTTTGCCAGTTCCAATTTCAGATTTCTGTATCAAATCCTTCTGTATCTTCGATCTTTATTTTCATTTTCCAGATCTGCGATGAAAGTTGAAAGGTAAGCCATCTAAATCTCTAATTTTCATATGTTCAATATCTTTAACACAATTTTGCTTTGAAATAAACTAGCGAGAATATGGTACCAAAAATTTATCTGAAATTGTTTTAATCTTATGACCTTGATTTATTTTTGGTTTGTAATTAATAAATTATGGACAAGTTAATGGTTCTTTTATGAACTTGTTTGCACTATTTTTTAAGCTCTTCAATGGAATATCATATTATTTACAATATCTCATTTTCTTTTCTGTTTTTCTTTGTTTGTTTGCTAAAAACCTGTAAAGAATGCATACATACATTTTTATAAATAAACAAAAATATAACTCTTCAATTAGTTCTAAATTTTTAAAACCTTATATAGACTTTATATAATTAAGTGTATGACTATGGTATATTGCACAGCTTGAGGCAATTACTTCCATTCTGGGGATGGAATTTAATTCATTGGTTATCAGTAGTAAAACCTTGCTCCATTTTGAATTAAGCTGTTACAAGATTAGGAGTGATAACCTTGCTCCATTTTGAATTAAGCTGTTACAAGATTAAGAGTGATAACCTTGCTCCATTTTGAATTAAGCTGTTACAAGATTAAGATCAGTGATGAGAAGCATCAGCTAACTTCTTCCGGAAACAGTGGCAAAACAGCTGAAATGTTATTTTTATTGACCTTTGGTGAAGAAGATCTGCATCATGGAAAACTTAATGCATGTGAAGTTTCACTTGGTGGCAGACTCAATAGCATCAACGTTGAGGATATGAAGTTTTTTGAAAGAATGAAATTGGGTGTTACTGTTTCTATTCATTCTTTGGACGAGAGAGCCTCTGCAGACCACATTCGTTCAAATGTACCTTTACTTGGCTGGATGGAGAAAACTGCTTCTGAGTACCACTTAAGCTTTATTATGATATTAAGTTCAATGTATAATGAACAGGGTTATTAGCAGACTAGAAGTTCGAATTGCTGGACGGTTAAATATTTATACCTTGAAGTCTTTAAGTGTATGGTAAATTTTATTTTAACATATAATCACTTTTATAGATAGCTTGATTGGTTTTTTTGTTTTAGCAGGTTGCTGTAGTGTGTTGGTTTTTGTTTTGTGTACTCCCATGAAGCTCTAAGGTTTGAAGGCTTGAAGCAAGAAACATGCCTTGTAGACATTATTATTACAATGCTTATATTGAAAATTGAAAAGTGATGTTGGTACTAAAATACTTTGTGTGTCTTTGAGATATAAAATCCAATCTGGTCCTTTAAGTGTTTATGAATTATGGAGAATGCACAAAGGAATCAAAAATAGAAATTTTACAGTTGTTGAGTATGTTGTTAAGATTCATGATATCGGAGTAAAGGGAGACAAAAGTTTGAGAAATTTGTAATGGAACTAATAGAATTGATACAAATGAATGTGTCAAATCACAAATGAGTACAACTTCTATCTTATATACTAACTAGTTAATGGACCTATACTAACTAGCTAATGAGCCTAACTCTATATAGTTCAACAGCCTCCCGCAAGCTGGAAAGTGGTCACAACACTTCCAGCTTGGGATCACTAATACAAAGGTACATCAATATAAAGAAAATACAATGAAATTTGCCGGAATACATCGGCTAGAAAACAACTCAAATACAACTAGTAGTGCTTAACCACCATAAGGAAGAAACACAACCCATCAAAGCCAACTAAGGGCAGAAGCAAATCAACAAAGCCAATTAAGGCACAAAGCTTAACCATCAAGAGCACTCAATCACTCAAGATAGCAGCAAAAAAAGAGAATATCAAAAGGGTCCGATGTCTACAAAGTGAAGCATCAATACTCAAGTTGTGCTAAAGGTAATTAGCTCATCTAAGGACCAACAAATCAAGGAGAAAGATCAAGTAGAGAATATCAAAAGGGTCCGATGTCTACAAAGTGAAGCATCAATACTCAAGTTGTGCTAAATAAAGGTAATTAGCTCATCTAAGGACCAACAAATCAAGGAGAAAGATCAAGTAGAGAATATCAAAAGGGTCCGATGTCTATAAAGTGAAGCATCAATACTCAAGTTGTGCTAAATAAAGGTAATTAGCTCATCTAAGGACCAACAAATCAAGGAGAAAGATCAAGTAGCATGGTTGATGGCTAGAGAGTAAAGCATCAATACCAATGTTGTGCTCAAGATGAGATAGCACATCAAAAAAACCAACTAACCACTTGACAAAGCAAGCAAATACAATCTGCTCAAAAGATAGCATAAAAGCGACAAAGCCACAATGATAACCCACGTTCTCCATTGTGGACAGACAAAATGCAAGTAGCTGTTCTGATCAAGGTTGAGAGGTCCTTTTCTTCATTGGTAGGAGAGTTGACCTTCAAATTCGAATCTTCACTCCATCCAAGATATACTTCAGAGTTGATTCACTTCAGACTTTAGTAAGTTCTGATGTCTTCATCCTCTGATGTAAGTAACTTCTGAAGATTCTTATCTTCTGAGGTCTTGCGAACATCTGAAGACTTGTCTTCTGAGCTTTCTTCAGAGCTTGTCTGAAGCTAAGTTCTGCACACTTAGAATAAATTTTTAGTCCTTCCAATTGTATATTAATACTTTGTTATCATCAAAACCTTAATAGATTTAGGGGCAAACATTTTTAAATCAATTTTGTTCCAACAATCTCCCCCTTTTTGATGATGACAAACATAAGTATTAATTGACAATTGTTGTTAAATTAACTTATCATGTTTCTCTTAAGTTTGTGAGGTTTGCAAGCTCCCCCTAAGATTGATACTTCTTAAAGCCTTAGCTTTAGGATTTATCCATGATATTTTAATTTAGTATAAGATCAAGTAATTAAAATAAAATTAAAGTTCATATTTTTCTTCAGAACGAGAGGTTTGCAAGCTCTCCCCTTGAGTCTCATAAGGTTAAGTTAAAATTGCACTCTTAACTTATCCTTACTAATGAAATTTTATTTTCAGTTTAAAGTACTCAGTCTCCATAATAAAACAAATTTATTTGCTAACAACTTTAATAACATAACAAACATAAAGCGTATAAAGCGTGGTTTCAGGTTTTGAAACATATCAATTAATGCGTAACTACTCCCCCTTTTGTCATTATCAAAAAGTAAAAAGCAAAAAGTTAGGAAACCAAGACAGTCAAAGATAGGAATTGGTTGTTACGGAGGTGAAATTTATTTCAAAACAAAAACCAAAGCGCCAAAAAGGCTATAAATAGAGCACAAGTTTGACAAACATTCTTCACAACAAAACACAACCAATATTCGGAGAAAAGAAATCAAGAAGAATGAAGAGATTTAGTGCTCGTATCGCAGAGTTTCGCAGAAAGAAAGATGAGGAACATGAAAGAGAGGAGAAAAAGAAAGAAGACGACAAGAAACCAGAAGAAGCGGAAATTATCATAATTTCTTCAGAGTCGGAATCTGAAGAGGATGAGATAGATGCCGACTATGCTGAATTTTTAGCTGGATATGTTCCTGAAGAGGAACAAGAAGAAGAAGACGAAGAACAAGACCTAGAGCCTATAGAAATTTCTTCAGATGATTCTGAGGAGAAATCTGAGATTTCCTCTGAGAGTCTATCTGAATAGGATTAGTTTGTCTTTTTCTTTTGCTAATGTATTCAGAGCATATTCAGCGATTAATAAAAAGTTTTCTTTAAAATCTGCTTGTTCTTATGTTTCTGTCTATTAAGGAGTTGTAACAAAAATTTTGAAAAGGGAGGAGAACCAAAAACACAAACACACAATATAAGCAAGAACATAACAAAACCAAAGTTAAAACCATAAAAGTTAAAACCAAATGTTCAGAAGTTGATAAACAAAACACACAAAAAATAATTTAAACAACAGATAATAAGTGCTTAGAATCCTAGGGTTTCTTGAGGAGGGCGATGATGATGTCGAATTTGTCGTTGAGATTGTCCACTTTAGAATCCAGCTTGTCCACCTTGGTTTCCAGATTCTGATGATCAGCCCTTTGTTGCTCAATAGCTTCTTGTAAAACCCTTAGTTGATCTGCATCCACTGGAGCCTGTGCTATATTAGAGGAAGATCCACCATCCTCTGTATAATCAATCATGAGAACGTCTTCCTGATGCAGTGTTGCAGCCTCTTGAGCAATCTCCTCAGTTGCTTGAGCAAGTCGTTCAGATTCAATCCTCTGAGCTTCTAAACTCTTGAACAACTTGGAATCCACCCAGCAGTTCTTGAACATATTCAGCAGCAACTCATCAGCAGTTTCCCTAGCAGTCAAAGCAGCAATCCTGGAAAGCTCAGTTTCCTCATGATTAAACATGGTTAACCTCTTTCGACTGACCCTTGCAAGACCTTCTCTCATCAAATTTACAACCTCCAGATCCCTCTTACCAATCACAACCTTAATATCCTTGCCAACTAAATCCAGATCATGACAAACCTTGGCCTTGATAGCAGAAACTTCAGCATCCACATCAGAAGGATATACCAAGAATCTGTTCTTAATATTAGACAACCTAAGAAGATCATCATAAAGCTGATTGGAAAGGTTACCAAAAAGGTCAGAAGGTGTGGGAGTGATATAGGGAATGGTGGAGTGTTTTGGTGATTCAGGAGCAGAGTTGTCAACTAGAACAACATCTACTTCTGAAGGTCTTGGAGCACAAGTGTGAACACGTTCAGGAGAAACATGTTCAACACCTGAGTTAGGGTTAAGTTCAGAAGCTGGTTCAGATGATGTGGGTTCAGAGGTTGGTTCAGGAGATTTGCTGGGAGAGGGTTGTTTGGTGGGAGAGTTAATGGGTGCAGGAGAGATATCTGGTTGAGGTTCAGATGATGGTTGATTTTGTGGTGATTTTGGTTTGGGAGGTGATAATGATTTGTTGGTTTCATGAGTAAAAGAATGGTTATTTAAGGGGTCAGGGCTTAGGTGTTTTTCTAGTTTAGAAAGGGGATTATCATAAGAAACTTGTTTACCCCTTCTGTTGAGATTTATCAGAAGAACAAGCAATTTCCTCTGAATTGTCAGAAGATGAAATATTGATGGGTTTGGGATGGATAGTTCTAAGAGGTTTGGTAAAACCTATTCCAATTTCAGCTTCATTAAATACATACTTAGGAGTCTTACCTTTAGAATCAGGAACTTGTTTCTTTCGCAGCTTAGCTCCAAGTGTTTCCTCATCAAACTCAGTCTCATCATCAGATTGAGTCTCATCTGATTCACTTTCCTCCTCATCAAGAATGATTGGCTTTTTGGACGATGCTTCAGCAACCTTGTCAGCAGCAGCTTCATGCTTCTTCTTATTAGTTCTTTGCTTAGCAAGAGTTTGCTCAACCTTGACTTTCTTCTGAGCAAGAAGATCTGGCTTAACTTGATCCTCTTGAGTGTCAGCTTTCCTCTTGGATTTCCTCTGCTTAGGATTGTACATGTTCACTGGAGCCTTTGGAATCATTTCCCTAGTGACATCAAAACCTTCAGCCTGTAGATCCTTCAGATAATCCTGAATAATGTGCTCAGCATCCAATTCAGAGATAAGAGGATAACCATCCACATACAACCTATCTTCAAGACGAACTGAGAATTCTTGAGCAGGTTGAACCACTTTGGTGTTGATCAGATGCATCTTTGTCAGAAAACTGGCAGTCAGAACTTCTGGAGTGATCTTACAAGTCACAAGTTCTGGGTAGAACTTCTTCAGATTTTCTATGATGTGACCTTGAAATAGAAGATCTGATAATAATCTAGGATAAACAATAGTTGTTTTCCTCTGAGACTTGCTTAAGAAGATGGCTTCACAGATCCTCTCAAAGAAATAATCTCCCAGATTTACTTTCTTTTCAGTCAGAAGAAAGTAGATCAGATGACGATGAGTCCAGGAGATAGTATCAGTACCACCCACTCTTGGACTGATAGAAGAAAGAATTATCTTGAATAAAACTCTGCACTCATCCGTCAAACCTTTAACCTTTCCCTTCAGCTCCATATCCACACACATCCTATGCAGAAGATCTTTTCTAAACCTTGTATCCTTCTCATACTTGTCTAAGACCAACCCAGAGTTTTCTAAACCCAGAAGAGCGTTAAAATGAATCTTAGAAAAGGTGAGATTGATACCACAGACGTTTGACCTAATCTGTGTACCAGTAAACTCCAATAAACCCATCTCCTTCCTAGTTTTTCCTTTTAAACTAGGATTACTTTCAATAGCTGCAAGTTCTTCTTGCTTAGCTTCGACCTTAGTAAACACTCTTGCTTTCATCCAGAATTTCTTCAAAAGATCTGGGTAGATAGGACCATTTAGCATCTCAAAGTATCTATCCCAACCTTGAGCAGAAAAGTATGGCTTTAAATCAAATCCATTTGCTTTTAAACTTACGAAGTCGACCATCTTCTCAGGAAGTAGAGTTAGTTGAGATTCAGGGAATTCCATCTCGTTCCCAACTATTTGAAGATTCTTGTACATGAACTGAGGAATCTTAGTTGATGGAGTTGAAGAAGAAGCGGCCATGATGAAGTTTAGGGTTAGGGTAGGAACTAACGAGAGAGAAAGAAGATTTTTGTTGGAGGTTTAGAGAGAAATAAAAGTGTAGGTTGTGAGAGTGAAAAGTGTGCAAGTGTATTGTGTAAGTTTATTTAAATGCGTACAGTTAACACAAAAATGGCAAACATGGGAAGTTACGCTTATTGACAAAATTTGAATATCAAAAGTCATCATTAACCACCCACTACCTGACACACATGAGCCACGTGCAAAAGATTACTTGGTAACTGCCAACTTAGTGAATAACTGTTCAGTAGCGAATACTGAACGTTTTCCACTTAGAAAGGTCAGAGCCTCTGAGTTGAAAAGATTCTATCAGAGTTAAGTACTTCAGATCCTATGTGTTCAGATGTTCTGAAACAAAAGTTCTGAGATACATAACCTCTTACACCTTAGAAGCCAAAAAAAAAAAAAATTATTCAGAGATTGAAAACATGTTCAGATGTTTCTTTATAAAATCAAATCTTTCAACAGGTAAGGCTTTAGTAAATATGTCAGCCCATTCATTTTTAGTATCAACAAACTTAATATCTATAATGCCTCTCTGAACATAATCTCTGATGAAATGGTGTTTAATTTCAATATGTTTGGCTCTAGAGTGAAGGATAGGATTTTTAGAAAGATGAATGGCTGCAGTATTATCACAATATAAAGGAATATTGTGACTGCTTACTTGATAATCTTCTAGCTGATATTTTAACCAGAGTAGTTGTGTGCAACACTTAGCTGCTAAAATGTATTCTGCTTCTGCTGTAGACAAAGCTATAGTAATTTGTCTCTTACTAGCCCAAGAGATAAGGTTTTCACCAACAAATTGACAATTGCCACTTGTGGATTTTCTTTCAATTTTATCTCCGGCATAGTCAGCATCACAAAATCCATTTAGCACATAATCATTGGATTTCTTATAGAGAAGTCCAAGATTAGTTGTTCCTTTCAGATACCTGAAGATTCTCTTTGCAGCAGTAAGATGAGATTCTCTAGGATCTGACTGGAATCATGCACATAAGCAAACACTGAATAAAATATCTGGCCTAGAGGCTGTCAGATAGAGTAAGGAACCAATCATACCTCTGTAGACTTTTTGGTCTACTTTTCCTTCATCTTCTGTCTTGCTCATGTTGGTAGTTGAATGCATGAGAGTGTTCATTATCTTGCAATCATCTAGGTTGAACTTCTTCAGAAGTTCTTTTGTGTATTTTGATTGATGAACATAAGTTCCTTCCCTCTTCTGATTAATTTGAATTCCAAGGAAGAACTTCAATTCTCCCATCATGCTCATTTCAAATTCATCCTGCATTATCTTAGAGAAATTCTTGCACAAGGAAGCATTAGTTGAACCAAAAATAATATCATCAACATATATTTGAATGATTAAAATATCTTCTTTGGTTGTTTTTCTAAAGAGTGTGCAGTCAACCTTCCCTTTCTCAAAACCCTTTTCAAGAAGGAAATTACTGAGTCTATCATACCAAGCTCTTGGAGCTTGTTTCAGACCATACAGTGATTTCTTCAATCTGAAAACATGTTCTGGGTTTGAGAGATCTTCAAAACCAGGAGGTTGCTTAACATACACTTCTTCAGAAATAAAATCATTTAAGAAGGCACTTTTAACATCCATCTGATACAAAGTTATTCCATGATTAACAGCATAAGATAGAAGTAACCTGATAGCTTCAAGTCTAGCTACTGGTGCAAAGGTTTCAGTATAGTCAATCCCCTCTTGCTGACTATAACCTTGTGCAACCAATCTAGCCTTGTTTCTTACCACTTCACCTTGTTCATTCAGCTTGTTTCTGAATACCCATTTTGTTCCAATAATGTTCTTGTGTGAAGGTTTGGGCACTAGAGTCCATACATCATTCCTTTGAAATTGATTCAGCTCTTCTTGCATTGCTACTATCCAAGCATCATCTTTCAGAGCTTCATCAACCTTTGAAGGTTCCATCATTGAAATAAGACCAACTAAAGATTCCTCATTTCTTAGTTGAGATCTTGTCTTTCTTGGACTATCTTTGTTGCCTAAGATCAGTTCCTCTGGATGTGATGATTTGTATTTGAAAGTGTTTCTAGGGGGTTCATCATCTTCAGACTCATCAACAGCAGGTTCAGCAGCTGCTTCATTGCTTTGATGTTCAGAGTCTGTAGGAACTGTCATATTCAGAGGTTCTTCAGAGAATGGATGTTCTGAGTAGTTTGGAATATCTGAATACTGATCCTCTGATACCTGAAATCTAGACAAACCTTCCACAAGCTCTGACACTTGGTCAGGCTCTTTGTCATCAAACTTTACATGCATAGTTTCTTCCACAGTATGTGTTTCAGAAATATACAGTTTGTATGCTTTTGAGCGTTCAGAGTATCCTATAAAGATACCCTTATAACCTCTAGCATCAAATTTCTTTAGATGGACTTTGTTGTTTAAGATGTAACAAGTACATCCAAACTGATGAAAATAAGAAATGTCAGGTTTTCTTCCTTTGAACAATTCATAAGCAGATTTGTTCAACTTAGATCTGATATAGATTTTATTTTGAACATAGCATGCTGTGTTTACAGCTTCTGCCCATAAAAACTTTGCTACATTAGTTTCATGCATCATGGTTCTGGCCATTTCTTGCAGAGTTCTATTTTTCCTTTCTACAACCCCATTTTGTTGAGGAGTTCTAGGAGAGGAGAATTCATGCAAAATGCCATATTTTTCACAAAAGTTTTCAAAAGGTTCATTTTCAAATTCTCCACCATGATCACTTCTAACTTTTAAAATAGTGTAGCCTTTTTCATTTTGAATTTGTTTGCAGAAGATGCTAAACTCATCATAAGCTTCATCTTTTGTTCTTAGGAATTTTACCCAAGTCCATCTACTGTAATCATCAACAATTACTAATCCATACTTCTTTCCATTGATAGAGGCAGTGTTAACTGGCCCAAACAAATCAATGTGCAGAAGTTCCAATGGTCTTGAGGTAGAAACAATGTTTTTGGGTTTAAAAGAAGATTTTGTAATCTTTCCTTTTTGACAAGAACCACAAAGTGTGTTTGAGTGATATTTAATTTTTGGTAAACCTCTGACAAGGTCAAGCTTGCTAAGCTTAGAGATTAACCTCCAGTTAGCATGGCCTAACCTCTTATGCCAGATCCATTTTTCTTCACTCAAGGTCAAAAGACACACCACTTTTTGTTCATTCAAATCAGAAAGATTTATTTTATAAACATTGTTCTTTCTCAAACCTTTGAATACAATGGAGTTGTCAGATTGTTTAGACACAGTACATGATTCCTTATTAAAGACAACTACATAACCATTGTCGCAAAATTGACTTATGCTCAATAGGTTATGCTTGAGTCCATCAACTAACCAAACATCATTAATAGAAAGGGAAGAGTTACCTACTGTACCTGTACCTATTATTTTTCCCTTTTGATTGCCTCCAAAACCAACAGATCCTCCTTCTTTCAGAGTCAACTTAGAAAATAGTTGTTTGTCACCAGTCATATGCCTTGAACATCCACTATCCAGATACCATGAGTGATTCATGATACTTCCTTGAGTGGTAGGCTGTATGAGAAACAACTTAATCATTGCGGTAGAATTCTTCATCATAGTTAATGATAAAGTCATCCCAGTATTCTTCCTCTTCATTTCTCAAGTTCTGATTGCAAACTTGAGAACCTGTCAGCCATTTGTCTAGGACATAAGCCCTTCTTCCTTTGCATTGGACTTGTTTCCATGCTCTAGGCAGGACATATCCTTTCCTAGTTGGTAAATCTGAATGGTACATTATTTCAGCTTTTGATACCCATTTTCTTCTGGGTCCACGCTTGTTAGTCCACAAATGCTTACTATGTTGCTGAGTGTTAGAGAAAGATTTTGATTTGGAATAATAACCTTTTTGAAACTTTTTCTTTGTTTGAGAGTTGTTATTATTCCAGAATTTGGATTGTTTATGATTCCAGAATTTGTATCTATCACCAATCCGTTGTTCTGATTGGTTATATCTACTGACTCTAGAATCATAAATAATCTGAGTCCTGTATTGCCTCTGAGGTTTGGAGTTTAATTTTTTTTCTTTTAAAAACTTCTGAGCTTTTAGATTGACTTGCCTCAGGTACTGAAGTTCCTTTGGTTCTAGAAGTTGAAGTCTCAGATTTTGAAGTTTTCAGAACATCTGAACTAATATTCTCAGGTTCTGAATAACTCCTATCTTCTGAACTTTTCTTCCCAGATCCTGAGGAACTTGGTTCCTCTGAGCTGTCAGCTTCTAATTTTCTCAGATCATCATCCTCATTTCCCAGAGTACCAAAATTCTTTCCCTCTTCACTTTGTGGAACAACATAATAAACCCAAGATTTTCCAACCTTTTTGGCAAAGGTCTTTAGCTTTGAATATGTTTTATCATATTCATAGCCAACTCCTTCTCCTCTATGTCTCATGACATTATAAATCCAATTTGCAGCCTTGCTCTTCCCAAGGTTGAGATGCACAAACTGTTGAAGAGCCATTTCTTGCTCATCAATAGGTTTGTGACACACAGCACAGTCCTTTTCAAGATCATTCACTCTGTTCAGAGTTTCTTGATATAGACCTTGAAAATGACCTTCCTGTTCAGTCAGAGTGTTAAGCTTTTCTTGTAAAGCTTTTTGTTTACTTAACACTCTGAGATGTTTCTCAATGACCTTGTTAAGCGCAGTTATAAGTTGAGGTTTAGAACAATCAGAAAATACCTCATCTGTAACTTCTGAATCTGATTCCGATTCATCCTCTGAATCTGCATCTGAGTCGGTTGAAGCCATTAGGGCTAGATTTGTCTCTTCCTCTTCCTCAACTTCTTCCTCAAATGATAGCTCCTCAAAAGTAGCCATCAGACTCTTTTTCAATTTGCTCTTAAATTGTTGCTTCTTTGAGCTGTATCTTTTGCTTTTGTCTTTGGCAGACATTTCTGGACAGTCAGCAATAAAGTGTCCTGGCTTCTTATAGTTGAAGCAGTTCTTCTGATCATCCTTTTTGCTGACATAATTTCTTGAGCTGTTTCCTCTGAAGTTTCTTTTGCTAAGCCTGTTTCATTGCTGAAACTTAGTGAATAAAGCAAACTCGTCTTCCCTCATTTCATCCTCTTGACCATCTGCAGAAGATTCCTCTTCAATGTCAAGAAGCTGAGTCTTAAGAGCCTTAGAAGGAGTCCTAGTTGACTGTAAAGCCACAGACTTGGACTTCTTCTTAGCTTCTGAATCAGCATTCAGAACCATCTCATGGCTTCTGAGATTGTTTATCAGAGCCTCAAGACTCAGAGTCTTGAGATTTTGAGATTCCTCTATTGTAGTGACCTTAGGTCTCCATGCAATAGGAAGACTCCTCAGAATCTTCTGGACATGGTCATAGGTGGAGTAACTCCTCTTAAGAGCTTTAAGACCAGATACAAGGATTTGAAACCTTGTAAACATAGTCTCAATGCTTTCATCTTGTTGCATGGTGAAGAGTTCATATTGCCTTATCAAGAGACTAGCCTTAGCCTCTTGAACCTTTTCATTACCATCATAGGTAGCACACATAGAGTCAAAGATAGATTTAGCTGAGGACTTGTTTTCTATTCTGACATAATCTTCATGTCTAATAGCACCAACAACAATGTCCTTTACTTTGTGATGCTTGGTGTAAGTTTTTAGGTTAGCTGGTGAGAGTAACTTTCTGTGCTCAATGGACAATCTTCCATGTTCATTTAAGTTTTCAAAAGTTACCCCCAGCTCAACCAAATCCCACAACTCATGATCAATAGCAGTAATATTGCTATACAGTCTTTCCTTCCACCACTCAAATAATGATGCATCACCATTGAATATAGGGGCTTTTCTATTGCCACTATGTTCATGTGATTCATTACTTAAGTAGTCAAAACCAAAAGCATTTCTAGGACCACCACCAGCACCACTGGCCTCACCAGTTGTTCTAGTACTATCGTCTTCTCCAGACATAGTGTTTTCACAAGATCTTTACTGTCTCACTGTTAAGTGAAAGTAACAGACCAGTGCTCTAGATACCAATTGAAGGTGTGAAAACACAAGAAGGGGGGTTGAATTGTGTTTTAGCCAAGTTAAAACTTTTTCAAAGTTCTTAACTTAACTACAACAGCAGCGGATAAGTAACACAAATAAAACAAGATAAGAGAGAGAGATCACACAAGCAATTTATACTGGTTCCTCTCACAAAACGAGAGTAGTCCAGTCCCCTTGCACTTCCAAGGGATTTCACTATAATCACACAAGATTACAAATGCTCAAGCACACAAGCAAGAGACTTCACAACAATGCTCAAGCACACAAGCTTAAGACTTCTCACTTAAGCACACAAGCTTAAGACTTCTCAAATAACAGAGATAATAAAGTTGTTGAAAGAATACAACTGCTCTTAAGAGAACCTTAATGAGCAAATACAATGAGTACAAAGTATTTGGACTAAGAGTTAATAACACTAGTTCAGAGGTTCATAGCTTGTATTCGCAAATCAGAGTTTGTTCGAGCGCGTGTAAGATTGTTGATTACTTTGCAACTTGATTCTTCTAGTATATATAGGACTGAGAAAGAGTCGTTGCAAAGATGACCGTTGATGAAGATAAACTTTTGTCTTCAAGCAACTTGTCTGATGCAGTTTGGTCGTTTCCAAAACAGAGTAAGAGTTTCAGACACTTTGACCATGTGCAGAGAAGACTTTCCTTATTCAGCTAATAAGCCTGATAACCCACGTTCTCCATTATGGACAGAAAAAATGCAAGTAGCTGTTCTGATCAAGGTTGAGAGGTCCTTTTCTTCATTGGTAGGAGAGTTGACCTTCAAATTCGAATCTTCACTCCATCCAAGATATACTTCAGAGTTGATTCACTTCAGACTTTAGTAAGTTCTGATGTCTTCATCCTCTGATGTAAGTAACTTCTGAAGATTCTTATCTTCTGAGGTCTTGCGAACATCTGAAGACTTGTCTTCTGAGCTTTCTTCAGAGCTTGTCTGAAGCTAAGTTCTGCACACTTAGAATAAATTTTTAGTCCTTCCAATTGTATATTAATACTTTGTTATCATCAAAACCTTAATAGATTTAGGGGCAAACATTTTTAAATCAATTTTGTTCCAACAATGTGGGAATATTAGTTATGCGTATGCGAAATTGGATCCTCGGCAACGAACATCACTGCTGCCAACTTGCTGCAATACAATAGTCGCATGATTATTATATCAAATTGGATGAGAAACACTGAAACAATATGGTAACTGGTAAGTAATATTGGATGAGAAACAAATGAGAAAGTCGCGTGCCACTTTGTTTTTGATCCAATAATATTTATGGATTTTACCTCAACATAAACTCTCTATCATTATTGAGTAAAAAATAAACTCTATTCATTATTAGCCTTATTTTCTTTTATCAAATTAATAAAATTATTTAGTATTCCAAAAAAAAAAAAATTATTTTTAAAAAAACAGGTTTTTTTTTTGTACATAAGTTTGCATAATAGACACAAACAGACGCGGAACGCGCCATGTCTGATCGCTAGTAATTGATAAAGTTTTCAGCTGTAAAAAAAAAATTGATAAAGTTTGAAATGGTGGTGAGATTGATCTCCTTCGAATTAGTCAATTTTTAAGCCGGATACTGATTCTTAAAAAAAAAAAAAAATTTCTCCTTATAAATATTTCAAAACTTATTTTTTAAATCTCTCTAAAAAATTTAACAAGTTTTAGTCTCTAAATATGTTTTTGTCACACTACTTTTAGTATTTATTTTATGTACCGTTTGACCCGACTTTTTTTAATTGTAGAAGCTATTTTAAAAATAAAACAAAAAATAATAGCTTTAAAACTAAAATTAAAGTTGTTTGGTAAATCTTACTTTATTTTATAACAAAAAATTAAAAGTTCTTTTTTTATTTATTATGATAATGGGGTTAAAAGATATGTTTGATAAAATATTATAATTTTTGTTAAAATATAGAAGCTGATTGTTTCTTACTAGAACTTTTAAAAATTGATGTTTGGCCTAGCTTCTTAGAAAAAATAAGAGGAAAAAAATTAAGTCAAACGGTACCTTAAAATCAATTCATATGTATCTTCAAAATTTTGAATTATTTTATTATAAAAAAAATTGAGTTATCTTTTACCAATCGTATTTAATACATTATAAAACTTTCTTTCACAAAAGTTTTTTGTTGTTTATACATGCTTTGATTTTAAATTAGAATTTGATTTTTATTTTTAAGTCATTAATATTAATTAGTACAAGGCGTTCTATGTACATATATTTTGTTTGACTTCAAGAAGCTTTTTAATATCGTTTCAGTGTTTCTCATCCAATATGATATAATTAATCATACGGCTATTGTATTGCAGCAGGCTGGCAGCAGTGATGTTCGCTGCTGAGGATCCATATCGATGCTTATGCTGCCCCTCCATAGAAACCAGATTTTATAGGCTAAGACAAAGTTGAAGATAGCATTGAACTAATGATTGTAACTAACTTTTGTAATATAGTAATAATTATTTATGGTTGTGTTCTTCTAACAAATTTTCAATCAATAAGAAAATGGTCTGTTGGATATTTTTCAAAATATATTTGAAAGGTTGCAATGATTAATTTGAAATTCAAATTTACATTTTTGAAATTCTTTCAAATGTTGCGTCCCTTCATCATTTGACATAAGTTTCTCTATAAATAGAGACACTTAGGAGACAGAAAATACATAAGAGAAATCATGAATTTCATGAGTCAATTCTGTCAAAATTATTTCTAAATCATTTCTTCATTTCTCTAGTGCACAAGGGTCATTGAAGAAACTTTATTCCGTAAAATGTCGTTGATCGATATACTTGATATGTATGTGCAATCCATGTCAAGGTTTCCAAAGTATCCTGAAGGGGATTCGCCGGTTAACCCTTTTGCATCCAGTTTATGGTGGGGGCGAATCAAACCTAAAGTTTAGTGTGTTCACACACGCTTTGGAATTTCTATGCAATGTTCATCATGTTCTTCATCATCATCTTCTTGTTCGAGTATGTTGGATATTTGTGTGTTGGCCTCATTTTGCTAAAACAAATATACAAGCAAGATGTTGGACCAAATGTTTCAACATGTTGGGTACAAAAGATGTTGGACCAAATGTTTAAACATGTTTGGGTACAACAGTCAGATTGCCCAAATCTCGCGCATTTATTACACGTATCTGCTATATATGGAAATCCACTCTACAAACGTGTATATCAAGATTTGATCTGATCAAGACGTTATTAGTGAAGATATGTTCTTATCATGACTTGATGGAATGATTAACACATTGTTTATTTCCTAAAGATGATCAACCATTTTAGGAAAGTTTTTATTAAGGTCTGATTTGCTTAGCTGGACGTGACTCAAAGACCAGTTGTGTTCTGAAGCTTATCTTGGATGATCAGGAGTGTGCTAACACTGTATATATAAAGAAGACTCAAGACCAAGATTTTATCAACCGAAACCATTATTCATCAAAGATGTAGTCTTTAGGGTTTCGTGTCTTTAAGCCACTCTCTAGGAGAGTTGGTGTAAGTGAACCACTCGGGTTGTGAGATGGTCACTATGTCCTCACTCAGAAACCTTTAGGTAATGAGTAGAGTTTTGTAATATCTCTGAAGCTTTTAAGCAAGGAGATAGTGTTTGTGAGTCTCTCACGTATTGGTTTAATACATGAGTAGGACGGTGTTTAATTGAGTTGTAATGTTTTAAGGTTACTCCTAAGCTTTGAAGTACGGAGTTAACTGTGTGTGATTTACTCGAAGCTTTTAAGCAAGAGTAAAATATGTCACGGTGATTGTCACCACATTGTATTCAACATTATATGAACAACACAGGTTGTGTTGGTTGTGTGGAAGTGAGATGAGATCTCATGTCTAGGAGTTCCTAGGCAGAAGTTGCATGAGTAGTGTCGAGGTCATAAGGCGTAAACCTAGGATTTGCTGGAGGTCTTAGTGTAAGACGTAAATCGAGGGTTTGCTGGAGGTCTTAGTGTAAGACGTAAATTCAAAGGGTTTGCTGGAGGTCTTAGTGACTAGAACTATTAGTGGATTTCCTTCCTGGATTGGTATCCCCCAGAGTAGGCAGGTTGGCTGAACTGGGTTAACAATTTCCTGTGCAGTTTATTTACTTGTTGATTTTATTATGTTTCGTAAGATGTTCCAACATTAAGTATGACATTCTCTTTAAGTTGAATGTTGGAACATCTGATCAAACATTATTCCTCAGTATCCGTTTTAATGTTATATGCCTTGCCATGTTATTCATGTCAGACCAGATGTCTCGACATTCTATACAACATCTGGTTCTGCTATACCAGAATTTCAGAGTATTTGCAGCAGTCCCCCAACACAAAATGTTCTAACAATCTTTAGGTTCGATTTATGATGTAATTATTGTGATTAATAGTGGCTGCAACTTTGAAGACATGTGAAGAACGTATCAAAGTTTAACTTCAACAGATAAGTATCATTATCACCGATTTATATACATGGTTTATTAAATTCATACAAGTTTCACATAAAATTTAAAATAGTATCTATCGTTACTATGTTCTATTTCCCATCTTATGCCTGTGCATATTTTTTATTTTTATAGACATTGATTCTTGTATAGATTTGTTGGATTATGCAAGAATATTCTTCTCC
The DNA here is from genome assembly GCF_020283565.1 of Trifolium pratense. NCBI lineage: Eukaryota > Viridiplantae > Streptophyta > Magnoliopsida > Fabales > Fabaceae > Trifolium > Trifolium pratense. The sequence goes on along the minus strand of NC_060064.1, from coordinate 42,936,497 downwards.
GGTCTATGTGTGAATAATATTTGTGTGGATTTGAAAACTGTTTTGCTCTTGAAAATTATTTGCATGAGTGTGGAACTCTGAATCGCATATATATGTCTTAAAAATGATATATCACATAATTAATGTATATGCCAGGAAATATGTATGTATGTGTGCATGAAAGTTCTTCTGACAGGAATATATATTACAGTTTCATTCCTACGTTTTAAGTACATTTCGGTTCAAATTTGATACGGTTTGTATGTTATAAATTTATCCCAAATGAATTTTGACTCATTCATTTTACTTTTGAAATGTTGTGTTGTTTGGTGAAGAATTGCATTGGTTGATCATGGGGATGTGATTGAAATCATTTCATAAACAGTTTGAGGATTGATTTTGGCATGTAATATTGAAGGAAAAAAGAACACACATAATTATAATTATGACTATGGTGAAAGGTACACATTTAAATTGTTTTGATATGTGATTATGATATGCATGATTTAGAAACTTCAAAGTATGTGAATTTTGACAAGTTTGAATAAGTTTGGTTTATGAGACATGCTTTTATATGATCTTCCTTTAACGTAAAAGTAGGGTATATGAATTGTCAAAATATGACATGCAAATTTTAGTGTTATATTATTATTTTGTGCAAGAAAGTATTTAAATTTAGAATTGATGATCTCATATTATATGTGCATGATAATATGAAAGTTATTATTAATTTCTTGCTTATATTGATAATAAGATTGATTGGGTATTTTGAAATTATTGTAAGTTGGTAATTGTTCATGGAGGAAATTAAGTTATAGAAAATGTTAATGATTTTGAATCATTGTTTATCTTTCTATTATAATGATCATTTGAATTTGCCATAGAACATATATACATGAAACTTGATTTTGACATTTAGAATTTATGATACATGTATTAGTTATATGATAACTAATATGAAAAGGTTTCTTATGATAAAAAGGAAATAAATTCTAAAGTATTATTTTTAAGTTCATGATGGGATATATTACTTACATGTGTGACCCATCTTAATTATGAAATAAAAGTTGGACATGACAAATCTTTATGATCATGTTTGTTGATGTTATACATATTTAATGTATTGAATGTAGGATACATTCAAGTGGAAGTTGAACTTCAAATTGAAATGATTATTAAATATGTTATAACAAGAGAATAATGACATAAAGTTTGTGCATATGAATATATGACACAATGACAATAGAATGACAAAAAGTCATGGTTTCGTGATAGCGATTAAAACTATCAAGAATGTATAAGGAATATTCAAAGTTTTTTGAAAAGACATAGTTATGTGGTTGATTGAATATTCAAAATCAAAGTTATAAAAGTTGGAAAATCTTGCAATTCTTTGACGAAAGAGTTGACAAAGGATATGATGTTTTCGGATAATGATGGTTAAGTCATTGAAGACATCATTAGGGATGTGGTACAAGCCCATATCTAATTGATCACCAATGGTGGAAACTCAACTCACACTTGAATAACATCAAGTCTTGAGTTCAATGATGAAAGTACACTATTAGAGTGATTGAAGTACTTTGACAATAATAAATACATCCCAAGAGATTAAAGTACTTGGACCATAAGAAAACGTGGTAGGATGAGATTTTTCTCTTAATAGACATATAACATATGTTTGCTTGAATGCATAATTATGGGTGCATTTATGATATAGTCTACCTATATGAGAATGAAGTGGGGCCGCTTCATAGAGTTCAAGGGCTTGACTCTTAAATTCTCATGAAAAGGATATGAGATAGAAGGCCTTAACAATTGTGTCATTTTGATAAATTCGATCAATGGTACCGAGATTTCATGTGTGAGTTATAAACACTTGTTCTGATGAATAATTGGTTCAAAGCGTGTCTACCAATCTATTCGGGGATGAGTGGAAACTTAACTTACTAAGTAATGGTTCAAATTGTGAGATACCTTTATTGAAACCATGAGATTTCCAGAATAATGGATTTCGATATATTTTGAAAATGGTGGGGGATTGTTGGATATTTTCCAAAATATATTTGAAAGGTTGCAATGGTTAATTTGAAATTCAAATTTACATTTTTGAAATCCTTTCAAAGGTTGTGTCCCTTCATCATTTGACATAAGTTTCTCTATAAATAGAGACACTTAGGAGACAGAAAATACATAAGAGAAATGATGAATTTCATGAGTCAATTCTGTCAAAATTATTTCTAAATCATTTCTTCATTTCTCTAGTGCAAAAGGGTCATTGAAGAAACTTTATTCCGTAAAATGTCGTTGATCGATATGCTTGATATGTATGTGCAATCCATGTCAAGGTTTCCAAAGTATCCTGAAGGGGATTCGCCGGTTAACCCTTTTGCATCCAGTTTATGGTGGGGGCGAATCGAACCTAAAGTTTAGTGTGTTCACACACGCTTTGGAATTTCTATGCAATGTTCATCATGTTCTTCATCATCATCTTCTTGTTCGAGTATTTGCAGCAGTCCCCCAACACAAAATGTTCTAACATGGTCCACCTTAAACATTTTTTAACTAATATACATTTCTTGAACGTTCAAAACATGTGTATTGATAGTCCCTTCAGGGACATCCGATAAAATTGGAACGATACAGAGAAAGCATGTGCATTGTGATAGGTTATTTACTATGTTAATGTGATTTTATCATCACAAGTAATTAGTATTTGTTTATTTTGGCAATTTGAGTTGAAGTAACTCGTAGGATATCTTACTAGTTGGAGTTTCAGTGTTATTTTTGATTTATTATTAAATTTGTCAATTTTGTTGAGTTTGTATTTGTACACATAGTCACATACGTTACGTTAACGAGTCACCAACTCACCATAGAATAGAAGTAAACATTTCAACGATCTTTGTGAGATACATGGAATTAACATGCTTAGCATATAGAGTAGAATCAAACTTTTGGGATCACTTAATTAGTTACGTACAAATAATTAATACATAGTTAGTCGTCTTTTTGATTAAACTCGTACACTTTTAATGCATAGAAATAGTGAATTCTAAATTTAAACTCTAATATCTCCGGAAATGTGTTCGAAGAAGAAGAAAAAAAGAAGCATACTTTATTGAAATTCAACTTAATGAAAAATTAACTAGATAGTATATTATGCTTAATAAAACACCTATATAGCATATTATTTTAAGCATAATAGTGGTTGTAAAATCAATGAAAATTGAAAAAAGCTCTCATGGAATCATAAACGATTTGTTAAGCACTACCATCCAAAATAAAAGCATGTGGAAGAGTAGTAAATGGAGTAAAATTACATTCCTATAAATTGGAGACTCAGCTATGCAGATTGTTGCGCGCTGAGCCGGCCCTATATAGAAGGGGGCACTAACCACTCTGTAGCATTGCTCAACAACTGTTAGCATGCTTATTCGGGTTTAGCATAAATAACCACTGGTTCAACCGGGAAAAAAAAATGCAACCTTGCTTCAAATATGTTAAAGTTGGGTTGATATAGTGACAAACTACATCGACCCATCCGATATCACATGTAACCCGTCAAAACCAAACCTTGCAATTGGGTCAGATTGGGCCATGCATATCTTGCGTCGGGTGGTTGGGTCCAAACCTATCATACCTGGTCCATTGTCTCACACACACACACAAAACGTATTCACTTTATTGTAAATCTTTTTTTCCTCAAAAATCAATCTAAGTCATCAATTAAAATCATGTTAAGATTCAAAAGTGCAATTAAGTTTTAACGATTTGCTTGGATTGATTTATTTATGTTTATCTACTAATATAAGGTTTGTGAGACTGTTTTAAACAAATTATTGAAAATGTTTATGACAATTTTTATAAAAAAATAAAAATAATTCAGCATATTTTTGTAAGTTCTATAATATAGTTTCAAAAAAAAAAAAACTTATAACATCAACGCTTACTGCTAAATAAATTTATACATCAACGCTTGTGGGTAGGGCTAATCATTGGTACTGGTAGGGCTAAACCGTTAAAAGTCACAACCAATTAATTTGGACCCAATTTGGACCGTCTACGTCATCGGTTTATTTGGGTGTCATGTCATACGAGTGACGGGTAGAACGGATCGATTGTAACGCTTTAGATTGAAATCTTATTGTTACATCTAAAACTTCATTGATCCCGAAATCTCTATTATTCAAATATTTCAATTCCTCGCACACAAGAAAACAAATTATAGAATAACTAAATGAACATGCAAAGAGAGGTGATATGCAATTTTTTAAATTTGTAGATTTAAAGATAATAATAAATCAAGTAGACACGAAATAAAATTAAAATAGATCTAAAATATTAAAATATTTTTCACACACCTTCATCAACATGTTACAAACTTGTAAAATATAATATTTCTCTTCTCTATAAAAGATGAATAAAAACAACAAAGTAAAGAGTATAAGAGATTGGGAGAGAAAAGATTGTCGAAACCCAAGAAAAAAATATTATATACAACCTATTTTTTACAATAGTTAACCGAAATTCAACCAATTTGAATATGTAATGATTTCAACCCACTTGGGTTGGTGCATTGGTATTGGCTTGGGACCTGAGAGTGTGCTCCTCTTGAAGTCTGAGGTTCGATTCTCTCTTGCGCCAATTTGGGTGGGCTAATTTAGCTTCTTCAAAAAAAAAATATGTAATGATTTCAATTGATATATTCTTATCTTTTATATTATAAGCTTGTATACACAAGCAAACTCTAAACCCTAATTTGCTTTTCCCGTTTTCCCTCCATTTTATCTTGCAATTTTTATTAAAAAATAATACAATTTTGTCTTGACTAAGATTCGAACCCACAACATTTCATTGCAAGACAATATTTTCAACCATTATGACAAGTATACAAATTGTAATTAAAATTATGTGCAATAATTGATAAACATCATCAATTTTAAAAGTATATCATATCAAAATTATTTTTTTTTGAAGGATATCATATCAAAATTATTGTTGACTATATTATTCATCACAAAATATTTTCATCGAAATTCCACTTATATTATAAGCTTGTATACACAAGCAAACCCTAAACTTAATTTGTTTTTCCTCCACTTTTATCTTGCAATTTTTATTAAAAACTAATACAATTAAGACAATATTTTCAACCACTATGGCAAGTATACCAAATGTGATTAAAATTATGTGCAATAATTAATAAGCAGCATCGATTTTCATAGGAAAAATTTCATACAACAATTAAACACCATCAAATTACATTGCACAGTTTAAACAATTAAAAATCGATAATTAGAAATCTAGCAAATGATCAAATCATACATTTTCTTAGTGTTTTATTTTTTGAAAAAATTTACATTTTTTTTATCCTAATTCAATATTTTTTACTAATTAACTAACCATGTTAACCATTTTCTTAGTGTTTCTTTTTACAGAAAGGAAAAAATCATTGGACTTAAAAGTTACTTTTTTTTAACTAAACATGCTAAGAAAAATATTTTTTTTTATGTCTTTCTGAACTTAAAAGTTTGTTCATGTTGAGGAGTATGGTTGATCGTATTACTGCAAATATATATATATATATATATATATATATATATATATATATATATATATCAAGGTGATATTTATGCAAATAGTAGTTGACTTCAGGTATATATCAACGTGACTATATTATTAATTACGAAAAAAATCACTGATTCACATTTGTTTCTTTTGCTAACAATGTATCTTAACCTTTCCGGATCAAAGAAGGTTGTTTTCTGAATGTGTTTTGGGTGTTGCCGATGGAAAAATTGAAGATGACAACAACGATCATTTAGAACTTGACATTCCATCAGATTTTTTGATTCCAAATTCAGGTGATCCTTTTGCTTCTATCGTTGAAAGCACATATCCCCAACTTTTACAAAACATGAACGATATAACGTGTTTCCAAAATAGAGCTATATTAGCTCCTAAAAATTCAATAGTCGACACAATAAATGATTTCTACGTCGAGACTCCGAAATCACGAGTTGAGACTTAAAGTTGGAGTTCCTGTTATGCTATTAAGGAATTTGAATCAAATATTAGGATTATGCAACGGAACAAGACTTCTTATTACAAGATTGGGAAAACGTGCTCTTGAAGGAAAAATTATTTCAGAAAGTAATATTGGTGATCAGGTTTTCATACCTAGATTTTTTCCTGACACCATCTGACGTAAGAATTTCTTTTAAATTTCAACGGAGACAATTTCCTTTAATGATTTCTTTTGCGATTACTATTAATAAGAGCCGGGGACAATCTTTAAAGCATGTAAGGATATATCTTCTGTCGCCAGTGTTTTCACATGGTCAGCTGTATGTTGTGATTTCAAGAGTTACTTCTAGTCTTTTATATTATAAGCTTGTATACACAAGCAAACTCTAAACCCTAATTTGCTTTTCCCGTTTTCCCTCCATTTTATCTTGCAATTTTTATTAAAAAATAATACAATTTTGTCTTGACTAAGATTCGAACCCACAACATTTCATTGCAAGACAATATTTTCAACCATTATGACAAGTATACAAATTGTAATTAAAATTATGTGCAATAATTGATAAACATCATCAATTTTAAAAGTATATCATATCAAAATTATTTTTTTTTGAAGGATATCATATCAAAATTATTGTTGACTATATTATTCATCACAAAATATTTTCATCGAAATTCCACTTATATTATAAGCTTGTATACACAAGCAAACCCTAAACTTAATTTGTTTTTCCTCCACTTTTATCTTGCAATTTTTATTAAAAACTAATACAATTAAGACAATATTTTCAACCACTATGGCAAGTATACCAAATGTGATTAAAATTATGTGCAATAATTAATAAGCAGCATCGATTTTCATAGGAAAAATTTCATACAACAATTAAACACCATCAAATTACATTGCACAGTTTAAACAATTAAAAATCGATAATTAGAAATCTAGCAAATGATCAAATCATACATTTTCTTAGTGTTTTATTTTTTGAAAAAATTTACATTTTTTTTATCCTAATTCAATATTTTTTACTAATTAACTAACCATGTTAACCATTTTCTTAGTGTTTCTTTTTACAGAAAGGAAAAAATCATTGGACTTAAAAGTTACTTTTTTTTAACTAAACATGCTAAGAAAAATATTTTTTTTTTATGTCTTTCTGAACTTAAAAGTTTGTTCATGTTGAGGAGTATGGTTGATCGTATTACTGCAAATATATATATATATATATATATATATATATATCAAGGTGATATTTATGCAAATAGTAGTTGACTTCAGGTATATATCAACGTGACTATATTATTAATTACGAAAAAAATCACTGATTCACATTTGTTTCTTTTGCTAACAATGTATCTTAACCTTTCCGGATCAAAGAAGGTTGTTTTCTGAATGTGTTTTGGGTGTTGCCGATGGAAAAATTGAAGATGACAACAACGATCATTTAGAACTTGACATTCCATCAGATTTTTTGATTCCAAATTCAGGTGATCCTTTTGCTTCTATCGTTGAAAGCACATATCCCCAACTTTTACAAAACATGAACGATATAACGTGTTTCCAAAATAGAGCTATATTAGCTCCTAAAAATTCAATAGTCGACACAATAAATGATTTCTACGTCGAGACTCCGAAATCACGAGTTGAGACTTAAAGTTGGAGTTCCTGTTATGCTATTAAGGAATTTGAATCAAATATTAGGATTATGCAACGGAACAAGACTTCTTATTACAAGATTGGGAAAACGTGCTCTTGAAGGAAAAATTATTTCAGAAAGTAATATTGGTGATCAGGTTTTCATACCTAGATTTTTTCCTGACACCATCTGACGTAAGAATTCCTTTTAAATTTCAACGGAGACAATTTCCTTTAATGATTTCTTTTGCGATTACTATTAATAAGAGCCGGGGACAATCTTTAAAGCATGTAAGGATATATCTTCTGTCGCCAGTGTTTTCACATGGTCAGCTGTATGTTGCGATTTCAAGAGTTACTTCTAGAGAAGAATTAAAAATATTGATCATCGACGATGACGCGAAGATACGACTAAGACTTCGAATGTGGTCTATAAGGAAGTCTTCTATAATATACCTTCCTTTGTATGAATATTTATCCAAAATTATTGTTGAACTATCGTTTAATGTTACTCAAAAAATTTCATATACCTTATATTATTGCAATTATCATATCTAATTTATAATTACATACCTTACAGTTAATTAGACCCGTGCACCGCAGGGGTCGATGTTCTAGTCGATTTGAATGAATGAATATCATTTTCTACGTAAAAAAAAAAAAACAGAAATACTAATTATTCTAACTGCATTTTTTATCATCTCAAAATTTTACTGTAAGATCAATGCACACATTTTATCATCTCAAAATTTTACTGTAAGATCAATGCACACACACATACTAGAAGTCTAGAACACTGTGTAGTGTCTACTCTTACACTCCGTTCCCTTCATTCCTTTTATTCAGTGCGTGCGGGTGCATCGAGAGCCACGTACACCATCACAGGCCTCGACACTTCGCCGGTGAAAATGATCGTTTGCGTCGCTGTCGTTGGTCACCAGGTGAGCCTCCGTCACTTTCCCGTTCTGCACTTCAATTCCGTTTTCTCAACTCCGATCTGATCTCCAACTCTGATTTTTTTTTCTCAATTTTTCGATTTCTGTTTCTTTTTTCCGATCACTGCAGAACAATCCGTTGTACATACAGAGCTTCACGGAAGCCGATGATGCTCTCAAGCTTCATCACATCGTCCATTGCTCGCTCGATGTGGTAGACGAAAGAGGTGCGTTTACTTTGCGATCTTGCTCAATTGGAATACCTAGTTTTTACTTTAATTTGGGAATTTCGAGTAACTTTGTTCAACCCACTATATTTGCTGCAAATAGTTGAGATTTTAACCCCCTAAAGTTTTAGAGAAATTTTCATTTTTTTGTTGTTGTTGGATTTAGGATTTTTATTTCTTTCTCTCATGTGCAATTGTTTTGCTTTTTTGGATTATAGGAATTTTGAGTTTATTTATTTTGCCTTGTTTTGAGTTCATTGGAATCTAATAAAATGTGTTTGTTTGGCAGTGAACAATCCTAAGAAATCTGGACCGATGCTGAATGAGACATTTCTGGGATTGCTTTATCCTATCGAAAATTACAAAGTGTGAGTGCATTTGTTGACTTTGTGGAAAAAATTTATTTGATTTATATTTAATGGAGTGATGAAAAATTGATGTGTTTCATTTTTTGTTCCGTAATGTTATTTGCAGCTATGGATATTTGACTAATACAAAGGTGAAATTTATCTTGGTGACCACGGATCTGGATGTTAAAGATGCAGATGTAAGAAATGTAAGTATCAATAATAGTTGATGGTTTTCTTTTGTTTCCCTAGTATAATGTCCTGGAATTGTGTTTCTTTTTTTAGATCAGTTTCATTGTTGTCTTGAATGGAAGTATTTGACTGAAGAAGTAGTACCTTTAGTAATGATGTTGAGTATGTGTTACTGTTGAAGTAAATCTTTATATGAAGAAGTAGTACCTTTAGTAATGATGTTGAGTAGTACCTCCAATGAAAGGATGGGTCAGTTTGAGTTAGTGTAGTTATATAATTAGTTAGACAGGGATCTACCGGGCATAAAAAATAGGAGGGGAATTAATTGTGAGAGGTCTATGATTTTAGAAATTGGGTGAGTCTAAGTTTCCTGAATACCTAGCGACTAGCGTGCAGAGAGGCAGCCAATTTCCATTGTACATTCTTGACCTTTGAACTTTAAACACATTGGTTTGAGTATCTGAGAACATTTTTTATGTAACAAATTTTATATTTTCGCTCTTTCATATATTTCCCTCACTGTGCTAAAACCAATCCCAATATTTCTGGTTAGACGGTTATTGGATACCTAGTGAAAAAAAATTCGGTTACATTTTAACTGCTGCCTTATAAAAATGGTTTTTTATGAAAGGGAGAACCGACCTATCACACATATAGGATATGGTGATGCTTTTGGCATCAGCAATGAATGGTGACACAATGTTAAAATTGGGCTGTAGCTATTGTCATTGTATTTATTGTATGTAGAATCTTTGTTTTTGTTAAGCATCTCACAGTTACTGTTAGAAATAATTCAACAACAATTCCCTACCTTCAACTTCAACCTTGAGGACAGGGTGGATCTTAGACGGGGTGGTATTGTTAAGAATGATGATGATAATAATAATAATAAGAATAATAATAATAATTATAATAAAAACATCCTTGTTAGTTTATCAGAGGAAAAGTAGGGATAAGGATACTTAGTAGTGATGTTTGTATTTATTAACTAGTTATATAGTTATATATCCTTATCAGGTTAGTTAATATGTTGCTGTTAGGTTTGTTTGGGTAGTTAGTTATTTTCAGTTTGAAGTGCCTTAGGCTTATTGTGTAGGGGATCCAGTTTATAAGTCTACCCCTACTTCTCTTAGAGGCATCTTTTAACATTTAGTAGAATTAACTTGAAAATTTCTAGTGGGGGGAGTATGTTCCTCGATGTATCTTTTTTTTTCTTCTTTTTCTGAAATCCATAAATTGCAGGGACAAATAATTCCCCCTTCTCTCCGTTCCATACAGGTTCTTATCAAAAGAACCGTAACAGTTGCTAAAGTGAATGTTTAGAGAAATACAAAGGGTAGAAGGAAATTAGTAGCCTCATATATGACAATGGCGAAAATGCAAGGAGGGAGCATATTAGGGATCTGAATTAAAACCAATCTGCACACATGGTGGGTGGGTAGTATTATGAATGTAAGGGAGGGCTTAGGGGTAGAATATAAAGCGAGAGAAAAGAGTAAGGAAAAATTGGGTGAAGTTTGGGAAGGAGGTTGCAGCTTCTTGAACTTGAAGTGCTACTCTATCTTTTCCCTTTATTTTTCTTCTTTTACTACTTGGACAGATCTTTCTTTCCACTGCTACCTCTTCAAATCCGGTGCACAAAAGATGAATAGTAAACCATTTTCCAGTTCTAAAATTTAGTTTGTTTCAGGTTATGGCTTAATTGATCTCTTTAGTCCTTATTCTGTTAACTTATGCTAAAAAATTAAATTCTTTTTATGAAAACAATGCTGGAATGTGTCATGTATATGTATATACAGAGTTCAAAATCTTAGTCTGCAATGGTTGATGTGGCCGCTAAAATTAGCTGTGTCAGCAGCTGCATCTGCAGCTTTCTGTAATGATGGGTTGAATGAAATCACAAAACTCAGCCGGGATGGAGATGGAATGGTATTGTAGCCGTCTGACAGACACGACAAAATAACATACACCACTGCATATCATCAGTAATCACCAACCATTAGGGCCCGTTTGGTGCACAGGATAAGAGACAGGATAGGATAACTGTATCATATCCTGTTTCAGTCCAGTGTTTGGTGACACAACAGGATATGATAAGTTAATCCTGTAGCTTATCCTATCCTGTCTCTCTAGTTAAAATTCTTATCCTGAATTTGAGCTGGGTTACCAGCAGGATAGGATAATTTATTTTTTTTACTGTTTTATTCTATAAAATATATTTTAAAATAAAAAAAATGAAAATTAATAAAATATAAATAATAAAATAATTTGATAGTAAATTAATAATAAAATAATTAATTTTTAAATATACATGTGATTTTCTCACAAGGGTAATTTTGTAATTTACATAATATAAAAAAATCAAAATTATACTAAAATTACAATATTTTAAAGTAAACTAATTATTAAAAAATCGTAAAATATGGATATTAATTTAAATTTTATAAGAAATTAAATATAATTATTTTGCAATGGTATTTTTATTATTTACGTATGAGATATATCATATATTTATTTAGTTTATCTAACATGTATATATCATTGGGTTATTTATTTGATCATGATTCATAAAAAAAATTAAAATTTTTTATTTTCTCATATTTTTTTATTTAAAACTATATAAATTTATTTGATTACTTATTTATATTTTTTATTTAAAAAATTCAAAGTATTACAAAATAATTTTAAAAAAATAACAATTGATTTACAAGGGTAATTTTGTCATTTAAATATTTTATATATCTTATCATATTATTATGAGCAAGTATGTATTAAAAACATGATATAATAGTTATCATGTTTGTTATTCTGTGTGCGCCAAACACAAGATAGGATAACTGAGGATAACTGTTATCCTGCTGATATCATATCCTATCCTTATCCTGTTTTATATCCTATCCTATCACTATCCTATCCTGCGCACCAAACGGGCCCTTATTGTTGTGGTGCAGATCTACTCATCAAAGCTTGTATAATTTGCTGTTCGTGCTCAGGGGGGGAGGCTCCAAATCTTTGGTTCTCAGTCACATTTGTGGTTGATCAATGATCTAGTTCTGCATGAATGGGTGGCTGTGGTGTGGATAGGTGGGTGGTTGTAGCTACCCCTGAGTGTTAGATGGAAGTTGGCTTACTGTTATGAAGCCAAGAAGTTTTGAGACAGGGAGAGGCAATAGAGCTGAGGAAAAGAGGGAGTGGAGCGTCCATGACCTTGAGGGAGAGAGGATGTGAGATATTGAGAAATGATTTTAGCAATATTGAAGGGTAAACAAAATTATACTTGCATGGAAAATTTTGGTTAGGTGTAATTTTGCAGGCGAAAGACATGGATTGTGCAGAACACGTAGGGACTTGGGAGCGAGAATCTGCCAATTTTTTATTATAGTAGTAAAGAGGGAATTTATGCGTGGTTGGAAAATTTTAACCTTCCTATTTATTTATTTTTTCAGTTAGATATCTCATAATAATGAAAAAACATGAATCATATGTTATTAGAAATCATATAAGTACTAATTAATTTTGTTACTTGAGATATACTATAATAATTATGAAAAAAGATGAATCATAAGCTACTATAAATCATATTATAGTATATATAATTTTAAATTTTAATATTATCCTTTGTGCAAAGTTGTTGATAATCACACTGTTTGCTATCCACAGCGCAACATTTACAATATCCATAATTTCGAGCTTTCTAACATGAACACAATTTGGAACTAGTCAAGCTACATTCTCTCGTTTAGGGTTATTTTCATCACTTCCCTCTTATGCTTTCCACTTCGTTAGGGAGTTTCCCTCTTAGAAATACAAATGGCTGGTATACTCTTTTGTCAATGGTTTTTCCTTGTTATGTTTCATGTTGTTCTCTTCGGGGAAGATATATAATCCTTTTTTCTCGGTCATTTGTTTTTTGTGGTAGTAATATTTGTTTCACTTAAGAATGTGTTATTCTATTTGTTTCCCGGCAGTCATTTTCTCCAGTGGTGACATTATTGCTTTTGTTTCCCACTTCAGTGGTGTAAAATTGAGAACCCCTACACGATTTCTTTAAAAAGTTGCTTAAATATTTCTAGTTTTGTATCAGTACCACTTTGTTTGGATACCGTTCTTGTTAATTGGATTCGGATGGGCACTATTGGAGTTTTGAATTTTGTCACAACTCTGGATATGACCTACGAAATATTGTATTGTTTGGTGTTATTTTCTTTGTGCTAACTTTTGATATACAGTTTTTCAGGAGATTCCATTCTGCATATGTAGATGCAGTTTCAAACCCATTCCATGTGCCAGGTAAAAAGATAACATCCAGAACTTTTGCAGAAAGAGTGAGCACAATCGTCAAGTCATTTGGTTTTAGTTCGGCTGCGTGAACATCTATTATTGGTGCTAGTCTGATCCTTTGTTGATATCTGGCACGAAACCTTTTTTATTTCTTTTTACCTTGTAACTTTAGTATTCCTTAGGAATTGAATTTCGCCATGGTAAAATATGCTTAGGAACATTTTCAACAGGGTTTAATGTTCATTGTTCAATACTCCCTCCGGCCTCATATGTAAGCAAAAGTAGCTTTTTTAGATTCATTGGAAAATTGATGTATTTAGTCTAAAATATAGACCAAATACATCACTTTTTTAATGAACCTAAAAATGCTACTTTTGCTTACATATGTGGCCGGAGGGAGTATATCATATTAAAAATGAATCTTCACATTTTTTTTTATACTTTCCCTTTAAATTTACTGATACTAAGATAAATTTCTATGTTGCTGAACATGTAATCTTGAAGTGAGGTTTTTGCACTAGCGGGAAACAGTGATGCATTGCTGCCCTGAAATGGTTGGGAGTTAGAATTAATTATTGGAGTGGCTTTGTGGGGTGTTTCTTGTTAGTTATGTCCCTTTATAAAGGCTTACTATTAAGCATTATAGTAACAGGGCTCGTAGCAAGATCTTTGCAACACCTATGGAATTGTGCTCTGCATAAGATGGATATCATAACATATTTCTAGGAATGTGGTAAATCACATAGTGTACCTTATATTTTAGAGAATCTGTTGGTATCATATAGATTGAGAATTAAGAATATACTTTGATGGCCTATGAAGATTGGTTCGGTTGATAAGAACTTGGTTTATAACTTGCAAGGACGTGAAGACCTCTTTGGTGGGTGATATGTAAGTGTATTCTCTATAACTATAAGCGTTCTACCTTGACCCTAACTTGTCTAAACTTTTTTCCGTAAAGAAAAAAAGAATATAGTCTATGTTTGGTTGCACGTCTCCATGCCTCAAACTCACGTTTTGACCCCTAAACATGATTCATGTCTTTTGCTGACATGTTTGACTTTCTTTTCAACAATTGATTCTGTCTTCTAAACTCAATTCTACAAGAAGCTACGAATCGTAGCTTTGACGATGACTAAAAATCAATTCTTCATTTGTTGTCGGGTTACAAATTCATAATTTCTGTTATTCCTTCATTGCCCTTAACCACTATCATCAGTTACACTTAACCACTACTTTGATGAAGTTAGTTTTAATACTAAAAATGGTCCTTTAGGAGATTGAGTGCATAAGCAATAACTACGTTTTACCTGTTCCTCCCAATCTTATCACCATTGGCATGCTGCACGGTATATCTTCTGTTAAATGTAAAATTTTCATTTTGAGTTCTTAACAAGGGACATGTTAGCAAGGAGGGCATTCTTACCTAGGCATTCATGGTATAGGCACAGACACAATATTTATACACACACATCAATTAAAAAAACTAAAGAAAAATAAAATAGTCACATCAATTTATATAACTTTAAAATCATTTTTTCTTTATTTTTTTTTACTTATGTGTGTGTCTAACACCTTTAATTTATGGTTGTACTTTAGTAAGTATTTTCCATTAGCAAGACCTTTTTTTAATTTCTGCCAAATAACACAAACTAGTCAAATCTATCTTAATTACAGTTTTGGTTTCATATTTTTACTCATTCACAAAATTGGTCCTTCCATTTGTAAAATCATTCAGTTTTGGTTCTTTCATAAGATTTTTATACTTAAAAATGATGTAAATATATAGTATATATAATATAAAAATGATATCATAAGAATAAAGGGTTGGATATATTTTTATCGTTTATTTACTTTTGACTAAAAAATATTAAAAAGAAAAGGAAATATTTGATTTGTTTCTTGTGCAATAATTTTAAAATTGTATGATTGATTTCTATTAAGGTAATTTTTAATACGAAAATAGTTTGATTGGTTTACATAATTAATAATTAAAACCCTAATACGAGAGTATAAATAAGAGTTTGAGCAATTGTAATAAGGCAGACAGAAAATAGATAGAAAGAAAAGAAAACTAAGCCGCCAGGAAAGAAAAGCAAGACACGCCATTCAGGTGCCTCTTATTCTTTAGTCTCACCACTTTAAATTTCTAATCTTGTTAGTGTTGCTTTATTATTATATTTGTTCCTTAGATTATTGCTATTTTGTTATTGTTGGTGTTGCTTTATTATATTTGTTCCTTAGATTATTGCTATTTTGTTGTAATCCTGTACATAGAAACTTGAGCATGTACATTGCTAGTCACAATATGATCATAAACCTGCTGCTAAACCAGAATAATAACGCGGCAAACGTGAAAAGCCACTAAACCAATATGCAATACCAGTGGGTAGCATCAGAGTCGTTGTCACAACTAAATAAGATTCTCACACTGTACGTAGCCATTGTAGGAGCAAGTGTGTTACTAAGTTTGTGTTCATACCGCCGGACTTACCCGTTCGCCGCCGCGTCAATTGGCGTGCGTATCTTTTTACCGCCAGATCCGTGTGTCATCATCGACACCGGTTACATGCATTTGTCCTACAATAACTACAAGATCGTTATTTTTTTCCCTTTGCAGTCTGTTTCTTTTTCTTATTATTACATTACATTTTATGTCTGATCCGCCAATAGGCGATTTTTCGCCGCGCCGATTGACATCAGTTCTATAACTCTCTCTCATAGTCGTGTAAACGAAGGCTCTGTTTGGTAACACAAATAAGCTAGCTTATAGCTTATTATATGAGCTTATAAGCTTGTTTCAAAAAATTAGAGGTGTTTGGTAACAAGCTTTTTGTACTAGCTTATAGCTTTTTTTCAGATGCTATTTCAAGTAGCATTTGAGCTTATAGCTTATAGCTTTTTACACTTTATTCCATTTTTACCCTTTAATTTAATAACTACTCACTCTAAAAAATAAACTACCCACTATCAATTATGTAATTTTATATTTAATAACCACTTTAAAAGCTAATTTTACCAAACACTTTAATTTCAATAAGCTAGCTTTTCAGCTGTCAGCTATAAGCTAGCTTTTCAGCTATCAGCTAGCTTATCAGCTATCAGCTAGCTTATAGCTTATTTTTACCAAACAGACCCGAAACAAACAGAGACCATATTCAATTATTCATTTATTTATTTTCTAATTCTATTAATCCCTTTATTATATTCTTTTATTTCGGTCAACCTTTTTACTAAAAATAAATAATTAAAATTGGATAAGTAATAAAATCAATCCAACCAAGTACCAACAAATATATTTTAGAAGAACTATGTGTTTTGACTTCTCTATTACATTAGAGATTCGTAGGAACAAAGGTCTTTCCCTTGTTAAAATTATTTTCTCTTCATTTTTAATGTAAATAACTTATACAGTCAAATTAAATAATTATTTTTTTATTTATCTTATAAAATAGTATTTATTTTAGTATACAAAATTTTAAAAGATTTTTTAAAATACTCTGTATCGGGACATTCAAAGTCAAAATATTATTTTTTTAATGTAAATTTTTCAATTTTAAGTTCTTTTTTTTTTTTACAGCGATTTTAAGTTCCTTAAGATACACATTTATGACACATATTAGCTAGACGAAATTGAAATAAGACATCCTTTTTTTTTTTTGACAGTAAAAGGCTTATCTCATTTCATTCATAATAATATCGTAAATACATGTAGGAATATCGATAAAATTATGGAAACTAGCTAACGATGTAGCCGCCCCGGCAAGCCTATGAGCAACTTCATTTGCTTGTCTCCGGATGAACTTAACATGAGAGTTCACAAGAGTAGAAGCTAAAATAGTTCTACAGTCACCTAAGATAGCTCCAAGATCAGAAAAATAGGTTCTTTTGCTATAAATACTATCTACTACCCGTTTGCAATCCATCTCAAAGTCTATGTCATGTAATTGTAGGTCCACCGCCCATTTTAAAGCCTGTAACAAACCAATGGCTTCTCCATGCTCCACATCAAGAATAGGTTCTACCCATTGTGTTCTGGCAGCCACAAACCTTCCATGGTCATCCCTTATACACATACCAATACCCACTTTGTTATGAGTAAGGGAAAAAGAAGCGTCTACATTGCACTTGTACCTTCCATGACTTGGCTTGACCCAAATCATTTTCTGCGGGACTGTCTGAATAGTGTTGGTTAGAGAGCGGATCTGTTGTGCATCGCGCCAGCTTGTTATTAAATGTCTAGCTCGTTCTACCACAGTTTGGTCGGAGTCGGTGATATTATCTCATACTTGATTATTTCTGCGCTTCCATATACTCCACACCATCACACTAAAGAATTCTTGCTGATCTTTGTCTAGCCTGTGCAAAACTGAGAACAGATTATCATCAATATTATTATTAGTATTCAGACCTGCATTTACATGATTCCATAGCCCTGCTCGCTGCCAACAACGCCTACTTGTCATACACATAAACAGCACATGCAAGATGTCTTCTTCTGCGTCGTTACAAATAGCACATTGCACCGGACATTGTACACCGCGGCTATTTAGTCTCTTGCGCGTTGGTAATACGTTCTGACCTATACGCCAAAGAAGGTTTTTCACTTTTGGTGGAATTTTCGCGCGCCAGATCTGATTCCAATGACCAGCAACGCCGTATCTGTCGTGACTGCCTCTAATGTTAACACAATATTTGTAAGCGCTGCGTACGGAGTAATTGCCATCTTGTTCCAGCTTCCACACTAATTTGTCGTCACACACTGAAGCAAAGAGAGGGGTCTGCATAATTTTCCTGACAATACTACTATCAAATATGTCACATATTTTGGCAAAGTCCCATGATTTTGAGTATGGCAACATGAGATCTTTTACTATTGTAATATCACCAACATGCTGCATATCAGAAGGTATGGGAATTGACATGCCTTCCTTGAGCCAATTTTGCTCCCAAATACTTATGTTCTCTCCGGTACCAATGCTCCACTTACATCCTCCTTGGACAACTGACTTTGAACTCCATATACTCCTCCAAACATAACTTGGATTATGGCCAATGCTTGAGTCAAAAAAATCACATTTAGGGAAGTATCTAGCTTTGAGAAGTTTAGTGATTAAACTGCTTGGTTTTGTGACTAAATTCCAGGCTTGTTTACCTAGCATGGCAATGTTGAATGCTTGAAGGTTTTTGAAGCCCATACCTCCATAATCTTTGCTTACCGAGAGGCGTTCCCAAGAGAGCCAGTGTAATCCGCGGCCATTGTTACCACTATGACCCCACCAAAACGAGTTGAGCATTTTTTCTATTTCATCAATAAGAGTACTTGGAAGAAGAAAGATGCTCATCACATAAGTCGGAATGGATTGTAAAATAGATTTAATCATAATTTCCCTGCCTGCTTGAGAGAGGTGTCGACTACTCCAAGAATTTATCTTCCTCCAAATTCTATCCTTGATAAATTTGAAAGTTGATTTTTTACTCCTACCAATCATGGAAGGTAAACCAAGATACTTACCAGTACCAAGCACTTGAGTCACTCCGAGTTGATTAGCAATAGCTTCACGCACTTCAGCGAGGACATTTCTACTGCAATAGAATTCAGACTTCTGGAGGTTGATGGCTTGTCCAGATGCTGCTTCATAAACAGAGAGAATATTCTTTAAAACAGTTGCCTCATTGATAGTTGCTTTGAAGAATAAGAAACAATCATCCGCGAAGAGAAGATGAGATATAACAGGCGCATTTCTACAGATCTTGATACCATGTAAATCCCCTCTATTCTCAGCTTGTCGGATAAGCGCTGACAACCCTTCTGCGCAAATAATGAACAGATACGGCGATAAAGGGTCGCCTTGCCGTAACCCTCTGCCAGGTATAACAGGCCCCACCATGTGGCCATTAACAATAATTGAGTAGTCTACCGTTTCAACACATAACATAATTCATCCAATCCATTTTTGAGAGAAACCCAACTTTGCCATCATGTCTTTCAAGAAGTCCCAGTTGATGCGATCGTAAGCCTTGCTAATATCCAGTTTAAGCGCCGCTGCACCTTTTTTGCCTCTAGTTTTGGACTTCATGTAGTGAATGATCTCAATGGCAGCTATTGCGTTGTCGAGGATTGATCGTCCGGGGATGAAAGCAGATTGATTATCCGATATGCATTTCTCAAGAATCGGCTTCAATCTATTTAAAAGGACTTTTGCAACAATTTTATAAAGGACATTGCACAACGAGATAGGTCTCCAGTCCTTCATTGACTTTTGGGACTCACCTTTTGGGATAAGAGCGATGTTAGTAGAGTTGATATTTGGAGGAAATGCGCCACAATCTAACCATGAGCATCCAGCGATAAATATATCGTTGCCTCAAAGATCCCAGAAATGTTGGTAAAATCCGGGATTAAATCCATCCGGACCGGGGCATTTATCTGCTTCCATTGAAAAGACGGCATCCTTAAACTCAGCAATAGTGAAAGGTGCAGTGAGATCATTGTTATCGTCCTCTGAAATGCTTGGACTGACTGCATTAAGAACAGACATGCGTTCTCCTTGTTGCTGCTGGAAGATATCTATGAAATAATCTTTTGCTATAGCTTTCAGGCCTTCGGTAGAATTGCAAATGTTACCATGGCAGTCCTCTAATTGCACAATTTGATTTTTTTTCTTCCGGGCAGAAGCAGTTGCATGAAAATACCGAGTATTGAGATCACAATACTCGGTAATAAGACATCCATTTGTCAATGAAACGGTGCGTAAACGTCTGCGGAAAAACTTGCATTTATCCACCCTCACCTCGTAATGCACACTTTTTCATTTCTGCAGCACCAGAACAATACACGTGTACAAACAATACAGCTTAGAGCGGTCACATGCTGTTAAAAACACACAACTTCCACGTGTCATGATTACAACCCATTTTGCCCATAACAATAACCTAACAAAAAATTGTCATTGCTCCACGTTACATGCTCCATTGACTCTCCCTCACATAGTGTTATGGTGTGGACCTCTTTGCTTTGCTGTCTTTTGAGTTCACCATTGTTGGGTCTTTAACAAATTTTGTATTTTTTTTTTCCTTTCATAATCAGTTTAATCCGACTCAATTTCTTTCATCGTCAAGTTAATTTGACTCGGACATTTCAACCCCCTCTCAATAGAGTTTAATCTTGCTCTTTCCTATTTTCATATAAGTAAAAATTGACTTTTAAGTTCATTGAAATGATGTAATCCTTCTGATTTAATATAAAAAATTGACATTTTAAATGCATTTTAGATTCATTAAAAAAGTTTGTAAAAAAAAAATTCATTAAAAAAATAATATTTATATTATAGATTAAATACATTAAATATAGATTAAATGCATTTTTTCAATAAATATAGATTAAATATATTTTTTCAATAAATTTAAAAAGCCAATTTTTTTGTATATGAGACCGAATAAAATATATCTAATCTATAATAATAGAAATACTTATTGGTTGTTTTTTAAACACTCTTTAATACTTCTTACGTCCTTGATTATAAATATTTTATTTTTAGAGAAAATTTGTATCTCTATTTATATAAATAAGCCTCTTTATAAGTTATCAAATATATTTAATATTTTATTAAAAACATAATATCTCTATATTTTGCTTTGAAATATGAAAATTCAATTGTAAATTCATTTACATCTATACTATATATAAAGAGGATACATGAGTTTTGATGTCGATTTTTCATAATACCAACAATACTCTTGATTTTTTTTAATAGCAACAAAAATCTTTTATTAACAAATTCACCATAATATAAGACACATCTTTTTTTAGTAACAAAAATCTTTTATTAACAAACTCAACAAGTCATTTTTTTTTAACATAAGTTAGATATAGGCAGACGCGGAATGCGCCTGCCTGGCCCGCTAGTATCAAATATAATTTAGTAATAATTATAGTCAAAAGTCTTTGTATATTTTAGTTAGAGACATCGCATTATATGCAGAAGTTGGGGTTCCGAATTTTGGGCACTCCATTTATTTACGTTTAAGGTGAAATTTCTAGTCATTAAACTATTTAATAAAAAATAAACAAACTACTAAACAGTATCCCATAACACTTTTTTTAGCATGACCCTAAAAAATTATTATTATATTCAAAATATACACATTAATTGTACTATTGAATTTTTTTTGCTCTATACTATATGTTGAAAATTTCAATGAATGCCCATAAAAAGTGTGAAGGGAATAATCTTAAATAATAATTTTTTATGCAAATTTGTGAGTAAAAAAATTGAAGACAAAATTACACTTATTGTCCCTCTAACTTAATTTTAAATAACAATTTGCTCTATTATAAAAAAAAATATTGCTCTTTATTTTTTTCTTTATTTTTGTCATTTTTGGTTATTCATCTATTTATGTTTTTTAGCAAAACATATATTCATAATTTAGAATACACATAGTCTGTTTTGATTTAGCTTATTTATGAGCTTATGAAAATAGCTTATGCAAAAAAAATATAATTTTATGTTAATTTATAAATTTTCACTTACAAAAGTCGTATCTTTATAAGTTAAAAAATGACTAATAAAAAATATATATATATATACATATATATATATATATATATATATATATATATATATGTATGATAAAATAATTTTAGTTAAATTAAAATAAATAAATAAATCCAGAACACTCATTACTTATTAGTATTAGTAAACCCTAAAAAAGTTTTTTGCACACAAAAAAAAAAACCTAAAAAAGTTTTTCTTTTCCGTTTCGGCTGGCCTAACCTTTAACTAAAAAAAAAAAAAAAATCAAATCTTTCTTCTGTTTTTTAATTCACCCATAGTCTACAATACCCTTTTCATCATCTACACAGATACTATAGAGCAAGCAAACCCTATAATCCAATTTTTTTCTTTCATGTTGATTTGATGAATCCACAGATCTGTGGTACCACATGCTCTTAACTTTCATCTTGTTTCAAGATCATTCTTTTATTCAACTGGGACTTCATTCACCATAGTTTCCATTCAATTCAACCCTCTAATTTTTCTGTAAGATCTTTCTCTTAATTTTTCCTCTTTTTTGGGTTTTATGGAGACTATTAAGGGTTAGGGTTTTCTTTTCCAATGTCATTGTGAAATTTCCAATGAGCTGACCAAAACTTTGTCTTGGGGAAAAAGTTAGGTTTGACTTATCCTTTGAAAATCTAGAAAGAAGAAATTGAGTGTCAATTTTACCTTTTCTTTCTATTGACATTTTCCTTAATTAGGGGGATGCACTTGGTCATAGTCTATGTTTTGATTTAAATAGCAATAACTATTATTGTTTGATTATAGAAGCTAATTTTATTCATCCCTTGCAAAATTGTAACTTGTGGCTTGTTTGGTTTGAA
The DNA here is from genome assembly GCF_020283565.1 of Trifolium pratense. Taxonomy (NCBI): domain Eukaryota; kingdom Viridiplantae; phylum Streptophyta; class Magnoliopsida; order Fabales; family Fabaceae; genus Trifolium; species Trifolium pratense. The sequence goes on along the minus strand of NC_060064.1, from coordinate 42,913,482 downwards.
AACCTTAATTTGATTTTTTGTTAATTAGTAGTAATTTGTTTATGCTATTGTGTTTTGCAGTGGATTCATCATTGAAGTGAGTGTTGTAGTTGTTGTTGGTTGGTTGGTTGATGTGGAAATTATTGATGGTTATGTATTGAAATGAGGGATGTTCTCAGAGTTGATGAACTATTTGACTAGGTGTTTTCGGCCACGTGTGGTTCGATATACGCAAGGGGGTTCTGATGCTGGTGGTAAACAGGATGGACTTTTGTGGTACAAAGACTTGGGGAAGCACTTGAATGGTGAATTTTCAATGGCTGTGGTCCAAGCCAACAACTTATTGGAGGACCAGAGCTATATTGAATCGGGTAGTTTGAGTTCTAATGATTCTGGACCGTACGGTACTTTTGTCGGTGTTTATGATGGGCATGGAGGGCCTGAGACATCAAGGTTTATCAATGATCACTTAGTTCACCATCTCAAGAGTAAGTCACATCAAGATGAGTGAACTCTTTAAAGTTTTTTTTTTCTTAATTGATAATTTTAAATAGATTGTACTTGTTACTCAGCTGTATTTTTTTCATTTATAATTTGAAATAGATTGTACTTGTTACTCAGCTGTATTTGTATATACTTTTTAATTCTATGCGGTTGTAGTAGTTAATATTTGTTTTTAATTTCGACAAAATCATATGGTGAAATATGATGTAAAGATGGGTCCAAGGGAAATCTTGTTAAGCTAGAAAGCTTACAATTTAGAAGAGTTTGTATTTTTGCCTTGTGAAATTGCAGTTTTTGTTGGGTATGACTCCTAGTTTACTGATAAGTGGGTAGGTCGCTCGTTCAGTTCAGGGTAATCTTGTAAACTGGAGTGTAGTATTTAAATACAAGTTGTACTCTCTAAACCCTAAGTTTGATTTTTTGTTTGGTTATTTGTTTGGTTATAACCCTAAGTTTGATTGATAGAAAGGTATTGCAGCCACTCTGTCCGAACTCTGATTAAATATCGCGTGTTCTTTGTATGCTCGTATTTGCTTTCTTTTGAACTAGGCTTGCTGTTCTAATAGTTTCATTCTATCCAAGTAAATGAGAGCATCGCATGTGGCATGATATGCAGTTCCGGTTTTATTCCTAGTGCCTTTCCCCCTTTATTATCACATCAAGTATGCATTAGTTATTAGGTAAAAAAGTCAGAGAAGTATGCTGAGTTGAAATTGCAGAAACTGTGGTTTTCAATGCCAGATAGTTGTATGTTGGTCGTTTAACGATTTAGCAGTGTTCTGAGTTGTGGTTCTCTGTATGATTGATAATTAAAAGTATTCATGCTTATTAAATTTCAGGGTTTGCTGCAGAGCAACAAACAATGTCGGTGGATATAATACGCAAGGCAATTGAAGCAACAGAAGATGGATTTATGTCTCTTGTTGCTAAACAGTGGTCAACGAAACCACAAATTGCATCTGTTGGATCATGCTGTCTTGTTGGTGTAATTTGTAATGGCACTCTTTATATAGCAAATCTCGGGGATTCCCGGGCCGTTTTAGGAAGAGCAGTCAAGGCAACTGGAGAGGTTTTAGCTGTGCAATTGTCAACAGAGCACAATGCAGCAATAGAGTCTATAAGACATGAGCTGCGAGCTTCACACCCTGACGATTCAAACATTGTTGTTTTGAAGAATAATGTATGGCGTGTGAAGGGCCTAATACAAGTAAGTCAATTGTCGTGTCTAATTCTTTTCTTGATTCTTACCCGTAGTGTGTTATTCGCAGATGGCAGAAAATAGCAGTTAGTTCAAATTCAGTTATGCTACAGTGCTATAATGCAGAGGTATTTGAACAAATTGCTATTATAATACTGTAGCAATTTGTTCAAATATCTCTGCACTATAGTGTTGTTATAGCTGCTATTTCAGAACACTGCTTACTGGTAATCCTTCTCTAGAGCGTTATGAACATTGTGACTATTACTTGTTTTTGATATCTATCTCTCCACTGCTTGCAAGAGTATTTGAACTTTTACCGAATGAAATGGCAGTTTTTGTCATTTTGTGTGTTATCAGCATCAGCATAGCTATTAGCTTGACTTGGACGTGTGGATCGTCCCTTTTTCATTTATGGAATTACTTTATTTTCTTATATGTTTTTTACCTTGCAGATATCTAGATCTATTGGCGATGTATATCTGAAAAAACCTGAGTTCAATAGAGAACCACTATATACAAAGTTTCGACTTCGTGAGCCGTTCAAGAAGCCAATATTGAGCTCAGAACCATCGATATCTGTTCATGAGTTGCAGCCACAAGATCAGTTTATTATATTTGCATCTGATGGGCTCTGGGAGCACCTTAGCAATCAAGAAGCGGTTGATATAGTTCAAAATAATCCCCACTCTGTAAGATACTGACACACCAATATGAATACACGCAGTCATTTTTTCTTTTTTATTATGAGTTAAATGAAAAATAGAAATATAAATTGATGTGTCATATATTGGTATATCTTTTTACAGGGAATTGCGAGGAGGCTTGTGAAATCTGCACTTCAAGAAGCAGCAAAGAAGAGAGAAATGAGATATTCAGACTTAACTGAGATTGAACGTGGGGTTCGTAGGCATTTTCATGATGATATCACGGTGATTGTTGTGTTTATCGACTCAAATCTTGTGAGTAGGGCTAGCAATGTTAAGTTCAGTAATATTTCCGTTCGAGGGGGTGGTGTCAACTTTCGTCCTAACACACTGGCACCGACATAAGCTGGTGCTACCTGATATTAAGTTGCATTTTTATCTTTGTTTTGTATCATTTTCTTGTGTGAATACCAGGTATTTTCATGTTCCAATAGCAACAAACAAGGCACTTCGATTCTTTAAATCCGAACTGTAAGTTTTTAGAATACTAATACTCATGTTTAGGTTCTTTCTTCTTTCCTCACAAATTATAACAGAAGAGATATTTTAATGACCATTATGAAAGTCTTTTTAGTTTATTTTTTCCCTTTTTATTTTGGTGACTTTGTCCCAGAAGTTGCATGATTTGAGTTCTAATATAAAGGCACAATGTGTGTTTGATCTTCGTGTAACTTGCTGAGGAAGTTATTCTCATTGTATATAGCCAGCTCTTTGTGGTAAATCCAATCAGGGAGAGAAGTGAGGAGAGAGGAGAATAATAGCCATAGGTGATATTGTGCAAGAACTTGTATGAATTGAAAGTTACATCACATTCAAGTAATGTTATAGTTGTGTTCACGGTCAGTGTTAACATAACCATTTTATTTTGTTTCTGTTCTTCAAGTAAGGTTTGAATTGTAATGAAGCATCTAAAAGGTCACTAAAAATGTAATAAATCCATGGAAGAAAGTGAAGGAGATACAGGACAGTTGAAATATATAATAAGGGTAAATCACATTGACCTCCCTTGAGGGTTCATTCTTCAACTTTGAGGTTCTCGGTTCGAGACCCGGCACCGAGAGAGAAGAAATAACAAATGACATTTACCTCCTCCTCTATTTTCGTAAAAGCACTAACCTCCCTTGCATTTGACATCATTAAAGAGATGGGTTAAACAAAAATTCCAAAAATACAACTTTGTTGACTTGTCATCTTCTCTATTTGTTCCCTTCAGATGACCTGTTTTACTTAATGGAAAATGCTAACTGGTGCCCCCGGGGCACTGGTTAAGGTAACTAAAGATAGTATTATTATCTTGAAACTAGTGAAGTCAACATATTAAAAGTTTAAATTTTTGTTTTTTCAATGCAATTTTTTTCTTTTCTTTCCCTATTTAGTTCCTTAACTAGTGCCCCGGGGCACTAGTTAGCATGACCCTTACTTAATCTCCTCTTCTACTTCACTCTGTATGTCGCATGGTGTGACTTTTTTTCATAAATCTTATTTTCCAAATCCTGCTGCAATATATCACTTTAGTTCATCCTTTTGTTCAATCTTTTAGTCATAGATACGCATACGCTGTTTTGCCTCGGAGTGGTTCGAGGATTTTAATGGGGATTGAGAAGAGTACTTTATCATTTCCTGCTCCACTATCTAAAATGCTCCCTATTCCCATTCTCATTTTCCGTTTTGGGTTTCATCCCTATCTTTATCTTTGCGGATCCCCACATTTTTAGGCGATCTATCAACATTAAAAAAATATCAAATTTATATTACTTTTAATCAAAATAATTGTTAAAAAGAATAAATTTTAAACATAAATCAAATAAAAAAATTAAGACATTATTGTGATTTGTGAGTCTTGTGACAATAATAAACATCATATATAAACAAATTAGTACACATATTGTGTGAAAAATTTAAATAAACAAAATATATAAAGTATTTGAATATACACATATAAAGGTTATTTTAAATTTTTAATATAAAAGCCTCTCTTGGGGGACTTGTAAATGAGCATATATAAGAGTACTTGTAATTTTGAAGAAAAGCTAAAGTTTTTAGTCAAAAGCTATCAGATTCTAGATTGAAGCATCGAAATATGAAGAGTATTCAGAAGATCAGATTTTAAATGGTAAGACTCTGAAGTTTTACATTGAAGAGCTTATGAAGATATCAACTTTTAAAGGACACGTCAGCATCTAAAGAACTCTGAAAGGTCACTATCAGACTTAGAGTCAAATTTGTCTTCTTCTGAACACGTGCAGAAACAAACAAAAGCTTCACAGACAAATGAAATGAAACGGTTAATTCCTTTTGAAGTCAAGAATTCAAATGTCTTTTCAACAACATTAACCTTATCAAGAAACATTCCAATGTCTATGATCAATCATTTCAAAGACTCAAATTTGGGTGTTGTTTTCTTCACCAACGACTTTTTTATTCATCTCTATATAAAGAGCTAAAGACATGAAAAAATTAAAAGACTCGTGATGCATTTTAAAAGAACAATTACTCTGTCAAAATCTAAGATCAAATTTAACTTATAATTTCTTAAAAAGTCCCAAGTCTTTTAGAGTCTTACATTGCTTTATATTGCTTACACCTCTGATTGTATATCGAGTATAAAACTCAATCAATCTTTTATTTGATTAAGTTAGATTGTAAGAAGTCTCTTGCTTGTCTGCTTGAGCATTTGAAGTCTCTTATTTGTGTGCTTGAACATTTGTAATCTTAAAACACTAACTAGGTTTTCGGCCGATTTTAGAGTTTATAGTTGATTTTTGGGTTTTTGGCCGATTTTAGATCTTTCGGTCAATTTTTTGGGTTTATGGTCGATTTTAGGTTTTTCAGCCGATTTTAGGGTTTATTTCCTACTCTCTTCGTCCCGAAACTTTAGTCCTTTTAGAATTTTAGTTTTGTCCCAAAACTTTAATCCTTTTAAAAAACCAAGAAACAATTACACATATTCTTCCATTTATACCCTTATAAAATGGGTCATGCTAACCGGTGCCCCCGGGGCATTGGTTAAGGAAACCAAAAAAAGAAAGTTTTGAAAAGAAAAGAACACTTTTTAAACTTTTGAGGAGTTGATTGCACAAACTCCAATGCCAAATTACTATTTTCGCATCCTTGTTTAGCATTTTCCTTATAAAATTATTAAACAAAATTTATGTTTACTAAGTGGAGGCGTGGAGCTAATTAGAAAGATAGCTATATATGGCAAATTGCAAGCAGTTGCCGTGTATTGGGAAAATTGGGAAAATCAAGTGAGTAGACAATCCAAACACACTTAATGCAAGTGCATATAGTATTAAAAACTTAATAAACAAATGTGAATAAAAAATAAAAAACAATGAGGACAAATCAGTCTATAATCTATATAGTTTAAAATCCAACTATTTCTTAATTTTTGTGCCAAAATCTAAAAGGATTAATGTTCCGGGACGGAGGGAGTAATATTTAAAATCAACTATTTCTAGAATTTCTTATCTAAACACATTTTTAGGCTATGTTTAGATTGATGATACAAAACAAAATGAGCAGAATTGAACGTAATAGAATGAAGTGGAGCGGGACAGAATGAAACACAAATTCCATTATTTGGATATTCAATAATGGAATAGAACAAAATTATCACTCCATCATTTAAAAAGTGAAGGAAATAGAATAAATTATAACATTTTTATTCCAATTTTATCCTTATATTAAAACATTAAATTATAAGCAATAACTCCAATTAACTCAAACGAAAAAAAAGACTCGAATACAATTTCAAAATATGATCAACTAACGTAATCGATTCCAATTGAAATATGATAGTGCAATTTTTCGTATTTCTATATATCACAGTATCACACACAAGGTGTATCCAAAAAAGTGTATCAAAAAACAAAAACAAAAAAGTGGTGTATAATTTATTCAACGAATAAGCTGAAAACTATAAGATAGAACCCTTGGATGCTCAAGCTTGTAAAACTGTGATGTTCTTTAAGATTATTTTTTTAAAGATGCAAGAACAATCTATTTTCATTGGGCAAACAATGACCAATAAAAAATGGCATACCTTGTTGGGCAATAAAAAATTAGCAGTCAGCGCACACAAGAAGTGAAGAGAGTTTTGTGAAGAAGAATAAATAATGTAGAGTTTCTCGTGTGAAATATGCGTATTTGAAAAGAGGAAGAGAAAATAAAAAGAATAAAAGCGTAATATTAAAAATATGAAGTTCCATTCCAGTGGATACACCCCAAGAATCCTCTACACCCCAAATTGGGAGAAATAAAAATTGAAGGATTGAATGATATAAAATAAAATTGGTTCCATTAGGTTTCATTCCATTAGTTTTTTGCAAATTAAACCAATGAAATTTTATTATTTACCTCTCTATTCTATAACATTAATGATTTAAAAAACGAAATATTTTATCATAATTTATAGTTTATACATCTAATTTCTTTTTAAAGTCGATGACACAAATTTAAGAAAATATTTTTATTTTTGAATTGTTAACATGTAACACACGTAACAAAACTCTTAATAAAATAAACTATTAAAGTTGATGGGTGTAAAAGATTATTTTCATAATTTCACAGGGAACGTGAGAAAAGAAGAACTCTAAATAAATTATCTTTTTCATTTGAGACAAATAATTGGTATATTTCCTTGATGGTTCCTGCATTTGTTTGGTCCATCATCATCTATTAGATCTGTCACAACGACAACAACAACATCTATCGCTTTTCCTCTTCGGATCAAACAAACACACAGGTACGTACGTTCTCTAGATCAATCATCATTCAAAATTTAGGATCACTCAAACTTCTCTTCCCAACTTGTTTACTTGCTTCACCATTCCCTTTGCCGTGTCTTAATTCTTTGTTGGTATTTTCAGAAATGGGTGCGGCTGACAATATTCATGTCGAAGATGGAACCTTGGAGATTGGAATGGGTCAGTTTCCTTTATACCCTTTTCATTTTAATTCATAGTATTTTTTTTTTCCTGCAGTTAAGGTATATGTAAAAATGTTTGATTGAACCAAAGGTTCAGTTTTTAAGGGCTATTATTGGATTGATCAATTTTTTTTAGTTGATTAATTGTTTGTTTATGCTGCAGAATATAGAACTGTTTCTGGGGTTGCTGGACCATTGGTTATTCTTGAAAAAGTTAAGGTAATTTAGTGACCATATTACTCTGTCTCTCTGATATGCTTGCTGCATATTTTAGAATTTTCAAGTTTTTTCAGTGACGAGGAATTGAGGATGCACTGCTTTGTGTATAGTGTGACTGAATTTCGTAATGATTAACTGATTCAGGGACCTAAGTATCAAGAGATTGTTAATATTCGGTTAGGAGATGGAACTACGAGGCGTGGACAAGTTCTAGAAGTTGATGGCGAAAAAGCTGTTGTTCAGGTGAGTGACTGTATACTACCTAACTGTCTTGTGCATCCAAAATCATATGTCATAAGGAGAAGTTCACGCTTATCATTGATATATAACCCAAATTTACTATAAGATTTCCATGTTTCTCAGATTTTATGAGTTGACAAGGAAAAGCTTTTAGTATTGTCTTTACTTTGTTCATGTTGATGTATTGATTCCTTTTATACCATTTTCTAGGTTTTTGAAGGTACGTCTGGGATTGACAATAAATTCACAACTGTGCAATTTACTGGAGAGGTATAACCTGTTTGCTTCTTTGAATTATGTATACAAATATTTCTTGAATGTATATGCTAGGTGGTGACTTAGTCCAAGAGAAATTGTAATTCTTAATGGGTCGCAGACCTTAATAATATGTTACTTTTACTTTAAGTGCAATATATTCATAGTGGTTAACATAGAATTGGGTCCATCCCTGGCTTTGTCTTTCAATATATGCTGCCTTCAAAATTATGTACTAATAGTGGATAAATAAGAAAAATAACAATCCCATTAGCACATCTAAATTATTGGTGAAAATCAGTGCAGGGTGGCTTCGTTAGTATCCATAATAAATACATCGCTTATTGAATGATAAAGTTTATATTATGTATTTGTTTTTGGAGTGGTAACGTATGAAGGGACTTTGGTTGTATAATATAGTACTTTTGGAAAACATGGTAATTAAGAAAATCAACTTCCTATACGAAAATAGATGAAGCATTGTGGTTTGACAAAATTGTGCCATTCATAAGGTTTGGCTTCTAAGAACTATGTCAGTATTAAATTTGTTTTACTGGGGTTAATATCTTAAGTTTAGTCCTTTCCAATCTGATTATGTTCTTTCCCTCAAAAAAATAAAAATAAAACCTGATTATGTTTTTGTTTGGAAAGTAAGCTTTCCACGGTACCACCACAATTCTATCAAGAAGCTATAACCATTAGCTTTCAAAGCTACCATACATCTGGCCATTCCTACCATTACTCCAAATAGACTCTGACTTAATATGATTATTTTATCTCTTACCAATTTATCCTCGAGTATTGATTATTGAGTTCTTTTTTATTTGGATTCCTTGACGTGCTGTTAATAAATTCAAACTATTGACTCACATTTTTTTCTCTCTTATTATGTTCATAGGTGTTAAAGACTCCTGTATCACTGGACATGCTTGGCCGCATCTTTAATGGTTCTGGAAAACCAATTGATAACGGTCCACCCATATTACCTGAGGCTTACTTGGACATATCAGGTATATAATTCCTTCTACGGAGGTCTAATTCCACAGGTTTATTTATTTTTATTGTTTCTAATGTTTTCTGGACATCTCAGGTAGTTCCATCAACCCTAGTGAGAGAACCTACCCAGAAGAGATGATTCAGACAGGAATTTCTACAATTGATGTCATGAATTCTATTGCTAGAGGTCAAAAGATCCCTCTATTCTCAGCTGCTGGTCTCCCTCATAATGAAATTGCTGCACAAATATGTCGTCAGGCGGGCTTAGTCAAGCGATTAGAGAAATCCGATAATCTTCTTGAGGTATTGTGGATGTATTATTAAAGTAAATTTACTCTAATATGTTACATGTTCCTGAAATATGAGCTGCGTACAATGTTACTTGTGTTCCATGTCTTCATCCTTTTCTGTGATTATATGTCCCTGGCTAAGGCAATATAGGAACTTGTATTAATCAGCTGTAGTTTTTACTTTTTAGGGCCCAAAGAGAACTTGGCTATTTTGTTCAGCGTTTTTAAATATCGTCTATAGCGGCACCTAGTACCATAGTGCTATAGTGCAATGGAATTTGAACAAATCACTATTGTTCTGCGATACATTCTTTAGATCAAAATGTTGTCAAATAGCGGCTAATGCTATAGTAGCGCTATAGCACCGGTGTGTTGTGGAATTTGAACAAACCGCTATTAATGCTCATTGCACATGCATCACTTTTATTAAAGTTTTGATGCAGTGGGAGAGTAACACTTATTTTTTAGTTGATTAATTCCAAAATGCATTTAATTAATTCCTTTTGGGGTGCTTTTGAATCAGCTTATTTCCTAGTTGTGTTACAAAAATTTGTGTTACATTTACTAACATGTTCTTGAAAACTGAAACTAAAAAATTAAATAGGAAATATATTTATAATTTCTGGTTCCTCAAAATCATGTTATGAAGAATCTGACATAATTTACTTGAATGGCCTAGCTTTTTGGTTTGGCGCTTACAGATGATCTATTTGTGCTTATTGGCTTCAATACAAGTTATTATGGCTGTTTTCTGCTTATTTATGCATTCAAACATATTACTTTTAAACTTAGTAAGATGAAGGTGGTTTTTCAAAGAAAATTTATCAATGTATACAGGGTGGAGAAGAGGACAATTTCGCTATTGTATTTGCAGCCATGGGAGTTAACATGGAGACTGCACAGTTTTTCAAACGTGACTTTGAAGAGAATGGCTCTATGGAGAGAGTGACCCTTTTCCTTAATCTGGTAATCTTTAGAACCAGTATGCAAGTGTTCTATTATTCTCATCTGTTTGTTGTTTTTTGCCTTCCCATTATGTTCTGTCCCTGTATTTAAATCCAACATATTTTTACACAGTTGTAATCAATACAATATTAATCTCTTGCCTCGTTAAGCTCAACCACTAGTGAAACTTTGAATAAGAAATATTTTGGGAAGTACCAAGGGGTGGGTGTGTTATTGGTGACCTTACAATTGTTTTAAGGATACTCATAAATGTAATTTTCAAAATTTTATTTCTTGATATGTGTGGAGGAGCTGATCCTATGGATGGTTGCTCTTTTTCTGCTATGATTTATTGCAGGCAAATGATCCTACAATTGAGCGTATCATCACTCCTCGTATTGCTCTTACTACTGCTGAATATTTGGCATATGAATGCGGCAAACATGTTCTTGTGATACTCACAGATATGAGTTCTTATGCTGATGCTCTTCGTGAGGTAATATACCTTCGATTATAAGTTTTAGGAAAAATTACGTTTGTTGTCCTTTATGTTTGACCATTATTTTGGATTGGTTCTCCTAGTATTTTTTTTCCTTCCTGCATTTGATGTTGCTTTACGTTTGAACCTCTAGCCTTTAAGTTATGCCTTCCCTGCCCTGTTATCTTTTATGTGGTATTTCGTGACTGTGCAAACCACGACTTTTGTTCCACAACAAGAGATGAAAACCTTCAAGTGCCCATTCATCATGCTCACACTCAATGTTTTGGGTTCATGACATTTTGTTTGCACCGTTAGCCTTTTTAACAAGTTCCGTTAAAAAAGCACATAGACATGTCATATTAATTTCTATTCCTTTCTCCCTTCACTTCTTTAAATCTAAATTTCCAAGTCCAAAAACCCTAGAACCCAGAGTACCTAATTTTTGCGCCAATGTCTTTATTCATGAGCAATGATTAAAGGACCAATTCAGGAAAAAAAATACTTAGGACCAATCTGTGAAAGGGTTAAACTTAAAGGAGCGCATGCGTAATTTTATAGAGACTGCAAAAGGAAAGATAGATGAAATCCTTCTATGGCCTTTTATCATTTTTGTAATTTCAAATTCTTTTGGATCCTGTAGGTATCTGCAGCCCGAGAAGAGGTTCCAGGTAGACGTGGATATCCTGGTTACATGTATACAGATCTTGCAACAATATATGAACGTGCTGGAAGAATCGAGGGACGAAAAGGCTCTATTACACAAATTCCAATTCTAACCATGCCTAACGACGGTGATGAAATATTACTAAACTTTTTCAGCTCTCATGCGTAAGGCACTCTTAATTATGACTGATTATCTTCATTGAACATCTTCTATACAGATATTACACATCCAACTCCTGATCTTACTGGATATATCACTGAGGGGCAGATATATATTGACCGACAGTTGCACAACAGACAGGTCGGTTATATTGAAGGTTTTAGATGTTATTATATAAACATTGCTTGTTTAGTTACCTGAATAATGCACAATAGAGTTTTTTTTGGATGTATTACATGGGTGAATAGTGAATTGCTTACAGAATTTCAGACTGAAACTAAACACACTATTCCTTTTTTGTTTTTTCTTACCAGATATATCCACCAATCAATGTCCTTCCATCGCTGTCTCGATTAATGAAGGTGAGATTAATCTTGTCTGTTTGATGTCACAAAGTGCTATCGACTGATAATTTCATTTTAACTTTGTTTACTCTTGGACGAGTGAGGGGTCCTTACATTTGATTCCGTCCAACAATCACCCTTTAATCTAGCTGAAATTTGTCAAAATTCTGGTCCTTTTCTAGCTAAGTTAACATCACTCGTCAATTAAAAATTAAATTATGGGGTTTTATATTGTATCATGGTTGCCTCTGCAGAGTGCCATCGGGGAGGGAATGACACGAAGGGATCACGCTGATGTGTCCAACCAGGTCGTAATTTTTACCTCTCTTTTGTTTATCGTATTGCTAATTTTCGGTTTATAGACTATCTTATTGGTGTCATTATGTTGTTCCCCAGCTCTATGCAAATTATGCCATCGGAAAGGATGTCCAGGCAATGAAAGCCGTGGTCGGAGAAGAAGCACTTTCGTCTGAGGACCTGGTCTCTAATATTTTCCTTTTATGATTTTTTTTTATAATTATACTGAAGTTGTTCTTGAAGTGATGGTATTAATTAAGTCCTCTTTTCTTCTTCTTTATTAACAGCTGTATCTGGAATTTCTCGACAAGTTTGAGAGGAAGTTTGTTGCCCAAGGAGCATACGATACCCGCAACATCTTCCAGTCTCTAGATCTTGCATGGACTTTGCTTCGGATTTTCCCTCGCGAGCTTCTTCATCGTATACCGGCAAAGAATCTCGATCAGTACTACAACCGAGATGCTGGCAACTGATTTATTTATTCTCTTTCTCATCCAACAGTCCTTATTTCTTCTATTCAGCACATATGTTACATATAATAAAGGTTTGAGTGCCTCATTTTGATTTCCTCATCTAGTCAGAGTGAAGACCCCCCATAGATATTTTATTTCCTGTGCCAATTTTTTTCCTGGGTAGTGAGGATATTGATTAGTATTTTATTTCCTATTAATATTTTACCAGCGCAGTTAGGTTAGGAGCTTTTATGATTCGGAAATACCTTGTAATTTGATTATTGAGCATATTATAATCAGGGCATTTATTTATTTATTTATTTGGTCTAGTAGTCTAGTGGCTAGAAATTCCATTTTAAGGGCCCGTTTGGTGCGCACGATAGGATAACGACATGATATGATATAAAGCAGGATAAGAATATGATAGGATATAAGCAGGATAGCAGTTATCCTGAGTTATCCTATCATTCGTTTGGTGCACACAAGATAACAAACATGATAACTATCATATCATGTTTTTAATACATACTCTCCCATAATTACATGATAAAATATATAACATACTTAAATGATAAAATTGCCCTTGTAAAACAATTATTATTTTTATTAATTATTTTGTAATATTTTAAATTTTATAAATAAAAAATATAAATAAGTAATCAAATAACTTTATATATTTTTAAATAAACATCATGAGAAAATAAACAAGTTAAATTTTTTATATGAATCATAATCAAATAAATAACTCAATTATATATGTTAGATAAGCTAAATAAATATATGATATATTTCATATGTAATAATAAAACTACCATTGCAAAAGAATTATATTTAATTTGTTATAAAATTTAAATTAATATAACTTTTTTGCAATTTTATAATAATTATTTTACTTTAAAATATTGTAATTTTAGTAGAATTTTGATTTTTTTTAGATTATATAAATTACAAAATTAGCCTTACGAGAAAATTGTTTATATATTTAAAAATTAATTATTTTATTTTAAATGTAATATGAAATTATTTAATTATTTATAATTATATTATTTAATATATAATTATTTATATTTTATTATTATTATTATTTATATTTATTATTTATATTTTTTTATTTTATATTTATTAAAAAAATTATTAATAAATTATTTTCTTATTCTATCCTGTTTAAGTCCAGCTCAAATTCAGGATAAAATTTTTAACTAGAGAGAGAGACAAGATAGAATAAGTTTTAGGATTAAGATTAACTTATCATATCCTGCTGTCGCTCCAAACGCTGGATTGAGACATGATATGATACAGTTATCATATCCTGTTTCTTATCCTGCGCACCAAACGAGTCATAAAGATAAATAAGTAGAGTGTCTGAGATTCGAACGCCGGCTCCTTCATAATATATGTGATGTCCCTACCAACCGAGTTAAACTCACTGGGACTTCAGAACATTGGTCACTTTGTTAATTTTGACTTTAGTATTATTAATGAGTGAAATGAACTTGATCCCTTTTAGAATTTGGACAGACAATAACTCAATCCTATGAAATTGGTTTATAAGATGAGATAAACAACTTTTAGTCAATTTCAGCTGATGCTGGACTTTTTAACGCCCTTTTACAGCTAGAACTAGACATTTACATCTAAAACTAGACATTTGGAGTTTGACCCAAGTTGTGTGATAGTAAATGATGGTCGATGAATTTTGGATAAACATGTTCAAAACATGAGAACTACTCATCACTTACACATGTTTAGATGACATCTAATATAAGACTTTTTTTTTTTTTATGAATAATGTAAGACTTCATATAAATGACAACACTTGTTTTTGTACCAATTTTGTTTTTGATATTGGAACACAATATGACACAACTACTACATACACCTCGTACTATCCACCGACCTGATTTATATGGTGAACACTATTTTTTTCTTTTGACTTTTTTTTTCTTGAATTTCAGAATTTTGGTAGTTTGGATTCTAATTTGTTGGACGCCATTCGAAACTTGTGGAAAAATGATGTTTCATCGAAGGTTAATTTTTTTGGCTAGAGGTTATTATTACAGAAATTACCTACCAGAGCAGCGTTAAATCACAAAGGTATTTTAGTCAATCTGCATGATCTCTCTTGTATTTTGTGCTTTATGGACATTGAAGATTGTTCCCATCTTTTCTTTCGTTGTTCTTTTATCAAAGATGTGTGGAATGAGGTTTTTAGATGGGTAAGATGTAGTTTGACACCAAATTTGGAAAGATGAAATCACTTTATGCACTTCGGAAATATGATTAAATCTAAAAAAGGTTCTCATATTAGACACTTGATTTGATTAGCTACCACTTGGTGCATCTGAAAGCTTAGGAATAATGTGATTTTCAATGAGACTTTGCCTAATGCCGTCTCTTTATTGGACGATATTAAAGCTATATCTTGGGTTTGGTTTAGTGGTCGATCCAGACGCCATTCTTTGTTGTCTTTTTCTGAGTGGTATTTTGATCCTTATGGTTGTTTTCAAAGTATACTATAATTTGCTTTGCATTGTAAGGAATTGAGTACCCATTATATTCCCTTATAATACTATTTTGCTTATAAAAAAAAAATATAGACAACTTTTGTAATATAAAAGTTGAAGGGAAAAAATACAATCACCTACCCCGAAGTCTCTTTAAATGACATATACCTCCCCTCTAATTTTAAAATAGTCTTCCACTCTTTTAAAATAGATTCTTCAAAAAAACTCTTTTAAAATAGATTGAAACACCCCTTTTGAGTTTAACACTGTTATTAATATATATGTTAAACACTTAATTTTGGAGTTGACAAGAAAAAAATACACAGCTTCGTAGGATATATGTTTTCTAAGTTACTACAACATTTTCCATCACAATTTCTAACAAAACATTATTCACCGTACGTGCATAGTGATCTCTATATATGTAGACGATCTTTACTTTTTCTGAGTAAATATTATATAGATGAAAGTCTTTTTTTAATTTTATATATATATGAAAGTTGACATCTCTAGTTTGAGAGTTTTTGGATTCATATGCCGGCCGGCTAAGGCTTATATTCTATAAAATATATTGGACAGAGATTGTGTCTTTTGTGCCTATATATAACATTAAATTTTAATATTTATATCCATTTATTATAATTTAATTTATTCAGACTAGCTAGGTAAAATTTCCTTTTAAGTTCCAAAGAAACCATATTAAACATTGATCGTGTGCAACTTCACACCCTAAAATTTTATAATTAAGGTGAGCACTCCGGTACACATCTTATGTGGATGTGTACTGATACATCGTTGAGGTGTATAATTTTAATTGGTCTACGTGTAATGATAATTTAACATGTCATTTAAAGATTTATTTAAATAGAAGTTTTCTAAATTACTCTTTAAATTTACAAAAATTTCAAAATGGAAATTATTGTAATTTAGAAACCTTAAAAAGGAAAGTAAAATATTGTCCATCTCTCTCCTTCAATCTTGGATTCTCATTTATATAGGATTTTAACTTTTAATATGTGTATTTTTTCTTCTTCATCAATTTCTATTATTTTTTGTAATTATAGCACCCCTTAAATTCATTCTGATCCCTTTCTTTCAATTCCTCCTAAAGTTTATATTTTTATTTGATATCTGCAATTTCATGGTTTTTCAATGTTTGGGCATTGGATTTTTGTTTTGTTTTAGGTTGTGGGTGTTGGATTTTTTTTTGTTTTAGGTTTATTAATTATTAAGGGTCATAGAAAATTGTCATTATTTTTATTTTTGCTAGTGGGGTTAGGGCCAAACACGAAACTAAAGAATTTTGGAACTGAAAATTAAAGAGAATAAAAATCTCATGATAAATTTGAACTGGCTTAGTTTTAAGACAAAAATTTGAGAACAGAAACCATATATTTGTCATGATACCATGATTATATATTGAAGGGTCGTATTTCTGAAAATCAAAGTTGAAAGATGTTAATTTTTGTTTAGAAAAATAGTATTTTTGAAGAAAACTAAAGTTGAAAGGTGTTGTTAATTTTTGTTAGAAAAATAGTATTTTTGAAGAAAATTAAAGTTGAAAGGTGTTGCTAATTTTTATTTAGAAGGGTAGTATTTCTGAAGAAAATCGAAGTTGAAAGATGTTCTTGATTTTTGCTTAGAATAGTTGTATTTCTCGAAAGAAAAAAAATCAAAGTTAAAACATATTGTTGATTTAGTATTAGCTTATGCTCTCTCTCTTTATATATATATATATATAGAGTCAGGATCCGTTGACACCAACTAGTTTGACACCAAATGTTACACCTCTCAATAACGTTTTAACCGATATAAATTTTATAAAATCCACCGTTGGATTGAAAGTTTACATCATATAGATCATTTGTGTAAAATTTCAGACAAATCCAAAATCATTTGATATGCTATTGAGACACATAAAGATTAACGGCATTTAAAAAAATACAAAAACCGTTAATTTTGATGTATCTCAATAACATATCAAATGATTTTGGATTTGTCTGAAATTTTACACAAATGATCTATATGATGTAAACTTTCAATCCAACGGTGGATTTTATAAAATTTATATCGGTTAAAACGTTATTGAGAGGTGTAACATTTGGTGTCAAACTAGTTGGTGTCAACGGATCCTGACTCATATATATATATATATATATATATATATATATATATATATATATATATATATATATGGGTTTTGCTAACGTACACCCACTTATTTTTTAGAAGGTGTGTATTAGCAAGTCATATTTAACCCTACTAACCCAATAATTTTTCAAAAATCCTAACTCAACTGCTAGCACAGATATTAAATCGTATTTCAATTAGATTATAATTGGAATGATATATAGTAGATACTTAGAAATTCTAATTTTGATAATCTAATGGTTAAATCACAACTAACCGAACTATCAGTTACTTAAGAATTGCATTGGGCAAATTTCCCACCGCCTAGTGGGCTACGACGCGCCCTAACCATTGGGCTAAGCCTGTCCAAAAGCTGGGAGGGCAACATGGGTCTGAGGGACGAAAAGCCCGTATTCTTAGGGAATGTACATTGACCACAGAAACCCTCAGGATACGGGGGGACATGGTGTTGGGATAACGCCTCTACCCAATAATAATTAGGCCACGTGGCACCTGTACTGTCGGCTCTCTCGGAACTCGCCACTCCCCCATTCCCGAGTCTTTTTCGCTATGTCAGGTATCTATTAGGCCTATAAAAATGGGCGATGGAACCACACTTTTTACTCACATAATCTCATCTTCAAAAGCTTAGACATAGAGCAAATTATGGCTAAGTGTCACCATCACATTTTTTGTAGGAACAAGAATAGTAATTCCTTTGAAAGGACAATTAAATCTCAACTAATTATGCCGACCGTGATTTGTCAAGAAAATTAATCCTACCTACCGTAACTAAGGAAATATACGCATAGGATTCAAACTTTTGGCAATATAATGGTTCGATATCAACTAGTTGGATTACTTGTGGCTCAAAAAACCTAGTTATCAGGAAAAGATTATTAAGTCTCTACCAATTCTACCAAATCTAACATTTCAACGTAGTTAGATTAACTAGACTCAAGAAAACCTAGTCAATATGAAATGACCGTCAGGTCTCAACTAATTTTCTCAACTGTGGCTAACGGAATCAATTCATCTCGGACAATTTATTCAAGTTGACCTAATTGAAATGATAAACACTTAAGAAATTGAATTTCAACAATCTAACAGTCCAATTTCATATTGTTGGACTAACTATTACACTAGAAACCTAGTTTATTATGAAAGGGTTGTCAAATCAAACCCAACTAGAATGAAAGGGACTAAGGAGACCAAACCCTAAGTAATTATAGATCAAAACCTTAAACTTAAAACATCATATGCAAAACCTAATTAGTTATACATGTTTTCATCAAGGAATTCAATTTTTCTTAATCAAGTTGTTCAATATCACTTAATTAAAACAAATACTTATGAATTTAAATTTCGACAATCAAGCATTTCTTGATTGATATAAAAAGTCCATTTACAAAACTTTAGTGTTTTTTAAAACGAGATGAATTAAATATGAATTTTCTAAATAAAAAAAACAAGATAAAAGTAACGAATATTTTGACCTAAAAATCAAATTTTGAGCTCCTATACTTTTGGACAAACTTTTTATAATGCTCTATTCATATTTTGCAAAATCATCATAAATACACATCTCGACTTCACAACATGATTGAAATTACATGCATAAATATTTTGTGGGAATGAAAACATGACATTTTTTATGAGGATGAAATATTACGAATCACTAAAAATTAACAATATTACAATAAAATATATACACTTTTTTTTTGTACAAAATAAAATGTATTTTAATAATTATATGTATTAATGGTTAAACGGTAAATAAATATTAATCTTTATATACTAATAATATTAAAAAAAATATTTGAAAGGTAAATGATATTGGAATATAAAAATCATACGTTTTTTTCTTTAGAAAATACAAAAATCATATTATTTTATAGGATATTATAATACTATTAAAATATTTTTTTTTGGAGCAAATATTAATTTTTTTGAATCTTGTTAAAAAAAAAACGTGAAAATTTAGGTTGAATGATTTGATTTGATGCATATTTTGATTTGTTGTAGAATATGATTGATGATTATATTTATGTGAAGGATATATTTGTAAATATTAAAAAGTAGTGTTTAAAATAAAAATTTAATAAAGAAACAAAATCTGCATTAAATGTTTTTCATTTGTTAACCACATCAGCAATGTACCGGTACACATCCACATAATATGTGTACCGAAGAATTTACCTATAATTAATCACTCTTAATTTATATAATTTCTGCACTTTTGCATCTCTTCAATAATATGTTTTGCACCACATTTAATTTGTATGATTTCTCAAGATAAAGGCCAATATTTTGTTGTCATATTCATAAAAGAGATTTAACAAGTCTTGCATTGTTGTGCTGCAAGTAACAATGACTTTACTTACTTGAAAGAACTACTCATCATGCAGAATCAAGATCCTAAGGATCACAGTATGAACCCTCCAAAATTATCTGTACTCTTTTTTCCTTTTTTAGTTTTTTTTCCCATTGGGTTTTACTAGAAAGGTTTTTTAACGAGGCAGATAATTTGTTGTTTTGCCATTGAAACAGTGATTTCGTGAAACCTAGTTCTTTTCTCCTGTTTTGTCTTATTCCTCCTTTCTCACAACTTTCAACGTCGGTTGATTAGCCAAACGAGAGTTTAAAGTCCTAACCCGGTTTCTCCGGCAACGGAGTTACCCTCGGTTAGGGACCAGTTTTGGCGAAGCAATTGTACGGCGAAAGTTTTTCTCTGAAGGATGGGGGACGATGATCAGGATTGGCAGACAGTTAGAGGTCGTCACAGACAAGACAACAAGAAGTACAAATCTGATATAGCAACAGCAAGGAATCACAATAAGGATAATAATAACATCCTCACCACATATTTTTTTACGGATTTTCCGGATAGCTTCGGGGCAAAGGCTATGTTCAACGTTTTTCACCACTATGGGGATATCATGGAGGTAGTGATACCAGCAAAGAGGGATAAGGGCGGTAGAAGATTTGGTTTCGCGCGGTTTGATCGGGTAGCTGACTCACGAGAGTTTGAATCCACGCTGGATAATATTATCATCGGGAGAGATAAAATTTCAGTCAATTTATCTCGTTTCAACCGTTCAGATGGGTACAAACGAAGCAATGTCAGGACTGAGGACTCGAAGAGGAGTCATAGAAATATACAACCTGTGAAAGCAAATTTACAACCCACTTTTAGAGGCGGTCAAAATCAGCATTATTATGATACGGCAGCGTTGGGGGACAATTATGCTCAGGCGGTGCTGAAGGGGGGAACCAGAGATGGAAGCGGAGGGCAGAAACGGGTTGTTGTTTCCTATGAGGCTGAGAAGGAAGACATGTTGAGATTGAAAAAGGCTTTTATAGGAGTTGTTATTAATCCGGGTATGTCGTATAATATCCAAAATGCTTTTCACACGGAAGGGTATTTTGGGATCAAGGTTACTCCTTTAGGATCAAACTTGACATTGTTAGAAGGCCAAGAAGAGGGAGAGGTGCAAGCTTTACTAGTTGACGCGAAAGATTGGTTGGATCAATGGTTTAGGGAGATTCGTCCTTGGTGTCCAGCGGATGTAGATGTGGATAGAGTGGCTTGGTTAAGAATTTTCGGAATTCCTCTTCATGCGTGGAATGACATTTTTTTCACTCAGGTTACGAAACCGTGGGGCACGTTCATGAATTCTGATGATGCAACAAATAAGAAATTAACCATGGATGTTGCCCGAATTTTGATTCGAACTTCTTGTCAACAAGTGGTGGATGAGTTTTTTGATGTGAAAATTAATGGAGAAATTTTTCATCTTAGGATCATCGAAGACTCGTATGGACCCATGAGAATTTCCTTACCTCAAGTCCAAGCTCAAGATGGGAGAGCTAACGAAGGAGATAGCTCAGAGGACGATGAAGACGAGGCGGAGAGGCGGTTGTTGGCGGTGGATGAGGAACCGGAGAGAGAATCAGAGGGGGAGGGGGAAAATTTATTGGCATTAAATTCTGTTGTTAATGCAAATAATTCTCCTATTATTGTTAAAGATAAGGATGGTGCATCATTAACTGATAGGGAGGTTTTGGAGGAAAAGTCAATTAATTCATTTTATTTAAACAATAATCAAATTGTTGGAAATTTGAATTTTGTTGGGGGGTGTGCGAATGTGGAAGGGGGTGTGGATAAGGAAGACATAATTAATGTTTTGGATGGAATTTTGCTGGGCCAGGAGAAGCATGGGCCTGATATTTCTATCAATTCACATGATTCTGTCACAGGGGGTGCTTTTAACAGGCTGACTCAATCTGAAGATATGGGTATTTGTCACAAATTCAACCATTTGAATGATATAGATGGTGGATGTTTGAAGGAACAGAAGGGATGTGTGTATAGCGATGGCCCAAGGAGTGTTTACAAGAAATTGAATAAAGGCCCAAAAAATCACAAAACTTCACAGAAAAATTCCATCACGCAGAAACACAAAAATTCCATCACGCAAAAACACAAAACTCCACAAAACAATTCAACCACACAAAACCAAAGATTACCTATCTTTCCACCGTCTGCGTCTTTGAGAAAACAACAACATCTTAATCGCAGCTTAGTCACACGCAAGAATCGAGCTTCCTCTTCAATCTCTGCCGCACAACCTTCTCAATCCGATGAGGAAGAAGGATCCCGGCGCGGTCCTGTTGCTAGTGGGGTTGTACGGAGAAGCTTGTCATTTCACGACGATAACGAAGATAAACAATTGGCTGCAGTATCTGCAGCTGAAGACGTTTTGAATTGTAGTTCGATCAATTCGTCAGATATTCGTAATTGCAATAAATTTTTTTTAGAGTATTATGATCAAGCAGTGGCTACAAAAGTGTGGCGCGGAGCTTTAGAATTGGGGGTGGAGGTGACATCGCCACAAGGGAAGTGCGCTAATGTGCTGGGTGCAAAAGATGGCACGGAGGAGGTTTGTATTCATCACATTTATGTCAATGAAAAAAAAGAATTGGATGACAGTATTAGAAGGAAGCACAAACAATCCCATCTTTTATGAAGATTGCTTCTTTGAACATGCGGGGGTGGGGAGGGAGTGCGAAACGGCGTAGACTGCACTTGTTTCTTCAAAAGGGGGGATTTGATGTTTGTTTGCTTCAAGAAACCAAAAAAGTGAACATCCAAGATCATTGTATTCACAACTTATGGGGTCACAAGGATGTTAATTGGGTGTCGAAGGATCCGGAAGGACTCTCCGGAGGTATGTTAATTATTTGGAACTCTGCCTCTTTCAATTTACTTAATAGCTTTTCTGGTGATGGTTTTTTGGGCATTAGTGTGGATATGGATGGTGATGTGTTGCATATTGTCAATGTATATTCATCTTGTAATTTTGTCAAAAAGAAAAAATTGTGGGAAGATTTGTTGACTTTAAAGCAACATAGTGGAGTAGGAGAGTGGTGTGTGGGAGGAGATTTTAATGCCATTTTACATTCTTCGGAAAGAATAGGTAGTAGTGCGGACGGCAGACAAAGTGAAAGAATTATGTTTAATCGTTTTGTTGAAGAGATGGGAGTGATAGATGTTCCGGTGTTAGGAAAAAAATTCTCTTGGATCAGTGCGGATGGCAAATCAAAGAGTCGGATAGATAGATTCTTGTTATCTGATGGTTTTGTTACTAAGCATGGTATCACCGGGCAGTGGATAGGAGATCGCGATATATCTGATCACTGTCCAATTTGGTTGATAGTCTCACCGTCTCACCCAAGGACTGGGGTCCTAAACCTTTTAGGGTGATCAATGGTTGGTTGGATCATCCGGATTTTATTTCTTTTGTGGAGTCCTCATGGAAGAGTTTTGTTGTTCATGGAAAAAAGGCTTATGTATTAAATGAGAAGTTTAAACTATTGAAAGAAAGTTTGAGAAAGTGGAATAGAGAGATTTTTGATTTTCTTGATCTTAATATTGAGAAGACTGTGAAGGACATCAATGACATCGAAGGTCTTTTGGGTGGAGATGACATGGATGTAGAGTTAACTAGAAGGGAAGGGCTTAATAAAGATTTTTGGAGACAACTTCATCTCAAGGAGAGTCTTCTAAAACAAAAGTCTAGAACGAGGTGGGTCAAAGAAGGTGATTCAAACACTAGATACTTTCATGAATCCATAAAAAGTAGAAGAAGAAGGAATCAATTAGTGGCTTTGAAGGACGAAGACCATTGGGTACAAGGGGTGAAAGAGGTGAAGGGTTTTGTGAAGAATTTTTTCGAGAACAATTTTAAGGAGAATTGGGAGAATAGACCGAATCTCAATGGTATTACGTTTCATTCACTTTCTGATGAGGATAATTTTTCGTTGATGGCACCTTTTACCGTTGATGAAGTTAGAGATGTGATTTGGAGTAGTGATGGTAATAAAAGCCCAGGTCCAGACGGTTTCAATTTTAATTTTTTGAAAACTTGTTGGGAGATTTTAAAAGGGGATATTATGGAGTTTTTGTCAGAATTTCACGACAGCGCATCCCTTCCAAAGGCAATTACCGCTTCTTTCTTGGCTCTTATTCCAAAGAAGGATCATCCGCAATGTCTTACGGATTATAGGCCTATTTGTTTGGTTTCTAGTATGTACAAGATTTTATCAAAGGTCTTAGCAGCTAGGTTGAAGAAAGTAATGGGCAAATTAATATCGGATGTTCAATCTGCTTTTTTACCCAACAGGCATATTCTGGATGGAGTATTAGTTGTTAATGAATTGATAGATTTAGCCAAAAGAAGGAAAGATAAATGCTTGATGTTTAAGGTAGATTTTGAAAGGGCTTACGATACGGTGAATTGGAATTTTTTAGAATATATGATGACTCGAATGGGCTTCGCTGAAGGATGGCGTCGTTGGATTCGTGCTTGTGTGTTCCAAAGTTCCATGTCTGTTTTGGTAAACGGTAGCACAACGGATGATTTCAATGTTGGTAAAGGTTCGAGGCAAGGAGATCCACTCTCTCCTTTTCTTTTCTTGATTGTAGCTGAAGGTCTCACCGGCCTTATGCATAGTGCAGTGGACAGAAGCCTTTTTCATGGTTACAAGGTTAGTAACAATATTTCTTTCCATACTCTCCAATTTGCTGATGATACTATTTTTGTGGGAGAAGGTAATTGGGATAATCTTTGGACTATAAAAACTGTTTTGCGGAGTTTTGAGATTGTGTCTGGTTTGAAAGTTAATTTTTACAAGAGTAAGCTTTACGGAATTAATCTTGAGGACCAGTTTTTACGAGCTTCTTCTTCCTTCTTGCATTGTGAAGTGGAGTCTATTCCTTTTCGTTTTCTTGGTATTCCGGTAGGAGCTAATCCTAGAAGAAGAGCCACTTGGTTACCTATTTTAGAATCCATGAAAAAAAGACTTTGTGTTTGGAACGGTCGTAACCTTTCTATAGGAGGTAGGGTTACTCTCATTAATTATGTTCTTTCAAGTCTACCTCTTTATTTTTTTTCTTTCTACAAGGCACCGGTTTGTGTGATAAATGAGTTGATTAGTATCCAAAGAAATTTTTTGTGGGGCGGTGGAACGGATAATAAAAAAGTGTGTTGGGTGAGTTGGGACCGCATATGTCAACCAAAGGACAAAGGAGGATTGGGTATAAAAAATCTGGGGCTCTTTAATTCCTCACTTTTATGCAAGTGGAAGTGGAGATGCTTGGAGGAAATGATAACGCCATGGAAAGAACTTTTGAATTTTAGATATGGATCTTTCACTGCAAATCTTTTGCATGGAAAAGGGACGGAGGGGCTTAAACATTCTTCAATTTGGTGGCGAGACATTTTGAAATTGGGTGGCGGGGGGGAAGGTAATTGGTTTGGTAATAATGTTAGTATCATACTCGGAGATGGGAAAGACATAAGTTTTTGGAATGAAAGATGGATTGGAATGAAGCCTTTTTGTGACTTGTATCCCGCTTTGTTCGTAAAAACAGTTCATCAAAATGCCACTATTTCGACCATGGGGACATGGGATAATAATATTTGGTCGTGGAAGCTTGATTGGACAGACCTGCTTACCGAAACAGAAACTGTAGCAGCTGCAGAATTATTTTCGGCGGGTATTTTTTCAGTTCAATCCGCTTATGCGGTTCTGCTGAAGAGAGTTAACTTGGTGAAAATTGAGCCAAAAACATTGTCAGCTTTGAAGGATCTTTGGAATAATAATGTTCCGACGAAAGTTAGCATTTTTGGTTGGAGGTTGTTATTAGATAAATTACCAACAAGGGAGACTCTTTTCAATAGAGGTATTATCACCAATAATTATGAGAGATGTTGTATTTTCTGCTTTAGGGAGGTGGAGGATTCTCAACATATTTTTTTCAATTGTCAAGTGACTCAACAAGTGTGGCATAACATATTTAGGTGGATGGACAGAAACTGCTTATCTTTTGAAGATATCCCTCAACATTTTATTTTGTTTGGAGACATTGCAAGAGGTAAACTTAGCAAAGGATTCCGACATGTTATTTGGTTAGCGACGACATGGAGCATATGGCGTATGCGCAATAATATATTATTTAAAGGTGAACATGTTAATATAGCTACTTTAGTGGACCAAATTATTTATATTTCTTGGTTTTGGTTCATAGGCCGAGGTAGTGATGTTAATGTTATTTTCTCAGAATGGTGCAATAATCCATTAGCTTGCTTTGATTGTATTTAATGTGATTATTCTTGAATTGTAAGGGTTGAGTACCCCATGTACTCCTTATAATTCAAATTTTACTTATAAAAAAAAAAAAAACCATATTAAAAATTGTACAACCTTGGTCTTTAATTTGTATATGTTAATGCCAGCTGGGGAGTGAAAACAAATGACAAGCGGCATCTAGGGATGGATTTCAACCCTAACATGATATAAAAGAAGAGATGTATAATTTCAAGTCAAAACGACAAAACCTCTTGAAATAAGTCATAAAACTCTTATTTTATTTTTTTTGAGTGAAGGGGTTTTGTCTAAATTCTATATGACTTTAAAAATACTTATGAAAATATTTACATTTATTAAATGCTGAGTCTGATCTAAATAAATTGTTTTGAGTGAAGGGGTTTTGTCTAATTTTTTTTCAAGTGAAGGGGTTTATATCTTGATAACTAAAATCATGCCTAACAATGATTAAGATGCAAATTAATTTTTTCTTCGATTTCGAGAGTCTCCTCTCTCTCTCTCTCTCTCTCTCTCTCATATGAATCACTTTGTTGTTTTTATTCGTCTTTGATACATGAGACAAATGTTATATTTTACAACCTTATAATATGTTTAATAAGAATTATAACTTATAAGTTGTAAAATATACTCGAATATTCTAGGTCGATTTTAATCTCTATTTCTCAACTAGTTATTTATTATTGTCCTTGTATCTACAAATTTAAAACAAAAACTAACCTGTTCTACTTGTCATCAGTATGACCCGATATTCGAATAAATCGGAGATATAAATGGTTAGAATTGTGTCCAAATTAAAAAGTTACATTTTTATCAGTTTGATAATTTTTGGCCCAAAATTGACCGAAGCCGTCCGATACTCAACCCTATTGCTAAATCCCAATTTAGGATTTATTAGACCAAATTTTTTAAGTTAAAAAAAGTAAAATTAAGTTTATATATTCATTTCTTGTGGTCAACAAAGCCTAGTACAATTGCGTGTATTAGTTTAATAATCCATGAAAGAAAGAAAGCTAAACCACAAATTATTTTGTAAAGTAATTGTTCAACATGTGCAAGAATTACTTATTAGTTAAGGGTTGAAATATTATATGTTTTCTCTTTGTCGAAAGGTAACCTAGGTTTCCTAAACAACCATCTAACCTACCCGTCTCTTTCTCTATTTCTTTCTCTCTCTTTCACATTTCCATACATCCTCCAAAGATATAGACACAAAAATTTAACTTAATCCCATGATTTTAAAAGTCTATAATTAACTATAATTAATGTGGTTTTCAAAGAAATTAATTAATAAGAAAACTAACATAGTTTAATCCCACCATGAATATTTTATTGTTATGAATACTTTCCTAGTTGTGAGAATGGCTGCAAGTTCCACCACTTTATTTATCTCTCTGTCTCTCTCTTTCCTCTTCCAATCTCATCCTATTCCGTTTTCTCAGCAGTACTCAATTGATCCATTTGTTTTTCTATTCGTTTTGAGGTTTGAATCATTGGACACTCTTAAATCTATAATACTTTCTTTCTCTCTTTTTTTATAATTAATTTTTTTTTAATCCTGTTTACATATGATATGATATAATTTAATTGTTCATTACTATTCTAAAATTTCTTTCTTATTTAATTACTATAATTTTCTATCTTTCTTTTTTGTTTTTCTACTTGTTTAGAAAACTTTGAGTATATGGCCGGCATAGACTTGGGTTCAGCATCACAACACTTTGTTCATCGTCTCCAACGCCCTGACCTTGAAGTTCATGATGAGAGTCAAGACCAAGATGGAAACAACAACCATGAAGGGCTTGACCTAGTTTCACCAAATCATGGTCTTGGTGATGTTGTTGGTCGTAGACCCAGGGGAAGACCTCCGGGCTCAAAGAACAAACCTAAACCACCAGTTATCATCACAAGAGAGAGTGCAAACACACTTAGGGCTCACATCCTTGAGGTCAGTAGTGGTTGTGATGTGTTTGACTCTGTGGCTACCTATGCAAGAAAGCGTCAAAGAGGGATCTGTGTCCTCAGTGGTAGTGGAACTGTCACTAACGTGACCCTGCGACAGCCAGCTGCCGCAGGATCTGTGGTGACACTTCACGGAAGATTTGAGATATTATCTTTGTCTGGATCGTTTCTACCTCCCCCGGCTCCACCTGGTGCTACAAGTTTGAGTGTGTTCCTTGGTGGAGGTCAAGGTCAAGTTGTGGGAGGAAATGTTGTTGGTCCTTTGGTTGCTTCTGGGCCAGTTATTGTTATTGCTTCATCTTTCACTAACGTAGCATATGAGAGGTTACCGTTAGATGAAGATGAATCTCTTCAGATGCAACAAGGGCAATCATCTGCAGGCGGTGGTGGTGGTGGTGGTGATGGTGTTAATAACTCTTTTCCTGACCCGTCTTCGGGGCTTCCATTCTTCAATTTACCTCTAAATATGCCTCAATTGCCTGTGGATGGTTGGGCCGGAAACTCCGGTGGAAGACAATCTTATTGAGCTTAATTTGGGGACAAAGGTGAGTTGAATTCCATGATTTTAATTTCCTTTGAATTAATCATTTGTGAAGAAGCACTGATTTTCTATTGTAGTCTTGTTTTCTTAATTTAATTCCTTCGCTAGGTATGTTGTAAGAATTTAATTTTTAATTAGGAACAATTGTGAAACATTTCTCTTTGGTTGTTGGAGTTGCTAGATGAATTAGATTCTTGTGATTAACCCTTCAGTTGAATAAACATATCTTTGCATACATTTTATAGGTTTTGATGATATTGTTTTCTTCCATATATAATAAAATTCTATGTTTCCATGGTTTAGATTTGGGTGGAACAAATGAAAATTCTTACATGTTAAAACGAATCAAAAATAAAAGTATCGAAACTATATGGATAACTTCTTCATCGTTCAAAATAATCGACACAATTTGTCTTTTTTGTTGGCACTCAAAGAATAATTAATTAAAAGAATCCAAACATTATTGCTTTTGACCTAATGAAGGTTATCGTCCCTCTCTCTTATAATTAACTCCACCATAAACAAGTGGGGAAAAACTAATTATATTTCTTGATTTATGTTTCCTTTAATTTAATTAATGGGGTTGTCATATAGAAGTCGTCTAATAAACATTTTTTTTTTTTGGGTCAAGCTAATAAGCATAATTTATGTCTTAATAATAAACAATTTTGTTGACATTTAGTAGCATTTTGAAGCATCTAACTTGATCTCTTCTAAACTATAAATTTTAGATTCCATTCAAGTGGAGAAGAGAAATCTGCAGATGGAAGAACAAATTAAATTTACATGTAAAGTGAGAGGGCAAAGATATGATAAAAAGCCCTAAGTTAAGTGTGTTATAGCAATTTTTTTAGGGTTTTATTATAGAATTTATGTTAACAATATATAGTTTTTTTTCTTCCAAAAGGAACAATATATAATATTTAAAACAAACCTTGATAGAAGTTAAAAAAGAAGTTAAAATATATTAATAGAATCTTCTATTAGCAAAGAAAAAAGTTAAATAGATTCTATGTTAATTTTACTATATTCAAAGTATTCTAAGAGACAAGATATACCTGTGCAAAACACTATACTTTTTAATACGACCTAAGATTAATATATTTTTGTAGCTTTGTCCTACAGCAGATAAGCAAACTTTGATTGTTAGATTGAGTGCACATATTAAATTGATTAATTCGTTTCTTCTTAAATAAACAAATTCCTTAAGATCATAGTATGACTTAACCTCAAGGCTTCTTACCTAACAAAAGGCATGTTTATCCATAAAATGTGTCTTAAAAGAATAACATATGCATGTGGTATAGCCTTCCTTAAATTATGTACTTGCACCCCACTTGCCTTTATTGTTTAATTAATACTTTAGAACACAAATATATACTCTCAAAGTATTGATGCAAAAGTTAGGTTATAATCGGGTGTTATTTTTTTCTTCCTGTCAAATTTTTTTTTTTCTCCTTTTCTTATATAAGCACATAATTTTATATCTAATTTTAATAAGAAAAATGTTAAATAGTGCTCTAGGATAATTGTTAAGTATGGGATAAACGGTTATAGGATTTAAGCACATGACGATAACTCAACCCAAAAAACTAGTCCAATAGGTGAGAGGGCCTCATGGTTTAAATACCACATCAAATACTTTAATATACACAATGTAGGTCTCCTAACATAAACCAAAACTCGCATACTTTGCACGGGTAAAAACCTATTTACCCTTGATATTATTGTCTTTGATCTAGGATGTTGCTTTGTTGTTGTTTTTGTCATACCGTTGGTTTTAGGGGTTTCAACTTTTTAGGTGTTTATGTTTGAGTTTATTTTCTTACTTTGTGATATGACTGTATGTGCTGGTCTTGCATTTTGTGTTCGCTTTGTGCTCGGATGCATTTATTAATATAGTTTAGTTGTTTTAGAAAAAAATTATATATAATGTTTTTTTTTTTATAATCAAGATTGTATTAATAAGGAGTACAAGGAGTACTCAAATCCTTACAATACAAAGAGAATCTCTTAAATACTAAAGATACATATTAAGGGATTAACACACCAATCAAAATACAAGTAAGTGCAAGATCTACCCGAACGGCCTATGAACCAGAACCAAGAAATGAGTTTAATTTGGTCTACCAACAAAGCCAAATCAGCTATAACACCCCTAAAAATAATGTTGTTTCTTAAGTTCCATGTGCACCACGTTGTCGCAAGCCAAATCAAATGTTTAACTTTTGGTCCCCTTTTAGATTTCACAATATCACCAAAAAAATTGAAATGCTATCATCCCTCAGCATAATGATGAAAAGCACAACTCATCCAATTGAAAATCTTTCTCCAAACTTGTTGCATAAAAAGACATTTAAAGAAAAAATGTGGACAATCCTCTACTTCATTGAAGCAAAAAACACAAGATAGATCATGGAAATTGGTTAGAATACCTCTAGAAGCGAGAGCTGCTCTGGTAGGTATAATGTCATTTGCCGTAAGTTAAATAATACGATGTGATTTTCTTTTTGTTTACAATGAATTGGAGACTAAACTCAAGACCTATAACATACTACTCAAATCCCTCACTACTAGAATATGATGTGATTTCTTTGTTTCTTTGTTATTTTACCAATAGGAAACACGTTTTTTTGTTTTTGTTTTGACGATAATAGGAAACACGTTTATTATGTATGCATGTTGTGTTGTAACGGTGTTTTGTAAGGGGTGTTCGCATAATTAGTTATAAGGATGAAAAATGATTAGTCGATTAAGTCAAGTGAGACATAGAAGTATCCGAATTCAACTTGGTCCAAATAAAAATTGCAAACAGATTCAAAAAATTTAAAAATCACAAAAATTGAATATTTTTGGATTCGTTTGAATGTCCATTTGTAAAAATTACCGAATAAAATCAGATTTTGCATTGATTTTTTAAAACTAATCCGAATGTCCATTTGTAAAAATTACCGAATAAAATCAGATTTTGCATTGATTTTTTAAAACTAATCCAAACCGATTCAAATCGCATACGTATTATCAAGATATATTGCATTAACCTATTATTTGTTGGTTTTTAATTTTTTTAATATTACTTATTAGTTTAATTTTTTTATTATTATTTCATATTTCAAATATAATTGATAATTGTCATTTCAAAATATTAATTTTTAATACATTATATGTTACTAGATTTTAAATCAAACCTATTATTTATTTTGTCAAAAAACTCATACTACTCTTTTGTAGTGTTTTTATAATATTAATTAAAAAAACTTACAATTTGTAATTTAGATATTAAAAAATTGATCCAAATTAAACCGCATAAAATTAGATCGGATCAGATTTTATTTTAACTTTTTATCCAAAATTTGAACCTAACAACTAATAAATTTATTTTTAGATTGAATTGAATTTTATCTCAAAACTGATCAAACCAACTGGGAATAATCAATAAAGCAGTCTCGCAAAAAATTTATACACCTTATGCATAATCTCCAACAAAATCCTCGTATCCACACATCCTTACACCTCTTTGTTCTAACAAGAGTCTGTTTTGATATGGTTTATCAGTCTTGTACAATCTGCCATTGTACCCTCGAATATAAATTTATTTCTTAGTATTTATATTTCAAGTATGAGTTGAGTAATATATTAAAAAGAAAACTGGATGTTGAACACTTCAAATGAGATGATCTATTTATTTCTCAATATATTTAAGACCGATTTTCAAGTTGAGACTCTTCTTTAATTTGCTCCTATTGGAATGCCATTTAAATCGCATTGTGCCAATGTTGCAACAAATCAACTGCAACGTTCATCAAACCTGTCATTGACGGACCACATTGGTTTTTGAAAAATTGGTTTCTAAATCAAAAACAACTTCAAAGCTTACATTTAGCTCTCCATGTATGACATTCATATGAATTAACACAAAATTTTCACCTTTAATTTCCATTGTATCTAATATATAAGTTTCATCTCAAAATAATAACTATATATAACTCAAAATATTGTCAAAGTAGTTATTCCTATTTTTTATCAATAGGAATTAAAACGACAAAAAGAAAAGAAAATTACATACGGGGGAACTTTGTTCCTGGATCGACTATCAACTAAACAAACAAAAAATAAAATAAAGATGGAGTTTCCTTAAGTTCCTGAAAAAACGAAGAACTCAATTTGGCAAGCTAATCTGTAGTGGAGTTTCCTTCATGCAACGTATGAGTTAATACAACATTCCAATCTATTGTTGTTTTGAGTTTAGAAAGATCGGTTTTGAAAATAAAGCCGCTTGAAGAAATTGTCGGGTCGAGTCACGGACTAGGTGTAACACCCCAATTTTAAGAAATAATTATTTTATTAGAATGTATTTGATTTTAATGTGCTTATGTGTTAATCGATTTATTTAGCCGGATAGATGTATTGAATTAGTAAGAGAAACCGTAAATTAGAATTTATTTAATTTAGCAATTAAAGTAAGAATGGGAGAAAATAAGAGAATAATAGTGTTAGAGGATAAAATAGCGCTATTAGTAGAAGAGTAGGGTGTAGGAAGTGGTGTGAATAGGAAAATTAGAGAATTGGGAAGTGGAGGTGTGAAAGTGAGCCCAAATAGAATGTGGGTATGAATTGTAAATCCGTAGAAAATTAGTGGAATTAAGAGATAATGGATTTCGATGACTTTGGGGGGAAGTAAACCTAATTGACCCTTATAAATAGAAAAGAGGATTCATAAATTTAGGATTAACCATCTTAAACTTTTTTTAGAGTAAATTCACAAAAATATTTAATTTTAAAAATATACTATATTTTCTTTGGTATAAGACTTTTATTAAACAATTGTGGATTTTGAGTTGTATTATCACATTTGATGTTTGAACTATAAATATTTGAAATACATGTTGTTAATATATAATATGTTATTACCATGATTATTATACTTTTAAGGCCTGTTTGGTTCGAGGTAGATGAAGGGGAGGTGAGGGGGTAATCTTGATAAAAAATGTTTCTTGAAAAAAAAGTTAAAAACAAAATTTTTAAATTGGTAAAGATATTTGTTTTTGTTTTTAATTTTTTAAGAATAAAAAAGGTTTTTTTTTTTTTAAAAAAAAATGATTTAATAAAAAGAATTTTTTTTTGTCAAGATTACCCCCTCACCCTCCCTCTCCTCCTCCATCTACCTCGAACCAAACATGCCCTAAGGGTTAAATAAGTTTTCAGACCTTATAAATATACTATATTTCAATTTTAATCTCGTTAAAAAAATTCAGTAAGTTTTGGTCTTTTCGAATATTTTTCATCACGACATTTGTCCTATTTTTAAGTCAATTCATGTGTAAACTTCACAATTTTTAATTAGCTCTTGTATTTATGATTGTAATATTATATGAATCTCTCTCACAAAAATTTATAATTGTTTTTAAAAAAAAGATAGAGTAATTTGAATTTGTATATACTAAAAGTCTAAAATTCTATTTTAAATATTAAAAATTAAGTAATTTTTTTCTCAAAAAATAAAATTAAAATAAAATGCTTTGACAAAATAAATATCACATTTAATACATTTTTTTTAATAGCAAAATTTATTAACAAACCTCGAAGGCTCAAACCATGGTATAAAGCATACCAAGGGAGGTGGAAAAACTTACAAATATAAGATAGCTTCAAATACAAATCAAAAGCTAACTACCACAGCAACAAAACAGTCGCCCAGCAAGGGACAAAAACAACAAAACAATTCTGCAGAAGCAGAGAAGAAAAACCAGCAAAAACCAAAACCCCTACACCTCCATATCAGCCCCCAGAAAACGCACCAACAACACCAAGCAGGACAGCGATTGAAACATATGTCTGATCCCACGACCGTTCATAATAAAGACACGGAGAGATATGCAACCTATCCGCACTCCACCTCCGCGAGAGAACTTTTGCCGAGTCCACCAACTCTAAAGGATCCATAACAACATTATTGAATATATGGTTTGTTTCGAGCTTTCCAAATTGACCAAATTACCGAGTGCCACACCAATTGAAATCATTTTCTAGACTTTTTACTCCGTGCCGAATCACTCAAGCAATCAAAAAGTTGAAAAATGTTCGGCGGATTTACAATAACAACAACCCCAAGCCACTTGAAAATCTACCAAACACGAAGTGCCACTTTATAATGAAGATATAAATGAATTGAAGACTCTCGAAAAACACAATGTTCGGCGGTATTTAATACATTATTAAATAATAGAACATATTAGAAGGATGCTTAAAGAAACAATTTAAAAAGGACGTTTGAATTATTAACGATAGGAAAAAAATTAGCAGAACACGTTAATGGGGGTTTATAACACAAGAGGTTTATAACCCCCGCAAATGGCAGAGTACGGTGTGACTTTTGTGAGCAAAATACACAAAACGTTTAGCGGGGGTTTAACACAGCCGGTACCTAGTAACAAATCGCCGCTAACTAGGATACCCATAAAAAAAATTGAAATTTTGAGGGTGGGCGGCCCAGCTCATGTGCAGCTCCGCCCCTGCTCCTTTTACTTTTGAGGGATAAATATATTTTTAGTTAGGTCAAATGTATTCAGAGGTCTTTTAAATATTTTATTTGTAAAAGTTAGATTTTTAAGTTTTTTAGATAACAGTTAAGTCCTTTAAGTTTCTTAGGTTATAAATAGGTCCTTTAAGTTTTTAACATGTTACACTGTTACTCTTCAAATTATCACCAGTACAAAAACTTGTTGCACCGTTATCTTCCAGTTACCTTGTTGTTATGGCCGTTAACATTGACTTCTACCATGATGAATATTTTAATGAATAAAGCACATGCATATGTTGGAGGGGATTAACCGGAAGAGTAACGATGCAATTAACTAGAAGAGTAACCGTGTAGTAAGTTTGAAACTTAGAGGAACTATTTGTTACCTAAAATAGTTACCTAAAAAACTTTAAAAATTTAATTGTTACAAACGTGAAACTTAAAGAACGCTTTTTAACCTTTAAGTTACTACCAAATTATTAAAATTTATTTTTTATCCCTATAAAAAAAAGTGATATGTTTTAATCTTTTAAAAAAAATGCAGTTTTAGTCCTTGCTGATTTTTAATTATCCTTAAATTTTTGAATAATTTTTTTTTGCACATATTTATAACACCATAAAAAGTTTCTTTACAAAATTTTAAAATGAGGAGAATTAATTATCAATTTTAAAAGATAAAGACAAAAGTAACAAAAATCTCGACATAGAAATCAAATTTTGAATACTTTTTTTTTGAAAAACTTTTTATAATGTCATAAACGTGTATGCAAAATAATCATTAAAAAATAAATATTTAATAGTAGAGAATAAAACTGCGTGCATAATAATTTTATAGAGACAAAAACATATCACTTTTTTTTATAGAAATCAAAAACTAAATATAATAATTTTATAAGAATTAAAAACATATTTAACCTTAGTTTTATTGACCTATTTGATTCTTCTGTGACATTGATATGGATATCGTAACCATCTCCTCCTCGTCAATAAATGAGGCTTCACACCACCTACAAGGTATGTTATTCTATTTTTTTTTAGATAACACAAGGTATGTTATTCTATACTCTTAATTACCTCTCACTTCACGCATCTACTAATTTAAACCTTAGAGTGTTTGCAAGCATCCGTACAATAACAACAACCGTATAAATATGACGTACTCGACGTCGGTCACGCTTCTCTATTTTTTTTAAACAAACGGTCACACTTCTCTTTTTTTTACGGAAAGACGCTTAAAGCATTTCATTAATAATAATGTTGTGAATACAATTAGGTGTATCAGTAAAAGTGTGGAAACTAGCTAGAGATGGGGCTACCCATGCTAATACATGAGCGACCACATTGGCATGTCTCCTAATAAACTCAACCTTTCAGTTTTTGAAAAAGGTGTTATGCAACTGTTGACAATCTTTGATGACTCCTCCTAATTCGGATACATCATCCTTTTTACTATGAAACTTTGTAACAACAATTTGTGCGTCAAGTTCGAAATCAACATCTTCCAGCTGTAGGTCGACCCTAACCCATTTAAAAGCGTGCAGAAGCCCTTGCTTCACCCATTTCCACATCACAAATAGGTGAAAACCACTCCGTTTTAGCGACGACCTGCCTTGATCATATCTGATGCACGTGCCTATTCCGACTTTATTGAGACCTGGGAGAAAGATGCGTCAATATTGCATTTATAGCATCCCAAACTCCGTTTAGTCCATGTTGCCGCTGCTGGTTGTTGTTGTTTGTTGATGTTTTTCTTCTATTATGTTTGAGCCATTTGCCAATTCGTAAGGACCGTATAGGCTCTATCAAAGACTACTTGTCTCGTCTCTGCTTGACTTCGCCATAATTTGTTATTACAAGATTGCCACAAGCTCTAGAGCACTGTTGAGAATAGGGAACTTTGTTTTGCTGTCAGTACCTGCAAAATAGAAAACACCAGCTCTGCCATGTTGTTATTATCTGTCAAGTTTTGCTGAAGGATGTTCCCAAGGCCCAACCTTTGCCAAATTTGCCAGACAGTTTCGCAAGATATAAAGACATGTATGCTGTGTGTCGCACATAACACACTCACTTGGGCAATTAACACCTTTTTGATGAAGACGGGTTCTGGTTGGGATGCAATTTCGGCACAATCTCCAAATAAAATTCTTTACTTTTGGAGGTGCTTTAATTTGCCAAATCAGATTCCAATTGCCTTGAACTTTAAGGTGGGATAGATCAAGAATATTCTCAATACAATGGTGGTAAGCACTTTTAACCAATTCAAAATATCTTCAATACAACGGTCACACTTCTCTAAACAAGTAAGATCAATAAATATCGGATAAATTCACTCAAAAAGTAATCCTGCATAAAATTAATTCACTTAACATTTCATTATAAACATTAAATTTCAATAATCCAAAATATTCTTATTGAATAGATGAACTTCATTTTTTCTTCATAAAAATTTTACAATGGCTAAACTTATGATTTTTTTTTAAGAAACCAAACCAATATATATATATAATAAACTTCAAGCATGGTGTGCCTAAAAATAAGAAAGAGTTATTACAAGCAAAACAACAAAAGGAATAAATATCAAAGATATGTAAAACTTAAACAAGCAAAGGGATTCGTCATTCAATGATGTAAGTCAAACAAATTTTTCCCGCCTCAACCACCACCAAACTTGAACCTTAATGTTGAAAATTAACTTGTTACGAGAGGAGACCTTATGATCAAACACTCTCTTATTCTTTCCAAACAGACCAAAGTGTAACTAACCAAATTGCTTCAAGACACAACCTGATTTTTTTACGAAACATTTGAGTTCCACAAAATTGACGAGCAAGAGAGATAACATTATTTGGGAGAGCACAATACATACCCACCCAAATAATAATATCTCCCCAAACAACTCATTTTCAAGCACAAGCAGGGACGGACCCACATTGTGGCATGCTGTGACCAATGACCTCACCAAAATTTCCAATTTTGTTTATATATAGGATATGATTAATGTGTTTGGTCTCTATAAAATGTAAACATTTTAAGTTTAATCCTAAGTTAATTTTTATTATATTTTTAGTCTCTATAAAAATTTCTTGCTAGTTTTATTTTTTTTATTTTTTATTTTTTAGTTTTAGTTCATACTAAAACAAAATTTGTTTACTTCACAACAAAAAAATAAATTAAATTTGTTTAATTATCATCAAACTCTTAAATTTTTGAATGATTATTTTTATACATATTTAAAATATCATATATATATTGCGTAAAAAACAAATCATATATAGGTATTTACTAAAATATGAAATTTTTAAACGGCAAAAATTTAAATTAAAAATAACGAAAATCATGGCATATAAATCAAATTTTGAGCTTATTTTTTTTTAGGAACTTTTACTTGCGAAAACAATCATTCAAAAATACACGTCGACTTAACAATATGGACCAAAATTGAGTGCATCATAATTTTCTAAGGACTAAAATTTAATAAAATTAAAGTAAGGACTAAACTTAGAAAGTCACCATTTTATAGGATTTAAAAAATATCTAATTCACTGTAAAAAAAACATATTTATAATCCGTATCATATATAATGAAAATGAAAGACAAAAAAACAAATCAAAATTTGTTGATTTTTATTATAAATGTATTGCATTTAACAATATTATTTCTTATTTTCAATATAACTTAGTTAATATATAGTTTCTTTCATATTTAGTCACACTAATATGTAATGTCTAAATCCGTCCTTCGGCACGTCGTACTGAATTAGAGCAAAAAAAAGTTACTTAGCACTGCATTTGCAGTGAAACAAACATACAAAGGAGCGATGGGTAGTTGGGTAGAACAACCCACCAACCACCAAGGATCAAAAAACAAAAAACAACAATGCAATGGGGTACACCATTACTATTCAAAACAGACTCCCCTGCATACAACAACTACAAAGAAACCGCACCAGCCACTGAAAAAAAATATAATGACTTGATCGATTAAAATAACATATAATAAAAATGTAAATCATATTAAGAGTTCATTTGACCTGACTTTTTTAGCTTTTTATTCTCTTTAAAATAAGAAGTTGGACAAAACACTTTTTTAATAAAGCTCTTAATTATAAAAAGCAATTTTCTTTTTTAATGTGGAAAATTCATACTTATCTTTTATTTTCAAAATATTTATTTATTTATTTATACGCTTGAAAGTCAAAAATAAATAAATTAAGTTTTTAAAAATATATTTTACCAAACAACTTTTAGCTTAAAAATAGCTTTGAAGCTAAAAAAATAACGACTACCAAACAACTTTAGCTTTTTTCTAAAAAACTATTATTTTCACTTTTAACTTTCAGATAGCTTATAAGACCTAAAAGAGCCAGACCAAACGAACCCTAAATTAATGTTAATAATATAATGTCATTTTTTTAGTCATAAAAAAAACAATAAAAGTTGTGATTTTTTACTTGTACGAAGCATTATTAACGGTCGTTAAAATTTCAAATAATTTTATGCATTAGTCCACGATAGATCACTTGTAAAACTGATCCATCGCAGCACTAACTATTGAGGTAGCGGTTGGTCATGGCTCACTCCCGAGTACCGCATATAAGTATCTTTTACTAGTAAAAGGAAGGTTGAGTTGCTCATAAACAAGTATTTTGGTGATATGTCACTCTAAGAAAATGTTTCTAATCTCTATTAAAATCTTTTACTTATTTCTTTTAATTTATCAAATTAAATATAAAAAAACGAAATTAGCATCATCATAATTGTATGAGTAACCAAAAAAATCATCATAATTGTATGCATATTTTTACATTCCTCCAAATATAACTTATAAAATGAGAAAGTTTAGTGACTAATAGGTTCACTCTCACTCTTTAATTATAACCACCACCCTACATTCTTTTTCTACTCATTCCTAAATCTTAATATTTGACAATTTCACTCAATCTTTGAGCGTATTTCTACCATAGTGCTATGTATTGATATCCAACAATATTCATTTGTACTAATATTTAGTTTTTGTTCTTCATTTGTAGGTTGAAAGAAATAATTTTTCACTACAAATAGAATGTTAATGGATGAAAAGGTCGGTATTCTCAATTACTTTTATCAAATTATATTGTTCATTTAAAAGTTATCTTTAAAATATCTTTTTATCGTAACAATGATGGTAAGTAAACAATCTTATTTTTCTCATTTATTTACTGATATTGGTTTTTCTTTTGTTATCGAGAACATAGAACCGTTATATTATTTTAGTCTACTTACTCCAAATCCATGTGATAAAACCAGCGGAAGAAAAAGGTATATACTAATTTATAGATATTTTGTTTGAGTCATCATTTACTTTCTCCAAAATAACTCTTAGGTACATATTCTTCAACTTTTAATAATGTCTTATGTTCTTTTCTTACTTTTCATGTATGCCTTCACTAATTTATTGATTTATATGGCAGAATATTGACTAAAGTATCTATTGATTTTCATGCATCCTTACGAGAAATTTGTAAAACAAATGGTCACTCATATAAGAATATCTTATCATTAATTTATTGTATATTCAGTTTCACCCCTTTATTATTTATCCATTTTGTATTTCATATTCTTCATATATGTTTTGATTAATCCATAATTTTTATGATTGGATATCTATTATATTGATCGACCAAATTATATCTTGAAAATTGATATAACGTCTTTTACTATTAAGGAAGCTTGAATTACTCTTAGGCCTTCTTTGTGATGATGTGGCACCTCTAAGAAAATTCTTACAAAAGAATATATCAATAATGAAAAATGAAAAATGTAATTAAAAGTGACCAACTAATATTATAAGACCTACAAATTTATATTTCGGTTATGGTTCAGATAGAGAAATAAATGATACTATGACCATCAAATTCTCATGATTGTTGGAATTTTAAAATGAAATTCTCACAAGATATATCAACAAACAATTATGTATTCATATATTATTTGTCTCAACTTTCTACTAAATTTGGACTTATAATGATAAATAATTGAGAAAAAACTGAATTGCGCCATATTGACATTTTTGCGTTCAACTTTACTAAAAAATTCTCTGATAAACAAACAAAAAAAAATCTTCCTTAGAAAAAAACATTAATAATAGGTAATTTTACTAAAGTTATTGTATAACTATGAATATAATTTTATATTTGATATCGGACTTTTTAGAAAAAAGAATTGATAAATACGAGAACAATAACATGTCTATTATTAGTCCATAGAAGAAAAAATAATTGAAATCGGTTATGAGATTTATTTTATGCTTAATTTCAAATAATTGGAAACACAAATTAATAGTGTGACTTTTGATTATCTGCAAAAGAAACGATGCAATGATAACTAAACACTCATTACAATTAAATCTTATGACTGTTGGAATATTTCTCAATGTAACCATGATCCTTATATAACTAATATCTATTCACCCTATCACATACTTTTGTTTAGTCATGCTCTCTCATTTTTTGTATTTAAATTATTTTGTATGTTTTCTATGTATAGATATTTTAAAATATTATGTGTATATATATTCTCAACAAGTAAGTCAACCACTATATATATTTATCTTTTTAAGTATATATACGAATGTTATTCTATTTTCAATATCCATTTTTCACCTTTTTAAGGACTGAAGTTTAAAGATTGCTTTATGGAATAAATGTGGTCATTGCAGTGTGATGATTGTGAAGCACGTCAATTTGATCGGAAGTTTTCCTTCTATTTAAACCATGAATTTGGTATGTTTTGTAAAAAAAAAATGTATGTCTCAACTACATTAGAAATAATTTGAATGTATATGACCTATGCAAAAGTTTAGAAGTTAAAGGTTATAATTTATTTTACGACATCTCTATAAGCGAACTTTAAATTGTTCTTATGTCTCATATTTTCTTATTCTTTTTTTACCAATAATACATTGAAGAGGAGTTAAATAAGTTATTTTAATATCTATCATTTAACTATATGATATTATTATATTTATAACAATTATTATTTTTCATTTATAATATTATTATTTTGCAATGCACAGGTTTAGCCATAATAATATTAGTGATAGGCTTAAATATCATCTCTCACAACATCCATATTCTTTGTCCTACATTTGTACTTTCACAATATTAAAAAAAAAAATTATAAAACTCTCTTTTAAGATTAATCTTCAAATAAGATTCTCACTCGATTATGAAATCCAAAAAAATATATGTAACACATTAAAATAATATCTTAGTATTAATAAATATCAATTGGACTTGTCTGAGTGCCGGCTTCTACGAGGTTATCACACTTAATTATTTATTGGGTGTTGTTAGAGCATCCACGATGGAGCACTCCATTTTTGAGTACTTAAATGGTCTCACGTAGACACATCATCAATTTATTATTTTTTTTAATAATAGTACCTAATAGGTACTCAACCCCTCCAATGGAGCATTTCTTAAAAAGTTCTAAAATGGGTCCCATCAATAACTCCACATCATTAAAATTTGAAATTTAATTTAAAATAATATTGCCATATTAAATTTTTTTGAATATATTAAATAAAGTGGGTCCCATAAAAAGAAGAGAGAGAGTTCTTATATTAGAAGGAGTACTTATTAGGTACTAAAATGTGTTGTGCTCCAATGGTAGTACCTAATAAGTACCATGAGTACCTAATAGGTACTACACCATTGGAGATGGTCTTAACATGTGCATATAAGGCACATGTTAAGGTATCTTAATATAGAAATTTAATATTTAATGATACAAAAATTTAATGCTTAAAAAGTTAAAATTTAATGCTTCAACATTTAATACTTTCTATTTTTGTTTCCTTAATATGTGTCATTGGTGCACATGTTAACATTCTCCTTATTTATTTCCTATGATTGTGTATTAAGATACTAACTAGAATATTCTATAGAGGCGTATCTTTTACTAGTAAAAGGAAGGTTGAGTTGCTCATAAGCAAGCATTGTGATGATGTGGCACTCTAAAAAATAGTTCCTAATCTCTATTAAAATCTTAATATTGTCTCTTTTAATTTATTAAATTAATTTTTTTTTAAAAAAACTAATGCATTATTTAGCATCATCATAATTGTATGCATCCTTTAACATTCCTCCAAATATAACTTACAAAGTAGAAAAGTTTAGTGACTTTCACTCTCTCTCACACTCTTTATAACCACCACCTCACATTCATTTTCTACTCATTCCTAAATCTTAACATTTGACAATTTCACTCAATCTTTGAGTTTATTTCTACATGGTGCTATATATACTAATGTTTAGTTTTTGTTATCCTACAATATTCATATGTACTAATGTTTAGTTTTTGTTCTTCATTTGTAGCTTGGAAGAAATAATTTTTCACTGCAGATAGAATGCTAATGGATGAAAAGGTCGGTATTCTCAATTACTCTTATCAAATTATTGTCATTTAAATCTTTAATTTTTTTTTTATCATAACAATGGTTGTAAGTAAACAATCTTATTTTTCTCATTTATTTACTGATATTGGTTGTTCTTTTGTTATCAAGAACATAGAACCAATGATAATTTTTAAGAGGCTTCATTCCATGTAAGATGACAAAATATATTCCTTTCTCAAATTGTATCTAATAAAGAGTCAACTAATATTATGGAGCAAGAAAGTTGTGGAAGATTTAGAGGATTGAGATATATGATGTTTGAAGAATTTTCCAATAGTTAGATAATAAATTTATAGCATCAATATGTTTGGTGCAAGTGATTCATTTTTTTTTATAATTTTCATCTATGTTTTGAAGGAATTCACTTTCAATTCTAAATTTTAGTTCATTTAAAAAAAGAAAAGAATGTTATAACCACTATTATAACATGGGTCCATAGTCTTTATAACTAAATGTGAGTATATGTTTATACTCACGTTTTTCCTCTACATTCATAGACGGTTAGATAAATTATGCAAGCATTGTGGTGAAGTTCAAATCTTCTAATTTCAGGGATACTTTAAACTTATATATTCAGACTAAATTATGTAAGCATTGTGTGAATTGTGATAATGATAATGACTTTGACATGATATTTAGCTTGCATTACTTATGACAATGTGACACTTCTAAAAGAAAATCCTAATACTCATTTGTAACTTCTCCCCTTTCTTATTCTATTTAATTAATGATGATTAAAAGTAATGAATATTGAAAGGTTTAGTTTTTATTCATGGGACCTTTCATTTTCATATTGAGTTTTAATTGCATGTCATATACAATCAGTTTACGTATTTAATTGTAAATTACAATTCTATCA
The DNA here is from genome assembly GCF_020283565.1 of Trifolium pratense. Taxonomy (NCBI): domain Eukaryota; kingdom Viridiplantae; phylum Streptophyta; class Magnoliopsida; order Fabales; family Fabaceae; genus Trifolium; species Trifolium pratense. Next base: position 42,869,200 of record NC_060064.1, on the reverse strand, counting down.
TGCATGCATTTACTTGAAAAAAAATTATACCTACAACAAAAAAAAAATAATTTAGAATTTTAAAATTTTGCATATAATAAAAATATTATAATTTCACACCACTAATAATATTAACTTAGGACAACTTTCAAGTTACAAAAACTATCATCTATTTTTAATTTTGTTAAAATAGATAGTCATAATTATTTAACAATTGCTTATAATAAACGAAAAATATGATTGAAACATATATGTAGGACTTTGAGAATATGATTTAAGAGTATTTACGGCCCAAAATAAATATAGAGAGATATTTATATGAATAATATAACATTTTTAAGCAAATAATAAGATGAGATGTTAAATTCTTCTAAAATAAACTTTCTTTTTCGGGTGTCGGGTCTCGAACCAAGTTCCTCTAGGTTGAAGATTAACTCCTCAACCAAGTGACCTCTCGGGAGACATGCAAAATAAACTTTCTTTACCTGAGCCAAATAACTGAACCTAAATTCAAATATATGAAATCATCATCCAAACTTATATATTGGCAACAAAAAGTATTTAAGGTTTATATATAGGCTAAATTGCAGTTTTGGCCCCCCACGTTTCATAATTGTGAGATTTTGGCCCCCCCAAGTTTCAAATGAGCGATTTTGGCCCCCCACGTTTGCCCCCTTTTGCATTTCTTGGTCCCCCTTGACTATTTTGACCAAAAACCTGCTGACATGAAATATTTTTGACACGTGTCTTAATTGTATTGGCCAACCAAAATTATAAGAAAATTTAAGGAAAGGTCACGTGACTCTTTTTATGTTGGGATTAATTTTTTATTTTTTTTTACAAATTGTAAAAAACAACAATTAAAAGTCTTAATTTAACAATCAGATGTTAGTACCTCTGTTGGTAGTCTTAAATCGCAATTTTGGTTAGAAAACTCTAACATCTGATTGCTAAAATTAAGGCTTTTTATTGTTGATTTTTACAAATTTTTTTAAAAAAATAAATAATTAACCCCAACAAAAAAAGAGTCACGTGACCTTTCCTTAAATTTTTTTTTTAAAAAAAAATAATAAATTTTGGTTGGCCAATACAATTAAGACACGTGTCAAAAGTATTCGATGTCAGCAGGTTTTTGGTCAAAATAGTCAGGGGGACCAAGAAATGCAAAAGGGGGCAAACGTGGGGGGCCAAAATCGCTCATTTGAAACTTGGGGGGCCAAAATCGCACAATTATAAAACGTGGGGGGCCAAAACTGCAATTTAGCCTTATATATATTATAACAAAAATACACTAAATATTCAAGCAAATATTATTAAATAAGAGACTCAAAAACTAAAAATAAATTTGTAGGGTCACAAACTTTACCATAAAAAAGAAAAAACAAACCAAAACAAAAAAAGACTAAGAAAACAAATGTAAACTAAACAATATACTAAAAAAATTGGGACTAATAAAGTCGGGATAAAATTTCACCAAATGAATATGTGAGGAGAAACTTCAAAAGACCGAAAGAGAAGTAAGTAGAAAAGCTATTTGGTGCCTTAAATTGCATATAAGGGAGTAAACGGCCGGTTACGTTATTTGATACGTAATTTTCAAAAAACGAGATCACGTGATAAAAAAAAAGTATGTATGTACGCATGCCTCCAACTGTTATTGAAAATACAATAACGGAGACATAAAAAAATAAAAAGCAAAGTGACATATGACTGTAAAGTTGTCATTCATATAAAGAAAACCTAAGATCTTATAGGAGCACACAATTAAAATAAAATATGATGTATCCCTTCAAATTTATAAAATATTATAAGAGATCTATTACATTAAAATATAAACAAAACTATGATATAAATAAATAAAATCTAATATTTCTAAACAACTTTTTTTTTATATACATATACTAATATTAAACATGATCATATTTTAAATTAATTATGTTTTAATTATGTGTGATTAAACTTATCACAATTATTATTTTTCATTTATAAAATTATTTTAGTTATATATTTTAATCGAACCCGTGCAACGCACGGGTTTACCCCTAGTAATAAATAGTTACACAACTATGAAGATAGCTAAGTATAATAAGATATTTTTTTTGTATCTCTATTGTCACGACCCAATCTCGGATCATGACCGGCGCACAAGCTAACACTAACTCATCATATCGTCAGCCCGTGCAAGCCTAATACACTAGCTATAATCTATACACTATAACAAAGACACTTATTTAAAATATACAGTTACTGAAATTATAGCTCGACAGGGAGGGTCCCTGGTCCTACGTATCCCTAAACAATTAGGGAATCAGAGCCACGTAGTTCTCTAAGTGTTGGTTAACTATCAGCAAAATATATAAAGCTATTTCATTTCATTATGCACACTAAAGCGGTCGTACTTTGAAAACTTATACCAAAAATACTATTTTACAACATCAAGGGAAACAATATTTGATAAAATCTTTAACAGGAACCACTTGTTAATCATATACGAAGTTCTACACGCACACCTACACTTAAAACTAATAATAAGCTTGTCATATCTAATATCACTTATCTTTTCCCACTATGTTGACATAAACCACATTGTCTCTTCGTTGTGGTGAACGGTACTAACCACATTATCTCTTCGTTGTGGCGAACGGATACCACCTTATCTCTTCGTAGTGGTGAACGAATATACCACATTATCTCTTCGTTGTGGCGAACGGCTATACCACCTTATCTCTTCGTGGTGGCGAACGGATATACCACATTATCTCTTCGTTGTGGCGAACGGCTATACCACCTTATCTCTTCGTGGTGGCGAACGGATATACCACATTATCTCTTCGTTGTGGCGAACGGCTATACCACCTTATCTCTTCGTGGTGGCGAACGGTACCTTTATATTTCTAATAAAACATTAAAATATAATTTACCGGTACTTTACTCAATGTGAATCTATTCTTATTTAACTTATCATATTTAACATGAAAAATCCTAACACACTTGTAAATAATGTATAAGTGGCACCATATCGAAATCAATTTCCTAATGTGTCCTATAAATCCAAACAATAGCAATCTTCTTCACATAAAGTATATCACTTCAACCGTGTTCCGAGTCATTTCATTTCACATGCATATGCTTCATTGAAATACTATCTAGATCGATAGATTATTGATCTCAACGTATTTATATTCACAATATGTCATTCTTTTCTAGCCACACCGGTTCATTCTTATCTTTCCTTTAACTATAAATTAAAAGGAAACTATGCTCGGCTAAAATAAAGCCTCTAAGCATCATTAATACCACTAAACCAAACTATGGTTAGTTACTTGGCAATTCCTATTAATTCAAAATATGAGTACACATAATACTAAACAAAAGAGTATAAACTAGCATAATTTCATGTCTACATCACCTAAGCTCATAAGAATACAAGTTGAGACAAAACCATAGGGATGATCACCTCTGTTAGTGACAATTAACGTCTAAAAGAGCTGTTATACTTGTAGCAAAGTTACCAAAGTGTTTAAACAGTCCATTCAAACTATTTTACTACAATCTAACTACTCTTTAATGTGTTATAACAGTCCCCAATGAAATATTAACATGAGATTCTAACTAGTTCATATTCTATCATGATAAAACATGATTCTAACATACTTTAATTCTTACAATAAAGTCTATTAGTTTTAAAAGAGTGCCAATAGTTCCAAAACAGTCCCAAAACCATTCCAATATTGAATATTCTAGAATCTCAGCTAGATTGTAATTAAATCATAACAGAATATGAATCTAACATACTCTAATTTCTACATTGAAGTCTCCAATCATAATTTAGCAATAGTTGGGGTAGAATTTCTTAACATTCCAACACATGCCACTTCTCATACTTAGGTTTACTTTAAAATTCTAGTTTCTACCAAAATTAAAGCCTAATAAAAGAATTCACCTTAGTTATTTGAAGATGAAGATGAAGATGGCGATGGACCTCTTTAAATCTTGTCGGTTTCAAACCCTCTTTCCTTTCACTAACCCAAATCTTGAAGCTTTAGCCTTTAATTCCTTTCAATGGACTCTCTAACTCATTGGAAGAAGCTTATTCTCCATGAATATATTACATGTACTTAGTGTTAGAGAGGAATTGGAAAGATTTTGAAATCATGATATGGAGAGAGTGTGGGTTCGGGAGAGTTCCTGAGAAAATAGAGAGAAATTGAATGAAAAAAAATAATATCCTGATTTGGGTTATGTTTATCCATTATAACATGTTCATCCCAATTACCTAAATTACCCTCTCTTTTGTTAAATAATTACTATAGTATAAATAATTTGTAACTAAATTTTTTAATTGGTAGTAAAAAGTAAAAAGAGCACTTGCCACTAATATCTATTTAGCTAGAATGTTACAACAACTGGGTTTTAATTAAATTAGTAACTTAATTTAACTTTAGGCCAATGATAATTATTATTAACTACAATAAGATTTTGGGTTATTACATCTATCCTCATCTATCTATTTATATATCTTTTGAGGCAGTAGCACTTTGCTACTCCTTTTTTTTTTTTTTTTTTAAAAAAGTATAATAAGATAAGAAAATAACTACTATTTGTACTTTCAAGTTGGCATGTTGCTAAAAATTCATAAATGTATTGGTTTATAAACTTGAGACTTGGAGAATAGTGTTTTTAATTGATGACTTTTCATTGGAAGAAAGGTTCACTGAAATTGTAATCGAATTAAGTTTGTTTTTGGTGTGGAAAGAATTAATGGTGTTCAATTTCATCAACTCCAACAAAAGTAGGGACTTGTTTGGAATGAACCAAATGTTCAACTGTGGATTGTTGACTTCTTGTTGTGGATCTATTGATTAACATGCATTCATTGACTCTGAAAGAGTTTTGCTAACAAGTTGAGTGTCGATCTTTATTTGGATTTAACGCAGTAAAAATTAATTTTAGATAGATGTGAGTTTAAATTATTTATATTTAAATATAGTTATCAATTATAATAAACTTTGAGGATAAACTTTTCTTTGGATTCGTCCATCCAAATATCATTATGATGTTAATTCTCCGGTTCCTAATAAAGGAGGTCCCAATAATTCATAGTTCGGCCATAAAGTAAGTAAAGTCTGATTAAGAATTATTCTCGCTAAGAATTGAAATCGGGTTCTCCCGAACGATTCGTTCTAATGGGAGCTCATGAACGTATTTGAGCTCAATATCTTAGTTATTCATCCAAATTGCTTTTTTTAAGAAAAAATTGCATTGGTTGTTATGAGCTATAAATCACACGACTTATTCAAAATAATGTCTATCACACCCCATGGTTATTTCGACTTTGGAAAGAATGTGGTTGAATGATGTACCAATTAAGGTAGGCATATTTGGTTGGAGGTCGATATTAGCAAAATTGGCCACGCGAGAGCAGGGTTAGCTAATCAGGGAATCATTACAAACCCATGCGAGCTCTATTGCGCATTTTGTTTCTTCTAAAAAAATGTATTCTTTAACGTAACAAATTACTTTTCTTCTAGTATTGTTTAACTTTATTTTCTTAGCGTAATACACGATTGCTATATTGTTTGTTTGTTTTTTAGATAGCAGTACTGTATATGGTTACATTCATTCAATTTGTCATTCAGAATCTGGGATTAATTTTTTTTTTTTGGAATGGCGGGATCGCATTTGTTGACTTGGTATGATTCGGTATGTGCATGTAGTTAATTAAGTTGACATAGTATGAGATTCTCTTTACTCATAATTGAATAAACATTTATTATTTCTGCAATATAATTAAAATTGCAATCATATCATGACACTTATGAGCTTTTATTGAATTCATTAATTTTGATTGGTCTCAATAACGATTTTTAATTTTTTCAAAAAAAATTATGGATGATCTATATTATATAATCTTTCAATCCAACGGTGAATTTTGTAAAATTCGTATTCGTTATAATGTTATTCGACACTTGTGCACCATGCACCACTTCATTCAATCTTTCATGTTAGAATTGACCCAAATTTTAATATATTATTTCTACTTTTGTTTCTTTAACATGTATTCTAATAACACATGTTAACATTTTCCATTAAGAAATACAATATCTTGATAAATAATAGGCTAAATTGCAGTTTTGGCCCCCCACGTTTCATAATTCTGCGATTTTGGCCCCCCACGTTTCACATGTGTGATTTTGGCCCCCCACGTTTTCATAATTGTGCGATTTTGGCCCCCACGTTTCAAATGTGCGATTTTGGCCCCCAAAGTTTGCCCCCTTTTGCATTTCTTGGTCCCCGTTGACTATTTTGACAAAAAATTGCTGACATGAAATATTTTTGACACGTGTCTTAATTGTATTGGCCAACCAAAATTTATTATTATTTTTTTAAAAAAAAAAAAATTAATCCAACTATTCTAATTTATTATTAATATTTTTGACACGTGTCTTAATGAAATATTTCTAATTGTCTTAAATTATTATTGTGTATCTACCAATTATTCCTAATTTGGTGTTGGTAAAGAATTACAAGTGTTAAAGACAATTAGGAAATGTGGAATGTTTATATATGCACTTTGTGCATTATTAGTATATGTAAATATTACATTTAGTATCAATGAAGAGACTCATTTATTATCAAAACCAAATATTGTATTCTTTAAACAATTAAGACATGTGTCAAAAATATTCCATGTCAACAATTTTTGGTTATAATAGTCAACGGGGACAAAAAAATGCAAAAGGGGGCAAACGTGGGGGGCCAAAATCGCACATGTGAAATGTAGGGGGCCAAAATTGCACAATTATGAAACGTGGGGGGCCAAAATCGCACATGTGAAACGTGGGGGGCCAAAATCGCACAATTATGAAACGTGGGGGGCCAAAACTGCAATTTAGCCTAAATAATAACATCAATGTCTCCGTAAAGTTGCAGATGGAAACTTCAAAGTGACTGTGAAGGTATTTAGATCATCTGGAGTGACTTAGTATAATAAAGACACTTTGAAAGTTTTGGGGAATAAACACTTGTACAGGCCACCTCCCTCTACGCCAACCACCATGTTTGTTGAAGCTCCCCATGTGGTTGAAGTTGACAATGTTCTCACATGCATTCAATTGTTCCTTAAAGGGACATCATGTGGTAGGGATGGATTGCGTGTCCAACACCTATTAGATGCAATGTGTGGATAAGATTCTCCGGTGGTAAGAGATCTTTTAGGTGCTATCACTCTAGTGGTTAATTAACTTCTGGCTTGGAGGAAGATGCCCAATTAGTTTGTTAGAGTTTGTAGCTTCCGCACCCTTGACTCTGTTACTAAAGACCGATGGCGGGAACGACTTATTGCAGTAGATACTATTTGGAGATATCTAGTATCCAAGATCGCTATGAAAGGAGACGGTAAAGATGTGGCCAATATCTCAATAATTTTCAATTTGGGGTTGGAATATCAGGTGGTGTTTGAGGCTGTTTTGCACAATGCCAAAATGGTGCTGATCCAGTGATTTTCAATTTGGTTATGCTCACGGTAGACTTCTCGAATGCTTTCAACATGATTGACAGGTCGACATTGTTACAAGAGGTGAGAGTGGAATGTCCATCTATTTCTTTGTGGGTTGAGTTTCTCTATTGTTCGGTCAGACATCGAGGTTGTACCTTGGCAATGGACATATTATGGCAGCCACTAGAGTGCAACAAGGTGACCCGTTGTGACCACTTCTTTTCGCTCTTGTGCTACAGCCTCTGGAACAGCTCGGGCCCCTCCTCTTATATAGTAGGAAATCTGGCACTGCACCTCACGATCTTCTCTACTTCACTCTGTAGAGTTTTTGCCTTTCGTAGGAATCAAAACACGTACCCTAGAGTTCAAGTACATGTTCAATTCATTCCTACTACCAAATGAGCTAGCTCTGGCATCAAGTGGGTATGAGTTCAATTCTTTAAAAGTTATGGCATCACAGGACCATCTATTCTAGTTCAGTTCTAGTATCAAGTTGTTATAATTGAATTCTTTAAAAGTTAACAAAAAGTTAATGTTCCGTAAAAAAAAAAACAAAAAGCTAATGTTATCAAGATCCTTCTTCTTTGTCCCAAAAGTCCTAACTTAACTGACAAAAAATGTCGAAATTGTTAGGCCGAACGTCTTGACTCGGATTCGAACCCGAGATCTGACAATTATGTGAGTTTAATTTCAGTGGATTTACCACTTCATCTAAGAAAAAAAAAATCTTTTTAAGCATGGAAAACGTTAATGTCACAAATAATTAATTGGTAACATGTTTTCAAAAGTCACAATGATAGAGTTTTGATTTTTATTATTTTACCACTAGTGTTTTAAACTACAGTTGACAATCGAAATTGTAGACATGGGATTGGAAGAGGCTTAGCTCAAGTATTAAGCAATGTTTTACAGTACTTTTTTATTAGTAAATCACTTAATCATCATTAAGTGACATTTATTGTTAAATATAATGAATTTGTTTTTGTTAACATAAAAAATACTCCCTCCGTCATGCCATCAGGTTTGGTCTAGTAGTGAGCGATTTGGGTAGTATGATATATGACCCGAGTTCAATTCTCAGCACATTATAAACCAAAAAAAAAAAATACTCCCTCCGTCAAATAACGAGTGATTCATTTGATCCATTCACACAAATTGGAAAAAATTATTAAAAAAATCATTTTATTAAGTTTTCCTTATGTGTATTCACAATTACCATAAATCTAAAGTCGAATATATATTGAATTAAGAGTATTTGTCAAAAAAATAAATAATAATTAAATAGTATTAATTGGATTGTATAATTAAAAATTATATTTTATTAAAAATTAAAAGAATGGAAGATCTTCATATGCATTTGAGTCTGCCACCAAGTGAAACTTCATATGCATTAAGTTTTCCATGATGCAGATCTTCTTCACCAAAGGTCAATAAAAATAACATTATATCAAATGAGTGTTATATCAAATGAGTTGATCAAATGAGTTTGAAATATGAATGTTATATCAAATGAGTTGACTTCACTACAAAAAAGGTATTGAGTAACATTATTTTTCACCATAACAAAAATATTGGATGATTGTTGTTTGCCTCCTAAATTGTTCACACTAAAAAACAGATTATCAAAAGATATTTTTCGATAAAATTATACTACTAAGAGATATCTTTCGGTTAAATTTACACTACAGGAAGATATCTCCCGGGGACATAGGAGGAGGGTATTCTGGTTAATTTAGAGGCCGAAGAATAGGCCCAGAAAGAAAGGCCGAATAGGCCCGTGATTACCACGATCGTCATCGTCATCATAAAACACAATTCGACAGTACATTAGGGTTGCAGCACCAACCATCACTGAAGAAGTGAATTTTTTCGCCGCGCCTCCTCATCCACACACACAACTTGTAACCATAGTACTTCTCAATTCCATTTCAAACATAGATTGAAAATTTAACTTTGAATCAACTTATATATATATGTTTATTTGTTTATTTATCTTATCAGATCATTTCCGAGAAAAATCGTAGAGAGATCTCCAAATACCTCTTCCAAGGTATGTTAACTTTGATTAAGTTGTTGTTTAGAGGGAGTTTGTTATGCAAAGAAGGATTACAATCTTGCAAAGCATCCAGATATTGATGTACCAAATCTGCAAGTGATTAAGCTCATGCAGAGCTTCAAATCAAGGGAATATGTCAGAGAAACTTTTGCTTGGATGCACTATTACTCGTTTCTTACCAATGATGGAATTGAGTTCCTTAGGACTTACCTCAATCTTCCATATGAGATTGTGCCAGCTACTTTGAAGAAACAGGCTAAGCCAACTGGTGCAAGGCCATTCGGCGGTGATAGCCCTAGGTATCCATCAATGTTGTTTGTGTTTTTGAAATTTTTCTGTTAATGTTTTTATTGTGTTGTTTGAATTTGAATGAAATGTTGTTTTTGAATAGGGGTCCACCTAGATTCGAGGGAGAAAGGAGATTTGGTGGTGACCGTGATGGTTATCGTGGAGGTCCTAGAGGACCTGGTGGTGAGTTTGGTGGAGAAAAGGGTGGAGCTCCAGCCGACTATAGACCTTCTTTCGGGGTAATCTTATTATTACTTAATTGTTTCATTTTGTAATTTTCTGTAAATTTCTGTGTGTCAAAATTTATATTTATGAAGATACAATGAAATGAAATACATTGAAGTTATAGAGTCTAGGAATATTAACAACTAATCTAGGAAGTTGTATAGTCAAAGAATCTATAAATATTTTCTTAATTATAACAAGCCTCCTCAAGCTGGAGCATACATGTCATATGCATAAAGCTTATTACAAATATATTCAACCCGAGGTCCGCTAAGAGACTTAGTAAATATATTAGCCAATTGATCATTTGAACCCACAAAATCAGTTATTATTTCTCCGGAAAGAACCTTATCCCTTATAGAGTGACAGTCGATCTCTATGTGTTAAGTTAGTTACAATGATTCTGTTAATTATGAACTTCAATATTATCTTTTATCACCATGTTCTGATTGCCCTTTTTCTTATTTATGTTGCTTGTTGTCTAGTAATAAGTTCTAAAAAATGTTCTGTGAGCTTAGATCAGTTGACAAGAATATTGTATTATATATGTAGGGAACGGAATTCGAATCTTCAGTCATCACAAATAGAATTTGTAGTCACCATGTTACTGATAAAAAAAATTCTAAAAAGATATAAAAGACTCACAACGATACTAACCAAACGTGAAAGAAAAAAAAATTATTTTCTAGTTATACAACCAAAAATTAAATAAATAAATAAATATACTATACGCAAATACTGAAATTAAAGTTCCATTGGAAAATATATAGTCTAATACCTTTTTTGCTAAATAAACAATAATAGTATTCCTTCCTAATATAAAAAAAATAATAAAAAATGCAAAACTAAGAGTTGATGAAGCATGATTAAGGGATCATTCATAAAACATATTTGATAAGGTAACATAGGGATTATTAGATGTTAGCAAGGTAAGATGGATTTTTTGCGGTGACGATTTGAGATTTTTCAGACGTATATTAGGTTGAGATAACTAAGCTCTTCATAGATTTCTCTATTTCCATGTTCTCATCATAGATCATTTGTCGTTTACGACATCGCTCTGTGCAGTAACCATTGCTCCTGAAAAAGAAAAAAAATTAAAAAATCAAATAGAAGTATATATATATATATATATATATATATATATATATATATATATATATATATATATATATATATATACACACACACACACACATAAAGAAATTATAGTTGAGCTCTAATTATTTTACATTATATTTTTAGCAATTGAACCTCTAATTATTTGAAAATATTATACTTTTATCAAATGAAGCACAAAAAATTCAAAACTTAGGCATCAAATTTTAACTAAATTATTAGGTCATGTGTTGGTTATTTGTTTTCACATCAAGTCATCAACAACATAATATTCACTCACCTTCGTAAATAAAATAAAGTAAATTGAACTCACACCAGTGTAAAATAAGAATTGAACTTTTACTGTACATTCATTAGATAATGTAATCACTAAATTAAAAAATATCGACTAGAATTGGGTAATAATGTTCATAATAATTAATTCACCAAAAAAAAGAGTTCATAATAATCAAATTAAAAGGTGCCTAGAAGGAATTGCGAAAAATAAAATTGTTGGATGTTGTGAATTCAAATAAGAATAAAGAGAAGGAACAAATAACAATTTCAATCAACAAATAAATCGCTCAAAGAATATAATAGTTCTAACCAAATAAAAATCAATAAGTAGCTCGTACCTGTACATGTATATGGTTTTACCATGTATGTTACTTTTACATGCAAAACAAACACTTAAATCATGTGTTTTCAGAATGACGAGGTCTCTTCCAAACAATTCTACTTGCAGAAGTAATATTTTATAGAGAATCCGAGAAATATTTTTCAAATCTCTATTATATACATTACGAAATTTCCACGGAGTTTTCGGGCATTCTCGATAGAATTGCTTAGGTGGCATATTCAATTGAATCTTATCTAACCTATTGAAAGAAAAAAAACTTCAATTAGAGAGGTTGTTTATGTGGCATTCAATTGAATCTTCTCTAACTAGTCATTACAAAAAAAAAACTTCAATAAATATATTTGAATTAATTAAACCAAATTTCATCATAGAATTTTAAACCAAATTTCTTTAAATCAAATTACTCAAATAATACTTAAAACAAAATACATAAATTTTATTTTAAAAGAAAATTATTAGTGTTATATTCTTTAATAAAGATATTTAAATCAATTAATTAATTAATTTTTTTGTGTGAATGGGAACGTATAAAGCCTATTTCGTAATCAATAATGCTAAATGGTACGATTAAAAATTTCGAGCAAATCACGCGAATGACATATAAGTGCTTGTTGATATATATAAAAATAAAAAAACAATTGTGAAGAAGATTTCCTTCTTGAACTTGGGTGGGTTTTGATGATAACAAACTCTCATCACAAAAGAAGAAAGGTTATGGAGGCTCAACAAGAGGAAACAAGATGAAGACCAAGTCTTAGGATTTTTAATTTAAATTAATTGTAAGTATGGTCCTGATCTTTGATTTATCATTTTCAATAATTATATAACTTAGAATGCTCAGAAATTATTTTATAAATTAATTAAAAATAAAGTTTCTAAGTTAAATATAAAAGTCCATATGAAGCAAGTCTTTAAAATTATAAATTATAAAAAGCTGTTTTTTGAAAAGAGGAATGATATATGGACACACATATTTTGGACAACATTGAACAACAATAATAAAATATATTATTTTCACATGACAACGTTAGAGTGGAGCTATGCTCCTTTTCCACCCGCTCCATTTATATCTGTTCATTGCACAGATGAGTCACAAGTGGCAAGGAGAAAAGTAGCGGCTAAGATTAAAAGGTTAAACAAAGGAAATAAGGAGAAAAACACCGTTTCTTCATCTTGTTTCTCTGTCATTTCATCTTCAACTCACAGTCTCTTCCTCTTGTTGTCGCTCTCGTCTGTCACATCGGTGACGTCCTTCCTCCATCTTCTCCACACACCAACTCACTGTGATGACCGAACCTCGCCATTTCGTCGCCGTTCTCACTGATTTGAAATCAAACAAAGAGAATTTTTCACTCCATTTAAATTGATACACTTGCATAAAGCTTAATTACATTTATCAATCAATTTTTAATTGCATTTTAATTAAACACTTGCTATAAGGATGTTAGATCCATTTTTTGAAATTTGTTGAAATGGAATTGATTCAATTTGTGCTATAAGGGTGTTAACTGTTATTCAATCTTCTGTTGTTTTTTGTCCTGGGTTGCTGAGAGCGGCGGCCATATAGAGGGAGTTGGTGAGTGGCGGCTTATGTAGAGAAAGAGGAAAAGGCAGCCATGGGTGAAGAAAAGAAGACGATTCTGCGTTATGAAGAAAAAGAGGAAGACGATGGGTTGTAAAGAGAGAGAAGATTTTGTCAATGAAATTATCAAGTTACCCTTACCAACATAAGAAAATTACAAAATTGACCTGTTGTCATGTGAAAATAATATATTTTATTATTGTTGTCCAATGTTGTCCAAAATATGCGTGTCCATATATCATTTCTCTTTTGAAAAATAGCTGTCAGGGCCTTTTAAATCAGTGCGCTCGTTAACCGATTTAAAAAGATATGTTGCTGGTTGTATTTCCAAAACAGTGCAATGGTTGAATTTTGAAAACATCATTTTTTAAATCGTCTGTCTGTAACAACCGATTTAATATATCCTGGACAGAATGCACTTTTTATGAACCATTGTGATTTTTAAACATAACTTTTTATTATAAGATTTTTTGAAGAGTTGCCTTGCTTCATGGACATTTTCTAAAGCCTCTATAAATATATTTGTGATCATTACAATTGATAACAACTTTCATATTCACAATATTTCTAAGTTTAATATCACTTTTCTCTCATAAACTTTCAAACATATATCTTGTGAAACTAAAAGTTTCTGAGCACTAAGATATATACATTATTTAAAGTGATATTGACTTGATAACAGCCATACATAGTTTTCTTCATTCTTAACTTTGTATTGTTGCTTGTTTTCTAAGTTTGTGGAAACAAGCGTGTTTGAGAGAAAGTGGGGTGCTTTCTCTTTGTGTTGTATAAGAATTTCATCATAGGGTTTGGTGAAAATTCTTATTGTTTAAGATAGTGGGGTGCTATCTTGTGTTGTATGTTAGAAAGATTGTTAGGGGGTCTTGGGGTAAGATTGCTTGTAACAAAGATTCTAACATAGTAAATTCCTTCGCGGGGTGTGAAGGGAGTGGACGTACCAATAGGGGAACCACTATAATTCTCTTGTGTCGATTTTCTCTTTCCCTTCTCTCTTTTATTTTTCAGCATATTGTTATTACCTTCATCATAACTTTCAAGAAAAATAAAAGGAATCCAAAACACCTCTAAAATAACTAACCAAAAAGTCTTAAAACCTAATTCACCCCCTCTTAGGTTGCCTCTTAAACTTACAACAATTATATAAACCAATACAAAATTTCATATTTCTAAATAACCCTTTTATTTTTAATATAAATTAATATTAAACCTATCTATTTCAGTATATTTTAAAATATTAACAATCATTTAATTATATATAATGATACTTATCATAATTATTATTTTTCATTTATGAAAATATTTTAAATGTGTATTTTAATCGAGCCCATAATTAAATTTTGGGTTGATATATTTTCCTGAAAATCGAGACTAATAAAATCGGGATAAAATTTCACCAAGTGAATAATTGATAAGAAACTTCAAGAGAACGAGAGAGAGAGGTAAATAGATAAGTTATTTGGCATCTTAAATTGTATAGAAGGGAGTAAGCAGTAACGTTGCTATTTGATAGGTAATGTTCAGAACACGAGATCACGTGATAAAAAATGTCAAAACCACCATACTTCTTAGTTCAAGATTACTCATGAGCAATATTTTCACCAAGTATAAGTATGTATGACATCCAACTCTTATTGAAAATAAATAAATAAGGGATACATTAAAAATAAAAAAGCAAAGTGATTTGTGACTAAAATTGCAACTCATATAATGAAAACTAAGATTTTATACGATGACACAATTAAAATAAAATATGATACATCATTTCAATAAAAATTATTTTAATTCTCAACACTTTTTTTGTTTTTACACATATATAATATTGAATATAACCATATCGTAAAAAGTATTTAACAATGTATTTTAATCGAATGTGTAATTATACTTATCACAATTATTATTTTTAATTTATAAAAATATTTTAATCGAACCCGTGCAACGCACGGGTTTACCCCTAGTTGAATTAGTAAGAGAAACCGTAAATTAGAATTTATTTAATTTAGCAATTAAAGTAAGAATGGGAGAAAATAAGAGAATAATAGTGTTAGAGGATAAAATAGCGCTATTAGTAGAAGAGTAGGGTGTAGGAAGTGGTGTGAATAGGAAAATTAGAGAATTGGGAAGTGGAGGTGTGAAAGTGAGCCCAAATAGAATGTGGGTATGAATTGTAAATCCGTAGAAAATTAGTGGAATTAAGGGTCTGTTTGGTTCAAAATAGGGGGAGGGGAGGTGAAGTATTTTTATAGAGGGGAGGGGAGGGAAGGGGAGGGGAGGGAAATTTTTTAATTACATATGTGTTTGGTTCAGAAGAGGGGAGAGGAGGGGAGGTGAGATATTTTTATTAAATATATGTTTGGTTCGCAAGGAGAGGGGAGGTATTTTAAAAACAATTTACATTTTAACCTTAAAATCTTATAACACTCATATTTTAAAAACCAATATCTCTTTATTATTACACCAAAACAAATAACACATACTTTTCAAAGAATACCACATACATGAAACTCACTACCTACCACACCAAGAAATTCACTACATAACACTAAAACCAAAACTTTGATTCAATAAAACACGGAAGAAAATATTCAAACAAAGTACATTGTACAACCTTCAAAATATTCGTAAATATTCAAACAAGTGTTCCAAATATTAAGAATCATATTAAAATGTAAATAAAGTTTGAGGACTCGTTCTTAATAGATTTCTACTAATTCGATACATTATTTCTTCACGCACCCTTTCTCTCTCTGAGCTCATACTATAACTTAATTTTCTCTTACGAGACATCCGAACATAATAATAAACAATTACACACATAAGTTGAGCTACAGCTCGTCGGCGCAAATCAAACCATCTATTAATAGCAATTTCTCGATCTTGATGATCCATCTAATTCAATAAAATATTTTAAAAAAATAAATTTCACATATATTATATAGTTTAACAAACTATCAATACTCCTATGAAAAAATTAACATTTAAACTACATACATAAAAAGTTCATATACACAAATTGACACAAATTGACATATGTATATATCACGTGTAACAAGATCAAAACAATACACATATATAAACGCAAATTTGGGTAACTGACAAGTAGGAAAACGGTGATGCAAAGCAATATATACACAGAAAAAAGCGTGATACACATATATACATATATAAGCGTAGGAAAATGTGATACACATATATACATATATAAACGCAAGTAATCTGAAAAAACAAACAGATACATACTAGATACACGAGCAAGCAACGACGAGCAAGCAGCACGAACAAGCAGAGAGACAGACAAAGAGTATAGGCAACACAAACAACAAAACCTAATAATAAAAATGGTAATAAGGATAATATTGGAATTCTAAAATATATTGAGGATAATTTTGTCTGTTTCATAAACTTTGAAAAAGCTTCCCTCCCCTCCCCTCCAAATCCCCCCAATTTGGGGGGAAGCAAAAAGTGGTCTTTGGAGAGATTTTGCTCACCTCCCCTCCCCTCCTTCCCCCTTCTAAAAATTGAACCAAACACAAAAACTTTAAAATATTCCCTCACCTCCCCTCCCCTCCCCTTCAAAACCCCCCAACCAAACACACCCTAAGAGATAATGGATTTCGATGACTTTGGGAGGAAGTAAACCTAATTGACCCTTATAAATAGAAAAGAGGATTCATAAAATTAGGATTAACCATCTTAAACTTTTTTTAGAGTAAATTCACAAAAATATTTAATTTTAAAAATATACTATATTTTCTTTGGTATAAGACTTTTATTAAACAATTGTGGATTTTGAGTTGTATTATCACATTTGATGTTTGAACTATAAATATTTGAAATACATGTTGTTAATATATGATATGTTATTACCATGATTATTATACTTTTAAGTTCTGTTTGGTTCGAGGTAGATGAAAGAGAGTTGAGAGTGTAATCTTGATAAAAAAATGTTTCTTGAAAAAAAAAGTTAAAAACAAAATTTTTAAATTGGTAAACGGAATATTTGTTTTTGTTTTTAATTTTTAAGAATAAAAAAGGTTTTTTTTAAAAAAAAAATGATTTAATAAAAAGAAATTGAGTAAACAGTCACTTTCGTCCCTGAAAGTGTCACTCGCTGTCATAGTAGTCCCTGAATGAACGAAAATTAAAAAAATATCCCCGATTGTTAATTCTGTTAGTCAGTTTAGTTCAAAACGTTAAACATCTGTTAACTATGATGATGTGTGATATGATTTGGTATTTGACTAGAATATTTATTGATTTGTTGGACTTTTTTATGCCCACATGGTTTTATTTTAATTAATATTAATTTTTAAAAGATTAAAAATAACAATACAAATTAAACCACTCCTCACCGATAACAATACACACCACCACCACCAACAAACATCCAAGACCCTCCACACCACCTAGTCCAAAACCCTCCTCCGCAGCAACAAGTACAAGATCCTCATCCGCAGCGGCTACTCCAAGATCCTCATCCACAACAGCTATTCCAAGACAATCCCGATCCTCTGCCGCCGCCACCGCAGCAACAACTCCAAGACCCTCTGCAACAGCTATTCCAATACACATCAAACCACTCCTCTGCCAGCAGCAGCGCAACAACAAGTCCAAGAGTAAGATAAATATTGAATTTGATGCATTAAGATTGGAAAGTGAAATTCTAGTATGACATTTTTTTTTTACCTTCAGATGCATAGCAATGTTCTTCACATTTTCTTATGTGTGGTTGGTGGGTGAGGATGAATTTTGGTGATGAATTCTGGGTAGGTTTTCTTTATTTGGGGATGGATTTGTTGATGACAGCGAGCGACACTTTCAGGGACGAAAGTGACTGTTTACTCAAAAATTTTGTTTTTGTCAAGATTACCCCCTCATCTCCCCTCCCCTCCTCTATATCTACCTCGAACCAAACATGCCCTAAGGGTTAAATAAGTTTTCAGACCTTATAAATATACTATATTTCAATTTTAATCTCGTTAAAAAAATTCAGTAAGTTTTGGTCTTTTTGAATATTTTTCATCACGACATTTGTCCTATTTTTAAGTCAATTCATGTGTAAACTTCACAATTTTTAATTAGCTCTTGTATTTATGATCATAATATTATATGAATCTCTCCCATTAACGTTTGAATTATTAACGATAGGAAAAAAATTAACAGAACACGTTAATGGGGGTTTGTAACACAAGAGGTTTATAACCCCCGCAAATGGCAGAGTACGGTGTGACTTTTGTGAGCAAAATACACAAAACGTTTAGCGGTGTGACTTTTGTGAGCAAAATACACAAAACGTTTAGCTTTATAATGAAGATATAAATGAATTGAAGACTCTCGAAAAACACAACACAATGTTCGGCGGTATTTAATACATTATTAAATAATAGAACATATTAGAAGGGATGCTTAAGGAAATAATTTAAAGAGGACATTTGAATTATTAACGATAGGAAAAAAATTAGCAGAACACGTTAATGGGGGTTTATAATAGAAGAGGTTTATAAACCCCACAAATAGAAGACTACTATGCGACTTTTGTGAGCAAAATACACAAAAATTTTAGGGGGGTTTAACACAGTCGCTACATATTAAAAAATCGCCTCTAACTAGGATACTGGATACCCATAAAAAAATTTGAAATTTTGAGGGTGGGCCATAGCCCTGCTCAACCCATGTGCAGCTCCGCCCCTGCTCCTTGTTACTTTTGAGGGATAAATATAGTTTTAGTTAGGTCAAATGTATTCGGAGGTCATTTAAATTTTTTATTTGTAAAAGTTAGATTTTTAAGTTTTGGGTCATGCTAACCGGTGCCCTCGGGGCACTGGTTAAGGAAACCAAAAAAGGAAATTTTAAAATTGAAAATAATACTTTTTAGACTTTCGAGGCGTTGACTGCACAAACTTCAATATGATATTACTATAATTGGTTCCTTAAACAGTGCCCCCGGGGCACTGTTTAGCATTTTCCTTAAGTTTTTTAGATAACAGTTAAGTCCTTTAAGTTTCTTAGGTTATTAATAGGTCCTTTAAGTTTTTAACATGTTGCACTGTTACTCTTCCAATTATCACCCGTACAAAAACTTGTTGCACTGATATTTTCCAGTTAGCTTGTTGCTATGGCCGTTAACATTGACTTCTACCATGATGAATATTTTAATGAATAAACCACATGCATATGTTGGAGGGGATTAACCGGAAGAGTAACGGTGCAATTAACCGGAAGAGTAACGGTGCAATAAGTTTGAAACTTAGAGGACCTATTTGTTACCTAAAATAGTTACCTAAAAAACTTTAAAAACCTAATTGTTACAAACGTGAAACTTAAAGAACCTTTGGAAGCTTTTTAGCCTTTAAGTTACTACC
This sequence comes from Trifolium pratense, assembly GCF_020283565.1. Lineage (NCBI taxonomy): Eukaryota > Viridiplantae > Streptophyta > Magnoliopsida > Fabales > Fabaceae > Trifolium > Trifolium pratense. Next base: position 42,849,454 of record NC_060064.1, on the reverse strand, counting down.
AAATTATTAAAATTTATTTTTTATCCCTATAAAAAAAGTGATATGTTTTAATCTTTTTTTAAAAAAATATGCAGTTTTAGTCCTTGCTGATTTTTAATTATCCTTAAATTTTTAAATTTTTGAATAATTTTTTTTTGCACATATTTATAACACCATAAAAAGTTTCTTTACAAAATTTTAAAATGAGGAGAATTAATTATCAATTTTAAAAATTTTAAAAGATAAAGACAAAAGTAACAAAAATCTCGACATAGAAATCAAATTTTGAAATCCTTTTTTTTCGAAAAACTTTTTATAATATCCTAAACGTGTATGCAAAATAATCATTAAAAAATAAACATTTAATAGTAGAGAATAAAACTGCATGCATAATAATTTTATAGAGACAAAAACATATCACTTTTTTTTTTATTAAAATCAAAAACTAAATATGATAATTTTATAAGAACTAAAAACATATTTAACCTTAGTTTTATTGACCTAGTTGATTCTTTTGTTACATTGATATGGATATCGTAACCATCTCATCCTCGTCAATAAATGAGGCTTCACACCGCCTACAAGGTATGTTATTCTATTTTTTTTAGATAACACAAGGTATGTTATTCTATACTCTTAATTACCTCTCACTTCACACATCTACTAATTTAAACCTTAAAGTGTTTGCAAGCATCCATACAATAACAACAACCATATAAATATGACGTACTTGACGTCGGTCACGCTTCTATATTTTTTTAAACAAACGGTCACACTTCTCTTTTTTTTACGGAAAGACGTTTAAAACATTTCATTAATAATAATGTTGTGAATACAATTAGGTGTATCAGTAAAAGTGTGGAAACTAGCTAGAGATGGGGCTACCCATGCTAATACATGAGCGACCACATTGGCCTGTCTCCTAATAAACTCGACCTTTCAGTTTTTGAAAAAGGTGTTGTGCAACTGTTGACAATCTTTGATGACTCCTCCTAATTCGGATACATCATCCTTTTTACTATGAAACTTTATAACAACAATTTGTGCGTCAAGTTCGAAATCAACATCTTCCAGCTGTAGGTCCCTAACCCATTTAAAAGCGTGTAGAAGCCCTTGTGCTTCACCCATTTTCACATCACAAACAGGTGAAAACCACTCCGTTTTAGCGAGGACAAACCTGCCTTGATCATCTTTGATGCACGTGCCTATTCCGACTTTATTGAGACCTGGGAGAAGGATGCGTCAATATTGCATTTATAGCATCCCAAACTCCGTTTAGTCCATGTTGCCGCTACTGGTTGTTGTTGTCTGTTGATGTTTTTCTTCTATTATGTTTGAGCCATTTGCCAATTCGTAAGGACCGTACAGGCTCTATCAAAGACTACTTGTCCTGTCTCTGCTTGACTTCGCCACAATTTGTTATTACAAGATTGCCATAAGCTCCAGAGCACTGTTGAGAATAGGGAACTTTGTTTTGCTCTCAGTACCTGCAAAATAGAAAACAACAGCTCTGCCATGTTGTTATTATCTGTCAAGTTTTGCTGAAGGATGTTCCAAAGGCCCGACCTTTGCCAAATTTACTGGTCAGTTTCGCAAGAATTTTTGTGCTTATTTTTTTTAGGAACTTTTACTTGCGAAAAAAATCATTCAAAAATACACGTCGACTTAACAATATGGACCAAAATTGAGTGCAGGATAATTTTCTAAGGACTAAAAATTTAATAAAAATAAAGTAAGGACTAAACTTAGAAAGTCACCATTTTATAGGATTTAAAAAATATGTAATCCATTGTAAAAAAAATATATTTATAATCCATATCATATATAATGAAAATGAAAGACAAAAAAACAAATCAGAATTTGTTGATTTTTATTATAAATGTATTGTATTTAATAATATTATTTCTTATTTTCGGTATAATTTAGTTAATATATAGTTTCTTTCATATTTCATATTTAGTCACACTAATATGTAATGTCTAAATCCGTAGCACTGCATTTGCAGTGAAACAAAAATACAAAGGAGCAATGGGTAGTTGGGTAGAACAACCCACCAAACCACCAAGGATAAAAAAACAAAAAACAACAATGCAATGGGGTACACCATTACTATTCAAAACAGACTCCCCTGCATACAACAACTACAAAGAAACCGCACCAGCCACTGAAAAAAAATATAATGACTTGATCGATTAAAATAACATATAATAAAAATGTAAATCATATTAAGAGTTCATTTGACCTGACCTTTTTAGCTTTTTATTCTCTTTAAAATAAGAAGTTGGACAAAACACTTTTTTAATAAAGCTCTTAATTATAAAAAGCAATTTTCTTTTTTAATGTGGAAAATTAATACTTATCTTTTATTTTTAAAATATTTATTTATTTATACGCTTGATTGTAAAAAAAAAAATTAAGTTTTTAAAAATATATTTTACCAAACAACTTTTAGCTTAAAAATAGCTTTGAAGCTAAAAAAAACAACGACCACCAAACAACTTTAGCTTTTTCTAAAAAGCTATTATTTTTACTTTTAACTTTCAGATAGCTTATAAGACCTAAATGAGTCAGACCAAACGGACCATAAATTAACGTTTATAATATAATGTCATTTTTTTAGTCATAAAAAAAAAAGTTGTGATTTTTTACTTTTACAAAGCATTATTAATGGTCATTAAAATTTCAAATAATCTTATGTCCATGATAAATCACTTGTAAAACTATTCACCGTAGCACTAGCTATTGAGGTAGCGGTTGGTCATGGCTCACTCCCGAGTACCGCATATAAGTATATCAATTAAAAGTAAATCACAATCCCTAACATGGTTGAATCTTACAACTAACAAATATTTGTATATTACGAGTAGCGTTTCTTTCCCTTTTCTTTGTGTATTTTTCTTCTTTATTATTATAATAATTTTAAAGCGTCATGATGCGTATAAAATATAATTAAACTTACTAAATATCATATTATTGTAAATATTTCCAAAACTTTGACAATGGAAAAATGAAAAAAACATAAAATGGAAAGAATCTTAACTTATACATTATATCGAAAGAAGATATCTATATTTAGAATACATTTGATTAGAATGAAAGAAAATTAAAAGAAAAGAAAACAAAAAAAGTGATGAATAAATTTAAATTAATATTACTTTAAGTTCTTTAATTTATTCAATTTATGTATTTTTTTTTTCTTCGCTTTTTTTTTTTATTTCCAATCAAACAGACTATTTAAGATACTAGTAAGTGTTAACTTTGAATGGGCGAGGTCTACGAGAAAAGTAAATTGCATGTCATGCATTGCATACCAATAATTGACAAACTTGAATACTAGTACTGTAATAAAGAAGAAAAGACCTTGCCGTCAAAAAAAAAAGAAAAAAAAAAGAAGAAAAGACCTTCAATAATTGTTTTTTCTTTTTTTATAAGAATTCAATAATTGATACGGACACATTTGTTGACATTGACAATGATCACAACCAAACAACATAAAGCATGACTTGGCTGTGTGTGGGTTGTGTGGACCGAAAGAAATCACAGATTGTTTAGAGGATCAACAAACTCATTACATTAGATGTTGGACAAGATTCAAACTTTGGCTTTAAATGGGCCCCTGCAAGTGGGCGGTGGGATTGGTCCCCTTAGATTAGTCGGTTCTAAGGCCGGATACCAAGTTTTCAAAAAAAAAAAAAAATATTTCCCTTATAGGTGATTAAAAGCGATTAGTTGTACTTTAGCTTTGAACTGCCATCACTTTAGCTTTTTTATATTAATACTTTAATATAAAAAAATTTAATTTTTTAAGTTCCATATTTTCACATTTATTGCAATTTTAGTCCTATCTCAATTTTTTTGCTTTTTTGTCATAAAAATAGCAAATTTTAATGCCAAAAAAATGTGAATTTTGGTCTCAAATTTGATATTTCATATTTGGAGACAATAAATCACCTTTATGGCCAAAAATCACAATTTTTAGAGTAAAAATATAGATTGTTGGTACCAAAATAGAGGGACCAAAAAATTCAATTCGAAAATAGATCGACTATTTGTCGGCCCACCCACAATATTTTTTCCGGTTCTGCCACTGACTGTCATAGTTGGTGGTCTAGTCTTTATGTTTTGCTTGGGTCTTATTTAACTTCTTTTGGGTATTGTACTTTGACTCTTTGTAACCTTTGTTAGTCTCTCTTGGTACGTCTTGTGCTGGGAAGACTAATTGTTTATATATATATATATATATGAGGGCTGCTAATTTAGACCCAGTTTGGTCTAAATTAGCAAAGGGCACATTTTCACTTGGACCAAAATACCCATTCTTTTTAATTAATTAACCAAATTACCATCAATGGACGCGGATCCAGTGTTGCGCGCGTACCGCAGGACCATGGTTACAGGCCGTTGATTTCCATCAGACAGCCAAGATCCGATCTCATCAAGACTGTCTGATCAATCAGACAGCCCAGATCATCCGAATCCATCAGATTCCAGCGCGTGCACCACACTGGATTACACCCTGGAGAGAAAAGAATCTACTTTTTAAAAGCAGGACACGTGTCGCTGTCTGATTGGCTGGGCGTGATTTTTTTCCATTTAATACTTTGAACTCAATTATTTCGTTGTAAATTAATTTTTTATTTTTTTTTTAATACAAAAATTCATAATTTTTTTTTTCTCTACAAATAGAGACTTGGTTCGTTTGATTTGGACACAGAAAAAAAACCCAATTTTTCACTACCTTAATCTCATTTTTCACTACCTTACATCAACTCACTGAAACCATTCTACCAGGAAAATGGTTTCAGAGTACAAATCTCTGAAACCATTCTACCAGCTAAATGGTTTCAGAAGCAAACACAATTAATAAATTACTCACTGAAACCATTCTACCAGTAAAATAGTTTCAGAGTACAACTATGTGCAACCATTCTACAAGCTAAATGGTTTCAGAAGCAAATAACTAATAATCAACTTACTGAAACCATTCTACCAGCAAAATGGTTTCAGATTACAACTCTCTGAAACCATTGTACCAGATAAATGGTTTCAGAAGCAAACACAATTAATAAATTACTCATTGAAACCATTCTACCAGTAAAATGGTTTCAGAATACAACTATGTGCAACCATTCTACCAGTAAAATGGTTTCAGAAGCAAACATTAGTTTTTAATTACCGTTTTATCTCATTTAATTAACTAAAAATAGTTTCAGGTCTCCAAAAATTTCATAAAATATACCAAAAGTTCCAGAATATTATCTACTATTTTCATGGTATAATGGTTTCAGTGAGTTGGTTGAGTGGTGCGTGTTAAATTACAACACACAAGTAACGTATTTAGTAGATAAAAAATGAGATTAAGGTAGTGAAAAATTGCATTTTTTTTTGGTGTCCAAATCAAACGAACCAAGTCTCTATTTGTAGAAAAAAAAAATTATGAATTTTGGTATAAAAAAAAAAATAAAAAATTAATTTACAACGAAATAATTGAGTTCAAAGTATTAAATGAACAAAAATCACGTCCAGCCAACCATTGTGTGACACGTGTCCTACTTTTAAAAAGCAAATTTTTCTCTCTCCAGGGTGTAATCCAGTGTGACGCACGCGCTGGAATCTGATGGATCAGGATGATCTGGGCTGTCGGATTGATCAGACAGTCTTGATGAGATCAGATCTTGGCTGTCTGATGGAAATCAACGGTCTGTAACCATGGTCCTTCGGTACGCGCGCGACACTGGATCCGCATCTATTAATGGGTATTTTGGTTAATTAATTAAAAAGAATGGGTATTTTGGTCCAATTGAAAAGGTGCACCTTGCTAACTTAGACCTAACTAGGGTCTAAGTTAGAAAACCCCTATATATATAAATATATATATATATATATATATATATATATCATTCTGACTTGTAAAAAAAAATGAATATGTAATACTATTTTTTTTATAAAACAAAAAAATTAAAAATCATTTATACAAATTTGCAATTGTTGGAGAGAAATAGAGAATCAAAACAAAATTGACTAAAAGTAAAAAAACTAGACCTTTAAATATGTTGGATTAAGCCCTAAAAGCCGATCTATTTTGATAGAATCTTCTTTTATATTGTTGGGTTTTTGTATGTTGGCTACATTTTGCAAAAACATCCATTAGCCAAGTGTTGAGACATATGTGCCTACACCAAGTGTTGTGACAAATGTGGGTACACTTTGGAACAACACCTGTCTGTCTGACTGTGCGCGCCAGCTAGCGGTTTTTATTTTCTACTCAATCTTTTGAAGATTTGATTGAAGAATTGTTTCAAGGTTTCTTACAGAGGAAGGCGCACGTGTTTAATGTGTTTCAGGAGGCAGCCGAACCCTAGTTATATTTTCTAAAGGAATTATATTTTTGGAAAATATATTTTTGTGTTTCAAAAATAGAACTATTATTTTCAAAAATATATCAGTTGTTGCCGCAATTCTAGAAGCCCTAATTTTGTCTTGAAGCCCAAGTCGTTCTACTACTATAAATACGAAGGCAAGCATATGGCTTCAAGCATCTAAAATCGTGTTCTTAGAAAGCTTGTGTTTTAGGGATTTTAGAGTGTTAATTGTGAGCCTTTCTTGTATCTCATTGATGCAAGCTTAGGACCTGTGTTTATTGAGTTGTAAGTGTGAACTTCTCCTAAGCTTTGAAGTACGGAGATTGTTCTAGTGTGTTTCTTAGGAGTGTGTCACCACCGTTTGTAATCGTTGAAGTTGATAACAACGCTGAGTGTGTTGTTAAGGTGGGAATTGGGACGGGGTCTCATATCTAGGAGTTCCTAGGTAGAAGTGTCATTGGGTAGTGATTAAGTGAGAAGTTGTAAACGGGTGAGTTTAGCTTTGAAGTAATACTGCTGATAGTGGACTTCATTCCTGGATTGGTATCCCCCAGAGTAGGCTGTTAGCCTGAACTGGGTTAACAACTCTTGTGTGTTATTTACTTTAGGAAAATGCTAACTAGTGCCCCTGGGGCACTGGTTAAGGAGCTAAATAAGGTATGAATGTATTGGAAATTGTGTAATCTACTTTTTATAAGTATAAAAAATTCTCTTTTTAATGCAAAAATTACTCCTTTTGGTATCCTTAACTAGTGCCCCGGGGGCACTAGTTAGCATGACCCTTTACTTTATTGTCTTTATCGTTTTATGTTTTGTGCTCTGTTTATAGACAAGTGTTGGTGCACCTTTAGCAACATCTGTCTAATACAGACAAGTGTTGATACACCTTGATCAACACATGTCCACTGTGTGCCAGAAATTTCAATTGGTATCAGAGCAGGGACCCTGTTCTGAATTTTAGGGTGAGCTCCAGGGAAACTTTTTCTGGCAGGTATGGACAAAGAAGGAGGGCTTGTTACCAGACCACCTCTTCTGGTTGGTGCTTCAAATTATGACTATTGGAAGTCTCGTATGATGGCTTTCCTAAAACAAATTGATAGCAAGACATGGAAAGCAGTTCTGAGAGGGTGGACTCCACCTGTGAAGATGGACAAAGATGGTAAACCAACTCTTGAGTTGAAACCTGATGAAGAATGGCCCAAAGAAGAGGATGAGCTTGCTCTTGCAAACTCAAAAGCATTATACGCACTGTATAATGGTGTTGACAAGCACATATTCAGACTCATCAAAAAGTGTGTCTCTGCTAAGGAAGCTTGGAACATCCTTGAAACTGTTCATGAAGGTACCTCTAAAGTGAAGATGTCAAGGCTACAACTCCTAACCACTAAGTTTGAGAATCTAAGGATGAATGATGATGAAACCATTCAGGAATTTCACATGACCATACTTGACTATGATAATCAGTTTGATGCCTTGGGTGAAAAGATACCTGAAGAAAAGCTGGTAAGGAAGATGCTTAGGTCTTTACCTAAGAAGTTTGATATGAAGGTCACAGCTATAGAAGAAGCCAAAGATATCACAGAAATGAAGCTGGATGAACTAGTTGGTTCATTACAAACCTATGAGGTAGCTACAAATGAAAGGATGGATAAGAAAAACAAGAGCATTGCTTTTGTATCGAATGCTGAGGAAGAAGACCAACAGAGCGACACAGAGTCTGAAAGTAGCATCTCTGATGCAATGGTTCTTCTGGGAAAACAATTTAATAAGGTTCTAAAGAGAATGGACAAACGCTCAAAGACAAGTGCAGCTGACACTGGTCGCAACACTTACTGGAATTTCAGAAAACCTGTAACAGATGAAAAATCAGCTCCAAATAAAGGTGTCCAATGTCATGAATGTGAAGGGTATGGACACATTAGAACTGAATGTGCAACCTTCCTGAAGAAACAGAAGAAGGGGTTAACTGTATCTTGGTCAGATGAGGATTCTGAAGAAGAAGCTGACGCTGCAAATTCTATACATGCACTGACAAGTGTATGCACATCTGACACTGAATCATGCGATGAAGAGCTGACCTTTGATGAACTTGCTAAATCATACAGAGAATTGTGTCTGAAAAGTGAAGAAGTTTGCAGGGTCTCAGAAAAGCAAAAAGAAATAATTACCAAATTGCAAACTGAGAGAACTGTCAATCTATCAAAAATCTCTGAGTTTGGTACTAAATGTGAAGAGTGTTTGAGAACCATTGAGGAGCAGAAAGCAACTATCATCAGCTTAGAAGCAGATAAAGTCAAGAAACTAACACAGATAGCTCATCTGAATGAAGAGGTAACTGAATTAAACTCTCATCTTGAGAATTTAAAGAAGCATGTTCTTAGGCTATTCAAAGGAACTGATCTAGATGAAATCCTAGAAACATTACCTACTCCTAGTAGAGCCAAAACATGCATTGGGTATGAATATAAAAATGTTAATAGGATTATGGATTACAACAAAGAAGGGAAATATATGCCTGAGATAAGTAAGCAACCTTCTCAAACAATGCATGGCAAGATGTCACCACACCTGTCTCCTAGACAGCATAGACAAGTGTTACCACACATGGCTCCACATCAGCAAAGAATGCAGAGACCTAGATTTATACCTAGACACAAAAGCAAATACCACTCATGGAGATGTCATCACTATGGAAGAAAGGGGCACATAAGGCCTTACTGCTACAAATTGTATGGGTATCCAAGTGAATTCCTTCAAGAGTCTGATATCCATCCATTACTAAAACTAAGATGGAATGGAAACAAAAAGAGGATACAACCAACATCAAGGAGTGTACAGCTGAAAGTAGTGAGAAAAGTTTGATTGTTCATACTTCTCTCAGAGCCTCATCAAAAGAAGATTGGTACTTTGATAGTGGTTGCTCCAGACACATGACCGGTGTTGAAAAGTATTTAAAGGAGGTAAAATCTTATACAACAAGTTTTGTGACATTTGGAGATGGAGCTAAGGGGGAAATTAAGGGTATTGGAAGACTGATTGACAATGGTCTACCAAAACTTGAAAATGTTCTTCTTGTAAAAGGGCTAACTGCTAATCTAATTAGTATAAGCCAACTATGTGATCAAGGCATGCAGGTCAACTTTACAAAAAATGAATGTCTTGTCAGCAACAATGGAGGAGACATACTTATGAAGGGTGTTAGATCAAAGGATAATTGTTACTTGTGGGTCCCTCTAGAAGAAGCCAATGTATCTACATGTCTCTTAACTAAAGATGATGAGGTTAAGCTGTGGCATCAAAAGTTAGGACACCTTAACCTGAAGAGTATGAAGAGAGTCATATTGAGGAAGCTATCAGAGGACTACCAAGTCTACAGATACATGAAGGAAACATATGTGGTGAGTGTCAGATTAGGAAGCAGACCAAGGTGTCGCACCATAAGTTGCAACACTTGTCTACTTCTAGAGTTCTTGAGTTACTACACATGGATCTGATGAGACCCATGCAGGTTGAGAGTCTTGGAGGTAAGAAATATGTTTTTGTTGTTGTTGATGACTTCTCTAGATACACTTGGGTCATTTTCATTAGGGAAAAATTTGAGACTTTTGAAGAATTCAAAGATCTTTGCTTACAACTTCAAAAGGAGAAGGATTGTGGTATTGTAAGAATTAGAAGTGACCATGGTAAGGAGTTTGAAAACTCTAAATTTGCTGAGTTTTGTGCTACTGAAGGAATAGCTCATGAATTTTCTTCACCAATTACACCTCAACAAAATGTTGTGGTTGAAAGAAAGAACAGAACTTTACAAGAATCTGCTAGAGTTATGTTGCATGCCAAAAATCTTCCCTACAAGTTTTGGGCTGAAGCCATGAATACTGCATGTTACATTCACAATAGAGTAACATTGAGAACAGGTACTGCTACAACATTGTATGAACTATGGAAGAATAGAAAGCCTACTGTAAAATATTTTCATGTGTTTGGATCAAAATGTTACATTTTGGCAGATAGAGAACCTAGGAGAAAATTGGAACCCAAAAGTGATGAGGGGATATTTTTAGGTTACTCCACCAACAGTAGAGCCTACAGAGTTTTTAACTCCGGAACAAGAACTATGATGGAATCAATAAATGTTGTTGTTGATGATATTGATATGACAAGTGCAGATCCAGCTGAAGAGACAGATGTTCTCACACCTGTCGCCGCACCAGATGATGATGAAGCTGAACCTGAATCTGATCAAAATTCTGAATCTGCTACAGAAAATGTTAGACCAAACAAAGGACCATCTACTAGAACACAGAAGAATCATCCTCTGGATCTTGTCATTGGAAATCCAAATCAAGGAATTGCAACTAGAAGATCAAAAGAAGCAATCTCTAACTCATGCTTCATATCTAAGATTGAACCAAAGAATGTTAAAGAAGCCTTGACTGGTGAATACTGGATCAATGCTATGCAGGAGGAACTTTCTCAGTTCAAAAGAAGTGAGGTATGGGATCTAGTACCCAGACCAGATGGTATAAATGTTATTGGTACAAAGTGGGTCTACAAGAACAAAACTGATGAAAATGGTGATATTACTAGAAATAAAGCCAGATTTGTGGCACAAGGATACACCCAGATAGAAGGAGTAGACTTTGATGAAACTTTTGCTCCAGTTGCTCGTTTGGAGTCTATAAGATTGCTCTTCGCTGTGGCATGCATCTTAAAATTCAAGTTATATCAGATGGATGTAAAGAGTGCATTCCTAAATGGCTATCTGAATGAAGAGGTATATGTTGAACAACCAAAAGGGTTTGTAGATCCAAGTTTTCCTAATCATGTCTACAAACTAAAGAAAGCTCTATATGGCTTAAAGCAAGCCCCTAGAGCATGGTATGAAAGATTGACTGAGTTTCTTGTCAGCCATGGATACAAGAAGGGTGGTAATGATAAAACCCTGTTTGTAAGAGAGGAAAAATGGAAGCTAATGATAGCTCAGATATATGTGGATGATATTGTATTTGGTGGAATGTCAAGACAGATGGTGGAACACTTTGTGCAACAGATGCAATCTGAATTTGAAATGAGTCTCGTAGGGGAACTAACATACTTTTTAGGTCTTCAGGTCAAACAAATGGAAGACACTATATTTATTTCTCAAGAAAAATATGCAAGAAACATTGTAAAGAAGTTTGGAATGGAAGGTGGTAGTCACAAAAGGACACCTGCACCTACACATTTGAAGCTTACCAAAGATGAGAAAGGAATTGATGTGGATCAAAGTCTCTACAGAAGTATGATTGGAAGCTTGCTATATCTTACAGCTAGCAGACCTGATATCATGTTTGCAGTAGGAGTTTGTGCTAGATATCAATCTGAACCCAAGATGAGTCATCTGACTCTAGTAAAGAGAATCTTCAAATATGTCAATGGAACATGTGGCTATGGAATATTATACTCTCATGGTAATGATTCTACTTTAGTTGGCTATTGTAATGCAGACTGGGCAGGAAGTGCTGATGATAGAAAGAGCACTTCTGGTGCATGTTTCTTCTTGGGAAGCAATCTAGTATCTTGGTTTAGTAAGAAGCAAAACAGTGTGTCTCTATCCATAGCTGAGGCAGAATATATAGCAGCTGGTAGTAGTTGTTCACAATTATTATGGATGAGACAAATGTTGAAGGAGTACAGTGTTGAGCAAGATGTCATGACACTTTACTGTGATAATCTGAGTGCTATAAATATTTCTAAAAATCCTATTCAGCATAGTAGGACTAAACACATTGATATACGACGTCACTTTATAAGAGAGCTTGTGGAAGAAAAAATTGTGACACTTGAACACATTGCATCTGAAGAACAGTTGGCAGACATTTTTACAAAGGCCTTGGACGCAAATCAATTTGAAAAATTAAGGGGCAAATTAGGAATTTTCCTATTTGAAGATCAATAGCAGTTACTGCATGGAGAGCGTGCAGCAGTTGATTTCTCTCTCCCACTTTTTGTGCACGCTAACTTAGGGGAGTTATTATTTTCTTTTCATAACCAACTCATCATCACGCAAACCTCTCATCTTCCTCCTTCCCTCACGAAAACCAACTAAACTTCTTACTCTCTCAGAAATCGCTCAACTTCCATTCCTATCAAACACAAATTCTACTTCATTACAATCACTATGTCAAACGCTACAAAATCCACTCCAATCAAGGACGAAGCTACTCGATCTCAGTCTACAATGGGTATGGATTCCCTTGTCGTCAACGTCATTCCTATTTCAAGTATACCACCTATAAGTCCTACGAAGAAGGTGAAGAAAACTTCGAAGAAGGAGAAGACACCACAAGTAGGCCTCAACTCTTCATCTCCCTCTGCTTCGATTAAGAAAACGAAGAAGAAAAGCAAGAAATCAAAAACTGGATTGAGGAGGAGTTTTACAATGTCTGAACTCCATGTTGATCCACTTCCATCGAGTGGTGTTGCTACTCCTATCATTAATCCTGCAGAAGAAAATGTCGACGCATCTGGTAAGAATCCTCTTAATCTAGGCCTTGATGTTTCCAATTCTGTTGAAACCCTAGATGTAGAGAACCCTGCTGTGTCTGAAAATTTGGGGAAAAGTGTTCCAAACCCCCTATTGCTGTTGATGCTACTATTGGTGCTTCCACTAAGACCAATGATGATTGTGCTGCTGAGTCTCTCAAGAAAACAGGTCCTGAGACTCATGTTGCGTCAAGTGTTGTGACACCTGACGCTGAGCCAAATGTTGTGCCAGATGTTACCACATCTTTGGCACCAGAAAACCTTGTGGACTATTCTGAGTCTGATGAAAGTCCCAAACCTAAGTCTGCTGCTGATAAGGATGTCAATGAAAACCCTGATGTTGTAATTGTAAATGAAACAACTGTTAGTGATAAGTCTGCTCCAACAAATTCTGAGGCTAGTGTGGCTAGGAGGACTAGAAGCTGGGCTGGTAAAGGTGTAGAAACTGCTAACACACCTGTCCAAACACCCAAACCAACTAGGGCTGCAAAAGGTACTGGTAAAAAGCCCCTATATGGACCTCCAAAGCCTGTGAGTAAGGTGGTTCCTAGAACTGAGGAGAAGGGAAAAGCTAAGAAAAGGAAAGCTCCACCAACTAGTGACTCTGAGTTTGAGACAGAGACAGATGTTGCTGCATCTGGCAGCACATCCAGGAAGAGTATAGGAAGAAAGAAAGTTCCTCAATCTGTTCCCTATGCTCCTTTGGATAATGTGTCATTCCATCTGGAGAATGGGTCTGCTAGATGGAAGTTTGTGTATCACAGGAGGTTGGCTCTAGAAAGGAATCTGAAAGAAGATATCCTTCAATGCCAAAGTGTTGTTGAAGCTATTGAATATGCAGGTTTGATGAAGACGATCTGTGGTTTGGACAAGTGCTGTGACAGGCTTGTCAAAGAATTTTTGATTAATGTGGCTGCAAATTGTAATGATCCAGCAAGTCCTGAATATAGGGCAAATCCTGAATATAGGCAAGTTTTTGTTCGTGGGAAGTGTGTCAAATTCTCACCAACTGTGATTAATCAATATCTGCAAAGACATACTGAAGAGGTGGCTGATCTGAAGGTTACAGACAATGAGGTCTGCAAGGTTATCACAGGTGGCAGGGTGAAGGTCTGGCCTACTAAGGCTAAGTTGGCTGCAACCTCTCTCTCTCCCTTATATGCCATTTTAAATAGGGTTGCTGCACACAATTGGGTGCCTACAACCCACTCAGGTGATGTGGCCAGAGGTTTAGGCAAATTCATTTATTCTGTGGGTACTAAGGCAAAATTTGATTATGGGTCTTATTTCTTTCATGAAACATTAAGCCATGCTATGACCTATGCTGTTGAAAAGCCAGTAGCCTTTCCCACTTTGCTGTGTAATGTCATCCTTGAGCAGCATCCAGATATTCTGAGGAGCACTGATGTTCCTTGTACAAGAAAGGGAGGGCTGACCATTGAGCAAAGGCTGCTTGAAGGGACAAATGTTGCAGCAGGTGTTGGCTCATCTGTCCAGGCTGGGATACTCTCTAGGAAGCAGATGATTGCTGACTTGACTGAGGCTAGCAGAGCACTTGAGGCCAGAAAATTGAAGATAGATCGTGTGATTGAGGCCCTCAAGGCTTATGAAGCTGTTGATATTGCTGAGGGTGAGCCTGATAGACAAGAAGGTATTGAAACTAGTGGCTCTGAGGATGGTACTGAGGATATGATGGAGGACTCTGATGAAAGTTCTTCTATCTGATTTCTGATGTTTTTCTTATGTTTTTCTGATGTACTTTTGGTATTTCTCTTTTGTTGCTTCTGGATTTCTAGCACATGTGTGTGCATTATGGTCTGTAATATGTGCACTCTGATATTTCTCTTGTCTGCTACTCTATGGTGTTTGTCAAAATTATGGCTAAAAAGGGGGAGTGGTGTGTGTGTGTGACAAGTGTGTGGACAGATATTCTTACATCTGGTGACTGTTTCTACGCTAATGATCTATGCTCGTATTGAGGGGGAGTGTGAGTAATATGCATGTGTTGAGGGGGAGTGGTGTGTGTGTGTGACAAGTGTGTGGATGGATGTTCTTGCATCTGGTGACTGTTTCTGCGCTAATGATCTATGCTCGTATTGAGGGGGAGTGTGAGTAATATGCATGTGTTGAAGGGGAGTAGTGAATATTCTTTCTCTATCTAATGATAAGTATGCATGAATTCAGGGGGGGTGTGAGTGATAGTATCTCTTGATCGCCTGAATATGTTTGATGACAAGTGTTGTGCCAAGTGTTATGGCACCTGACTAATGAGTCCACTATCCACTATGACTGAGAATTTATTTTTCTCAGATGTTTATGGGAATTTATTTTTCCATGATGTTCTTATGATGAATGGATGCGCTTTAACTATTAGGAGTTTATTTCTCCTATTTTTTTGCATCTACTATGGGAGTTTATTCCTCCCTTGTGTTGTTCCATGAGGCTAGTTGTTTTTATTCCGCTGTTGCATTGCCTCTGATGCTACTTAACTCTTTTGGAAGTAGTTTTATTATGTGTTACTTTCTTTCCTAGTTGTGTGATCATGTTGACTCGAAGGAAAGGTAATACTGTATCTCTCTATATACTGGTCTAATATTGTTTAGCCAAAATTTGCCAAAGGGGGAGATTGTTGGGTTTTTGTATGTTGGCTACATTTTGCAAAAACATCCATTAGCCAAGTGTTGAGTCATATGTGCCTACACCAAGTGTTGTGACAAATGTGGGTACACTTTGGAACAACACCTGTCTGTCTGACTGTGCGCGCCAGCTAGCGGTTTTTATTTTTTACTCAATCTTTTGAAGATTTGATTGAAGAATTGTTTCAAGGTTTCTTACAGAGGAAGACGCACGTGTTTAATGTGTTTCAGGAGGCAGCCGAACCCTAGTTATATTTTCTAAAGGAATTATATTTTTGGAAAATATATGTTTGTGTTTCAAAAATAGAACTATTATTTTCAAAAATATATCAGTTGCTGCTGCAATTCTAGAAGCCCTAATTTTGTCTTGAAGCCCAAGCCGTTCTACTACTATAAATACGAAGGCAAGCTTCAAGCATCTAAAATCGTGTTCTTACAAAGCGTGTGTTTTAGGGATTTTAGAGTGTTAATTGTGAGCCTTTCTTGTATCTCATTGATGCAAGCTTAGGACCTGTGTTTATTGAGTTGTAAGTGTTAACTTCTCCTAAGCTTTGAAGTACGGAGATTGTTCTAGTGTGTTGTGTGATTTGCTTGCAAGCTTTTAAGCAAGAGTGAATCCTGGTTTCTTAGGAGTGTGTCTCCACCGTTTGTAATCGTTGAAGTTGATAACAACGCTGAGTGTGTTGTTAAGGTGGGAATTGGGACGGGGTCTCATATCTAGGAATTCCTAGGTAGAAGTGTCATTGGGTAGTGATTAAGTGAGAAGTTGTAAACGGGTGAGTTTAGCTTCGAAGTAATACTGCTGATAGTGGACTTCATTCCTGGATTGGTATCCCCCAGAGTAGACTGTTAGGCTGAACTGGATTAATAACTCTTGTGTGTTATTTACTTTATTGTCTTTATCGTTTTATGTTTTGTGCTCTGTTTATAGACAAGTGTTGGTGCACCTTTAGCAACATCTGTCTAATACAGACAAGTGTTGATACACCTTGATCAACACCTGTCCACTGTATGCCAGAAATTTCATATATCATGACTTTGATTTACATATTTAATATATATAATAAGACATTTCTTTATTATATTTGTTTTAAACTAATAAAGTCCATTGAATAGTTAGTCTATTTAATGGAACATTAAGTATAACTTAATAGTGAGACACCATTAAACATAAAGACACTATTCTTAGGGTATCCATAGTCAAACTTTAATGTGAATTGGGATAATATTGAAGCGCAGGGATTGTTATGTATTGAGACTTATGACCAAATCTCACGGGTCATGAATATGGAGATATTAAGTCTATACATATGTATAAATATTAAGAGTAATATTTATACTGGATAGACCCACCATGAGAATACTACATAATATTTATGAAAAGTGTCGTAAGATATTCTCATAGTGATAATGGTGTATACCACCCAATGTTTTTAAAACCGGACCGGCCGGTTCGCCCGTGAACTGGGCACCTCAGCGGTCCGGATGACTAGCCAGAACTGCTAGTCAGTGGACCGGTAAAAAACTGGTGTGAACCGGTATGAACCGGCAAAACCGGGAACCCGGAAAAACCGGCCGGTTTTTAACTCAGTTTAAAAAAAACTAATTTTTTTTTAAAAAATCCATCGTCTTTGTCCTTTCAAAGAAAAAACCTGGTTTCATTTTCTATTTTCCACTAAAATTCCTATCTTTATTGTTTTTTTCTTTTCTCGGATTTATTGATTTGAAATTTTTAATTCCTTTTTCACTCTCTCATAAGATCCAAGAATCCCAAAAGTGTTTGATGGAAGTGATAGAAGAAATGAAATTGACAGATGTTTTTGAATAAAATTGAAAGCAGTTTTTGATAGAAGTGAAGATGAAAAAAGCATTTATTTGTGTTGTTTTTTTAATTCATGTTAATGGTTAGAGAGAGAAGAGGGAGAGAAAGAAGAAGAGATGAATTTGAGAAGAGATAGATAGTTGGGGTTGTTTTCACTGTGTTTTCATTATTTTGGCATATGTATGTGAGTTTGCAACTTTCTTTTATATCTAGGGTTAGTGTAATGGGCTTGGGCCATGTCTTCTTGAAATATGAGTTAGTGAAATAGACATTTGTACTTTTATTTTTATTACTATTGAAATTTGGGTTTGATGTTGAAATATATATTTTATATTTTATTATATATTTATTTATTTATTTATTATCCGGTTCAAACGGTTCTAAAACAGTCGAACCGATTGAACCAATTGAATCATGAACCAGAGGCCACAATGGTTCGACATCCGGTCCGGTTTTTAAAACATTGATACCACCCTTTGACCTGAACCAACTGTGATCTCTAGATGTAGAGTCAAGTACTTTATTGCTATTCAAACGTTCTCTGTAAAAGGATAATTATAAAGTTGGTTAATAGGTACTTCACGAATCATGCTGAGAGACATGAGTGACCTAGATGAGATTTACCCCTCCTATATAATGGGAGTAATATCTATAGGCCTCTTGATGGAATATGATTGATAAAATGTGTGGCCACGCCGAACTAAGTCAATATGAGATATTGAGCTTATTCGTTGCTCAGTATATCCTGGGATCAAGAAATAAGATATTGAACCATACAAGGGTGACACAATCTATGCCTTATGTTCAATATAGATATAAAGGGCAAAAGGTAATTATACACAAGTTCGTTATCACAGAAATGTTTCGTCAGATCACATGACATTCTCGTCACTTGGGTGACAATGGCGTATTGCTAGGTGCTAACCGTTGTTTATAATATTAAATACACATGATTCAATATTATTACCAATGTTACGAGAACCTACAGTGTCACACACATAGAACAAATATATGACAGAGAAATAGATAAGTTAATTTTATTTATAAGATAAATAAATAAGATTTATTTACGAGATAGATAAATAAATAAGACTTATTTATAAAATAAATAAATAAGATTTGTTTATAAAATAATAAATGAGATTTATTATTAATTAGATAACTACTAAATAGATAATAACAGAATAATTATAAAAGATAATTATGCACGTTTTAAGTGAGATGAAAATTAGGATAAGGACGAACAAGTATGACTTGTTGATAACATAATGTGTAGAGGAAAACCTAATCGAATTTAGAATTCAGAATCCTAATTTTCTAAACCCTAACTCTCTCTCTAAAACCTTCGGTTAAGTTTCGGCTAGCACTGAGATTGAAGGAGCTGTTCGTGTGGACTGAGTAGAGGCATCGCTAGGTTGCTTTGCTCGTGATCAGAAATTGTTTTTGCTTCAAAGGTTCTGCGCTTTAAGAGGTAAATACATAAAAACTTGTGTTATTTGATTTGTGATTAATGATTTAATCAAGATCCGTTCATCGGAATTATTCCGCTAAGAGGATTAAAATTTTGAAAAACCCCCTCTTAAATCCCAACAAAATATTGGTTGAGAGAGAATGTATGAGTATATAAAAATTAGTTAGTGTTGAAGTAAAAATCAAATTTTTAATATTGAAAGGGAAGTTATAACCAAAAAAAGAAAAGGACAAAAAGTATCGTGTCGCCCTCAATGAGAGGCTACATAAAAATTAAGAAGAGTAAATTTAAGAGACAAAATGGGACCAAGATTCAGTATAGTCACTAGTTAGTGACTGCATGTAGTCAGGAAGCTGTTAGCCGTCTGATTTTGATCACGTCCATATTTTAACATCAAAATTTTATATAAAAATATTCTTAAATTGTCAACCGTATGATCAAAATCCGACGGCTCTGATCATATATGCAGATCGACTACATCAAATCAAATTCCAAGAAAAAGACATTGTGTAAAAGATTTGGTTGAAGAGTGAGAAGACCTACACAAAATAAATTAGGAAGTAGAAAATGGTGTAATGAAAAGTTGTAAAGTGAAAAGATCGAACTTGTGATAAATATATAAATGTATGTTAGTGAGTTAAACAGTATCCCGCGAAACTTGTTAAGTATATATACTAAAAATAGAAATAAAAAATAACTTATTTTAGTAACCGAGATCAATTTAAGGGGTTGAATTCTCCCGATAAATGTTTTTCCATATGCTTTCCTTGTGGGGCCTTGAATCCCCAATGTAATACATATAGAGCCACCATTGTGTGTGATTAAATTGAATGTTCAAAGGTTTATGACCAACAAGTATTTTTCTTAGTGAATATAAGTTCTACCCTTCAACCCTCTTCTTCTCTCACCACCAACACACATCGAACAAGAGAGTTAATTTGTCAAACAAATGAAGAACAAAACCATCCATTGTTTGGTATTACCATTTCCAGCACTTGGTCACACTAATCCAATGCTACAATTCTCCAATCTCTTACAACACCAAGAAAGAGTGAAAGCAACACTTGTCACACCCTTTTCCAACTACAACAACATAACCAAATCCAAATTGCCACCTTCCATTACAATTGAAACAATTTCTGATGGTTTTGACAAAGATGGAGCTATAGAAGAAAATGGTTTTAAATTCTATATGTATAAATTTTGGCAAGTTGGTCCACAATCTCTTGTTGATCTTATTAACAACTTTGCTAAATCAAACAACCATGTTGATTGTCTTATTTATGATTCATTCATGCCTTGGTGTTTAGATGTTGCAAAGAGATGTGGAATTGTTTGTGCATCTTTTCTAACTCAAAATCTTGCTATATGAATAATATATACTATCATGTTCATGTGGGAAAGTTAAGACCTCCTCATGCTGACCAAGAAATTTCTCTTCCAGCACTGCCTCTACTACAACATAAGGACATGCCTTCTTTCTACTTTACCTATGATAAAGAACCGGGTTTTCTTGATTTATTAGTGGGCCAATTCTCTAATATTGACAAAGCTGATTGGATCCTTTGCGATTCTTACTTTGAGCTGGAGAAAGAGGTATGATGGAAAATTTCTCAACGCAACCACCTACTTTCTCCCCCACTCCCCAAAAAATTCGGAAAACGTTTTCCGAATTTTTTATAGTGTAAATTTTACACTAAAAAACAGTTCGGAACGTATTTTCCGAATTTTTTTAGGTGCGCTAGGAAGTGGGGGAGAAATGTTGAGGTGCGTTGAGAAATTTTCGGTATGATGTTGATACAAATGCACAAGCAATATTTCTTTGGTTTGATTTTTCGTATTTTTTTTGGTTTCAAAAAGCTTAACTTTGCCTATTTTCAAATAAAATTTTAGCATGGAATTAAATTTTCCAACTCCCTTAATATGTTTGGGTGACTAAATTTTTGAGGCAATTGTAGAGGGTAATTCATATATTATTTTAATGAAATAAATTCTACTGTTTAATTTGTTGATAAATTTTGAGAATTTTAAAATGATGAGATTTTATTAAGTAATTGTTAAAGTTAAAAATATTATTTTATTCAAAGAAAAATATTTTAAAATAAAAGAAATTCAATTAAAACATTTGAATTGTCTAAAATTTTAAATTCCTAAAAAAAATTAATTATTTCTAGATTCAAATATTCAATTTTCAAACCATTCATATAAAAGCACATTAATTGTTTAACAATTGACTCACTTATTGGATCTTGATCGACCGGCAATTTTTTGTTTATAGTCATTAATCACCATGTTTCGCCCTTGTAATCTTAAATTGCGAGTTCAAATCTACTATATAAGAAAAGAAGATACTAATAAAATTCCCAATTTGCCCCTTATTCATTTTTTGACACATAATCAATTCAGTGTTAATTTTTGTCTTTATCAAAAAAAGTTAGTAGAAAAATGCTAAAAAAAAATTTCAGTAGGATTCGAACCTTTAACCTTTTAGTTACACTTCTTATTACATTTACCACTAAGCCATATGAATTAATTTGTTATATTTTTGGAATCAACATATAATCAATATGAGTTAAATGGCCAATTATAACCACAAAACTTCACTTTATTTGTTACTTCTTTCACGCTTTTTTTCTTTTTATCTAAAAATTCAATTTTTTGTATGTAACCCAAATTTAAATACCTCACTTTATACAAATTCAATTTTTTAGTAAATAAAAATCAATTATTAACTGGGCATCGATATATCCTATACATATTTATTAAATGGGCATCGACCATCTTGCCACGTTTTTGTTAATATAGGTAGATTACACTTTTTTTTTTCTTTTTACCTACAAATCCAATTTTTTGTATGTAACCCAAATTAAATTACATCACTTTATTTTTATTTATTTTTTAATCTAAATTACCTCTTCTCCCACATTTTTTTTCTTCTTTTTATCTACAAATCCATTTTTTTAATTACGTAAAAAAATAAAATATTAATGTTATATTTGTCTACACATATTTTTTTTAATCTTACTTAAAACAAAAATAGTTGTCCTTTTATTTTATGTTTCCGTTTTTTTATTTTTTGAAAAGTTTTATATGGAAAGTTTTCATCAATAAGCCAGCAATACTAATTACTTAAAAAGAATAAAATATTAATGTTATATTTGTCCGTTTATTTTATATTTGTCTACACATATATTTTTGATTTTTTTTTTTTTAATATCAACTTCATTTATGGACTTCAAGCCAATATTCAATTAAGTTAATTTTTAATTCAACTAAATAGATTTAAGAACAAAACTTATAAACAGTTCCATAGAAACTATTTTTTTTGTACAACCATAGAAATGGTTTTTACCGTGACCAATTGAAACATGACACATGGATTAATTTATTCCATATCACTAATTTCAATTTTAATAAAATTCACGCTGTCAATTCGAATTTCGTCGAGCAAGTGGAAGAGAAGAGTAAAGCGATGGAGATCACCACTACTCTTTCCTTCAATTCATCTGTTCCTTTTTCAGCTTCCCAACTTATGGCTTAACAATGGGAGGACTCAAACGATTTTTTAACTTTGTTGGCCTTTCATCAAAGCCTCTCCATGGTTGGGGGTTATTGGCATGTTTATACTGTTGTTATTGTTGATTTCACTTTCAATGATACAATCAATGTTGATAACAACTGTGAAAATTAAAAACCCAGTTTCACTTTTAGATTTTTAGATAATTGTGAACTGACGGAGTTTAATAAATTATTAATGACGAATAAATTAATTCAGGTGTCGCATTTTAATTGGTGAACAATATCAACAGTACCTATGGAACTGTTTCTAAGTTTTGTCCTATATTTAATTAATTTAATATGAGAATATGGTGGGAGAAAAATGGAACCATTTCTAAGTTTTGTCATATATTTAATTAATTTAATATCAGAATATGGTGGGAGAAAATTTGAAAAACTTCCAAAAAAATATTGAGACTAAAACAATAAGAATTCTTAGTCATCTCAAGGGGATTGGTCTCTGCAGGGTTGTGCGGATGATACTTTTAGTTTAAAAAAAAAATTAAATACAAAGTTAAAAAATAAATGACATTTTTTTAGAAGTTTTTTTTGGAAGATATTTTGTTGTTGATATAAGGACAAATTAATTTTTTGAGAAATAAATTACCTTTTATTTTACCGGAACAAAAAATTCACTTGTCATCAATATATTGGTCATTCTTTTGAAATAGATTGACCAATACATTATGCATAATTTATATTTAGTCTCACGGAACTTGTGTTTTACTAATATAAGTGAAAAACTTCCGAAAAAATGTTGAGACTAAAACAATAAGAATTCTTAGTCATCTCGAGGGGATTGGTCTCTGCAGAGTTGTGCGGATGATACTTTTAGTTTAAAAAAAAAAGAATTAAATACAAAGTTAAAAAATAAATGACATTTTTTTAGAAGTTTTGTTTTGGAAGAATTTTTGTTGTTGATATAAGGACAAATTAATTTTTTGAGAAATAAATTACCTTTTATTTTACCGGAACAAAAAATTCACTTGTCATCAATACATTGGTCATTCTTTTGAAATAGATTGACCAATACATTATGCAGAATTTATATTTAGTCTCACGGAACTTGTGTTTTACTAATATAAGTGAAAAACTTCCGAAAAAATGTTGAGACTAAAACAATAAGAATTCTTAGTCATCTCGAGGGGATTGGTCTCTGCAGAGTTGTGCGGATGATACTTTTAGTTTAAAAAAAAAAAGAATTAAATACAAAGTTAAAAAATAAATGACATTTTTTTAGAAGTTTTGTTTTGGAAGAATTTTTGTTGTTGATATAAGGACAAATTAATTTTTTGAGAAATAAATTACCTTTTATTTTACCGGAACAAAAAATTCACTTGTCATCAATACATTGGTCATTCTTTTGAAATAGATTGACCAATACATTATGCAGAATTTATATTTAGTCTCACGGAACTTGTGTTTTACTAATATATTATGTTGTCTATTTTTTTAAATAATTTACAGGTTATATTCATTTTAATATGGGAACATAATTTTTTTGGTTATATCTACGGGCCTTATATTTTTACTCATATGTTAATAAAATTGTATATATTTTTATTAATTTTACGAGTTATACTCATATATTAATACGAGGACATCATCTTTTGTGTGAATTCTGAGGGACCTATATTTTTCTTCTTATTAATAAGGTTTCCCGTTCTTTAATAATTTATGTAGCACGTATATTTATACTCATATATTAATACCAAAACCTTTTTTGTTTTTAATTTCTACAAGATTTATATTTTTAATAATAATTTAATAAAAAAATTAATTTTTTATAATTTTACGGGTTATAATAGATCATATATTAATACAGGGACCTAATTATTTTGTTGATTTTTACAAGACCTATGTTTTTTATTAATATATTAATAAGGTTGTCAATTCTTTCATAATTTCTACATGACATATATTTATACTCATATATTAACACAATGATATAATCTTTTGTTTGATTTTTGCAGGGCTATATGCTTTTACTCTTATTAATAAAGTTTCCAATTTTTTACTATTTTTTGTGAGATCTATTTTATACTCATATGTTAATACAATGACCTAATGTTTTGTGTAATGTTTGTGGGACCTATGTTTTTTACTCATATTAATAAGCTTGCATGTTCTTTTATAATATATGCTGAACCTATATTTATACTCATATATTAACATGGAAACTTATTTTTTATGTTGTCTATTATTTTTTTACAATTTTACGGGTTATACTCATATTTAATATTTAATACGGTGACCTAATTATTTTGATGATTTTTGTGAGACCTATATTTTCACTAACATATTAATAAGGTTGCCTATTTTCTAATAATTTTTACGGGACTATATTTATACTCATATATTGAATACACAGACATAAGTTTTTGGTTATTTTTACAAGACGATGTTTTTACTAATATATTAATAAGGTAGCCTATTTTTTCATGATTTCTCCATTATCTATATTTATATATTTTTTTTGAACAAAATTCATATTATACTAATACGGATATCTGAGGTTTTTTTGTGATGGTTTTACCATTGTTCTTTTTCTATTTTTTTTTACCAAATATTATATCCTTTCTTATTTATTTTTTTATCTTTTGAATTACTTTCCGGTAAATTATTATTTCATGTTAGCAAGTGAGGAGCGGCAACGCCGCAACTCCCGTGCGGACGCATGGGTGTCCAGCTAGTTTCTTCAAAAACAATTGTAAAATGATTATTAGAGTCGCTTGAATTAATAAAAAAATAAATTTCACTTCTCTGCTTTTTTGTTCAAAAATTCACTTTATTTCATTGTTTTAGAATTTAGACAATCTTTAATGATGGGTAACGATTTTTTTAAGCATTGTTACCAGCTTATAGGTGGAGCAAAACAATACAATTAAGTACTTAATAAGTATTGTATCTTAAATAAGCATTGATACTAGAGCTGCCAAAACGGACGGCTCGCCTCGATTCGGGTCGGGCTGCGGGCTTTATTGGGCCGGACTAAAAACCCGGATAAAAAAGGGTCGGGCCTGATTTTTTTATTTAATTTTTTTTACTTTTAGTGTTCAAACTCAATATTAAAAATAACTATAAAAACTAATACGCTTTGTTGTGCATACCAAAATTGAACATTCAAATTAACTAATATGTTAATATTACTCTTTTATTATACATATACTATATAGGATAAAAAAATCTCGTGCGCCCCATTTTTACTCATCCGCTACCTGTAACGCCCAGACCCATTATTGCCTTTTCAACACAATGCTAATAATATAAGCAAATTATATTAAGCATGCATTATCTCAGAAAACTAACTCCGGAATCGGATTTCACACGAAAAATTGAGCAAAATAGGTTCTGGATGCATAAACCATCAAAAGTCAACAAAAGTCAACGCAGAATGGCTGCAAGGCTGGAATCTCCGCATGATGCGCAAATGTGCGCCCTATTTTTACTCATCCACTACTTAAGAGTTTCTCGCGCGCCCTATTGTTACTTATCCGCTACTTAAGAGTTTCTTACGCGCCATATTTTTACTCATCCACTACCTACGAGTTTCTCGCGTGCTCTATTTTTACTCATCTTCTACTTAAGTAGTAAAAATGAGAAATTTAAGGAAAAAACACCGTCCGCTTCTTAAGTAGCGGATGATATTTGAGACACTATTAGAGCGGCAAAAGAAACTCTTATAATACAAACTTAGTTCAAATCATCCAAAACAAGTTACTTATAGTATTTATTTTGAAAAAAAAAATTATAATTTATTCGAGCTTGCAGGCCGCCTGTGGCCCATTCGAGCTAGCCCATATTTTAAACGGATTTTATCAAGCCGGACTAAACACCCTAAAACAATTCGAACTTGACGGACCGGCTCATTCGGACTAGCCCATTTTGACAACTCTAATTGATACCTATATATTCACTACAAGAAAATATCAGATTAGCTACCAAAACCTTGCTACAAATATCTTTTCAAGTTAACTTGTAGTTGCTTAGCCACAAATTTTCCTTCATCCATTCATTCCTTCTGGAATGACTAAAAATTAAAAAAGGTATTTTTTTGGCCAAATAAAAAAAAAACATTTCCTCAAAATAAATAATAAAATACATATTTTCATTCATTTAATTTTCTTTTCCCCAAATCTCTCTCTCTCTCTCTCTCTCTCTCTCTCTAACCGTTTTCGATTCCACCACCATTGCGCTCGCTCTCCATTGTCACCGCCGTCGATCACTCTCGGTTGTCACCGCCGTCGATCACTCTCGGTTGTCACCGCCGTCGCCGATTACTCTCGGTTGTCACCGCCGTCGATCACTCTCGGTTGTCACCGCCGTCGCCGATTACTCTCCGTTGTCACCGCCGTCGCCGATTACTCTCCGTTGTCACCGCCGTCATCAGTCATCTCACCACCGTTGTGAATCGTGCACCACCGTTGTGGCTCATCTCACCGGATCTCAAAGTGTTCTCGATCTAATCTCGCTTTCGATCTACACTGTATCATCGTCAAGCTCTCAAATCTCACATTGACGTTCTCATTCTTCCTTTCTCCATAGCTTTCCTGGTATTGACATTTTGTTTTTGTAGTGCATTTCTCGTACTTTTGATTCACAATTGGATAAATTTGCCCAATCCTGAACCCTAATTTCAGATTATCATTTTTAACTTGATACTTTTCTTTGATTTTTTGGTACTTTCTTAGCTTGAACTCTTTTAATTTTCGGATTTCTATTTCCAATTTGCTTAATATCGTGCTTTTTTATTCGATTCAGGTTTGGGAAATTGTCAGTATTACTGTATTTTGGTCTTGGTTGTTGATCATTGTTAGTAGAATCATACGACGGAGATATGGCAGAGGCAACTTATGTTGAAGAGATAACCTAGCTAAGGTTGCAACTATAAAATAAACTTTTGCTTTTATTTTCATTTAATTTTTTAATTGTGCTCTAATAGTTATGTAGTTTTTCTAATTGTGCAATAAATTATTTTCTAGCATTTGAAATAACTTGTAACATGACATGGTATTGAAGCTTGCACTTCAGCTAGTGTCATCTATCATATCTAATCTATCTATCTATATCTATCTATATATTCATATTCATTGTAAAGCAAACTTTTTTTTGCTGATGTGTCATCTCTACAAAACTCTTTTTGCTTATGTGTCATCTCCACAAAACTCAAAATTTTTCTAAATATTATGTACATTCCTTTTGTTTCCTTCACATACTAATTAATTGAATCATTCACCTACTAATTAATAATAAATAATTAATAACGGAGCATTATTATTATAAATAAAAATTGTTATGAAAGGTGAAAGATCACCCCTTTTAATGTTATTTTAATTTATTTTTTTAACTTATTTTTCTTAACCTTTCAATCCCTTACTTTTATGGCCTAAGTCATATGATAAGTTGTAAATTTTTTGAAACGGTGCACTCTTTTAATATTAGCAACCATTTACTATTTTCCTACCAAAAGATCTTCTTAGCCTTTCAATTCCCACAAAAAAATTAAAATGTGGCATTAATTGACTATATATATGTGCCTTATGAACAATTCCTCGGTAGATATGACTGTGTGAACTTTCAATTTGAGAGATGTGTGTATTGTAGAAGGAGAATAATAATCAAAGGTTTGTATTTTCATTTTGTGTCCTTTTTTCTTCTTGATAATCAACGTATGATGTTACTCTTTTAATTTAAGCACATACCAGTTCATGTTTCGTGTAGCTTTCTGAGGCGTGCAAATGGAGTGATCGATTGCTATCGCAACACATAAAGTGTAACATTTAACCTGGAAGTGGAATGTGCACGTTTTAATACAAGTTATACCATCGGGAACTTTAGTAAGTTGTCATAAAATTTAAAAGGTTTAACTATACATTTGGTCCCTTACGTTTATTTTAGGTTTCAATTTGGTCCCTTACGTTTAAAAAGTATCAATTTGGTCCCTTACGTTTATTTTAGGTTTCAAGTTAGTCCTTTCCGTTAATTTTGTCACATGTGGCAGTCAATTTGCATATGTGGACTGACACGTGGCACTTGGACACGCTGACACGTGTACTGTTCAAACGGTGTTAGTGACAAAACTAACGGAAAGGACTAACTTGAAACCTAAAATAAACGTAAGGGACCAAATTGATACTTTTTAAACGTAAGGGACCAAATTGAAACCTAAAATAAACGTAAGGGACTAAATGTGTAGTTAAGCCAATTTAAAAATATAGTTGTACAATTGTAGAATTTGATATATTGTTGTGGTATTAATTTCATTCCAAACTTTTTTTCAGACTTCTTTGGATTGAGCTAGATAGAAGACATGAATATGTATGATGACAACATAAAATGGTAATAATTGTTTGCTATGTAGAGGGGTAGCAATTCTATGTATGAGGTGGATAGTGTCAACTTTTATGATGTAGCTCTCTTGATTTGTAGAAAAAATCTTCTCAATCTCTCTTATATAGTCTGGTAATTGTTTACTATATGTAGAGGGGAAACAATTGTATCTGTGTTTTGTATGATGTGAGCTTTTATGTTGTAACTCTTTTGGTTTGTAGAAAACCTTCTCACTTTCTCTTTTGGTTTTGTATGATGTGAACTTTTATGTTGTAATCTCTAATATTGATGTAATTAAGCTTAAGTTACAAAAAAATCCACCCTTTCTCATTTTATTAGTCGTTATATATGCTAAAAGCAATCTCATAAATCATAGTGCTTCATCTCATAACAAATAAAATTATAGTGTTTACTAACGAGCACTATAAAAAAAATTATGAAAGGTGAAAGATAACCCTTTTAATGTTGTTTTTTGTGTACTTATTTTGAGTGTCAAACTTTTATGTACAATCACTCCTCATACATATATGGGCATCTGAAATTTATATTTTGAGCTTGGAAGAGTTATTAGGTTTGTTGTAGAAGAATAATAATTTTCTAAAATTTTGTGATCTCATTGTATCTTTTTTTTCTTCTTTTTCATATTCAACGAGTGAGACATTGTTGCAATGCATGTTGTATATACAACTCCTATGTTTCCTTAACATATTGTACTTTACAAAACTTCATGTTTCCTTATACATATTGTATATATACTCCTATATATACATGTTTCCTTCACATTGTAACTCTTCATTAACTTTTATATTTCCATTTATCATTATACCAATTCATGCACCTTATCGATCTATTGATTTATTGAGTGTGAAGCTACTATAATGAAGTAGAGTAATGAAGTAGAAAATGTGAATCAATGTTAAAGTTTTATATGGACTTATGATTGCAACCTTTCAAAAATCTCTAACCCTTGATATTTTTATCGAGGTGCTTGAACACCCTATAACAATCTTTTAGTTAAAAAAGATTGACACAACTAATCTTTTAATTTTTGAGTAAAGGTGTGTTTGATTTTCTTTTTATTTGTGCTGGATATACCTAATAAATTTTCCTTTAATTAGTTTTTTTTTTTAATTTTGCGTAACAATATTCCTTATTTTGGGTAACAATATTCCTTTTTGTTTATCATTTTTTTGTAGTATTAGCTATTTTCGTTGTAGTATTAACTCTTTTTGTTATTATTAAAATAATTATTATCTTTTAAAAATCACATCTCTAAATAGTATAATTTTTTTTATTCAAAATTAAAATATGAATTTTATAAGTCTATTATTTGTCAATATTTTAAGTCAGACTATTTTTAAAATTTAAAAAATTGAATATCATATTATTTTATTCAATAAACAAATTATAAAATAAAAATTTTAATTTTTAATGTAAAGACAACCACATTTTTATATAATAGCTAACCTTTAAACAAAATCATCTTATTTCCACATCATGCAAATGCAATTGTAAAAAGAGGATTTTTATTTATTATAATGATGATAGGAAAAAACGAAGTAGAAATGAAAGAGACGATGTTTAACAATAACAAATGGTTGTTACCAATTAATTGAGGGAAAAGGAAGAGTTAGTGATGATTACTTATTAGTATAATTGAAAGGATAACTCTGCCCTTACGTATTCTTTCTATTAAGTTGACATCATTAGCCATATTTATTCATTGTGTGTTTTCAATTTTTATTTTATCAAATTCATAAAGAAAAAAGAAAAAGATATTCTGAATCAATGATTATAAATGCTAGAGGTTCAAGATAAATTTATTTATCTGAAGAATATTAGATCATGTATGATTTCTTTTCTCTTTTAAAAAATATATTCTTTTATTAAAAATGTTCTTTTGAAGTCTAGCTCTAATATAAAATTTGACAAAGTTGATTTCAAAGCTCTTTAAATATCTATTTTTTGTTTTGTCAAATAAAAACACTATATATTTACCTAAAAATAGTAATTGAGTTTATAAAGGTCAAAGACAAGTGTCTATATTTTTTATATACTAATAAAATAATACGAGAAACATAGAGAGGATATAAGTCGATGTCGATCCTTAAAAATATATTAGTAGACTATACTATAGTACGTCTTTATGATCAGTGTTTTTTTACATGCTTAGTGAATTCAAGATGTGAACCGTAAGTTGCCAAAATAATGTCAAACCGATAAAATTAAAATGAATAAGATATTCATAGTGATGAGAATAAAAATATATACGATAAGATATTCATTTTTAGTGCATTTTTTTAAAGTCTCATTTCGAATGCTTAGCGATCTCATAATCTCATCACTTTGTTTGATCAACAATACGACAAATTTATTCAAGCAGAATGACAATAAAATGTTTTGATAGTATTTTGACTTTGTATGGAGATTAAATCTTTCATTTTAATAGTGTTTTGACTTTAATTTGAAATATAATTAGATGATTAAAAATATATTTAATAACCCTATAAAATACTACTTACATTGCATAAGCATGACAAAGTTGTTTCGGAAACTCTTTGAATATTTAGTCTAATATAAAAAGTCTCTTTAAAGTATAAAAAAATTTAATACTTAAGATAAAGATAGAGAGATACAGAGAAAAATAATCCACTATATTTTCATAAAAACAAAAAATATATTAAAATAAAAATTACACTAATTTGAAGATATATAAATCAAACCCAGAAAAAATAAGATTAATAAAACAAATTTTTAATATAATAAACTAATCCACTGCACTTCTATTAATTCTATATACGTACACCTGAACGACACATTGTCTGTATTTAAATCAATTTTTATCTATCTATCTATATTATAGATTCACTTGAATGGAGAAAAAAAAATAAAAAATATTTTAAAAGTCACTTTTATAATCAAAGAATAATTCAACACATCTAAAAAAATTATTATTTTTAATACAATTTATTATAAAACACGATTTTTTTTTAAAACATTCTAATCAAACCCGTGCAACGCACGGGTTGAACACCTAGTAAACATACTATTAGAATATGTGTCTATGTTGAGTTGTATTGGTTTAGTTTCGATTATGTGAAGCATGCCATAGTTCACATTGCATAATTTTTTTTTTGAATTTTGATCTTTTGAGGGTGAAATATTTGTTTTACTTCTAAGTGGATGCTTTGTTTTAAAATGTCT
Organism: Trifolium pratense; assembly: GCF_020283565.1. NCBI lineage: Eukaryota > Viridiplantae > Streptophyta > Magnoliopsida > Fabales > Fabaceae > Trifolium > Trifolium pratense. The sequence goes on along the minus strand of NC_060064.1, from coordinate 42,817,567 downwards.
AAGCAGGTTTCTTGGAAGACATATTCAATATAGTTTCATTACATTTTTATTATATTACACCATTGTAACTATTTTGAAGCATCATAATGCATAATCTTCTTATCCGAATTCTCATAAGCTTTCTGTCTTCTTCCAATTTATTCAGTTTGTATATATTTAGTGTAGTTTTAAAATGTTATCTTTGACATAGTTGTTAATAGTTTTTAATTTGAGAAAATAAGAATTATCTTGTTAGATGCTTTTGTTGTGTTATTTTTAGAGAGGTGGGAATTGTGGCATCACCTAATAATTCCTTGCATATGACTTATCCTGACAGCTATGTCTCTATTCAAAGCTATTGGCCCTGCTGTTGCTGGTACAATGTGAGTCTGAATCTAAGCTATGATCCACATGCATTTTCATTACAGTTATAATTATATATTAAAACTATTGGCCCTGCTGTTACTGAATTTGTTCACCAGAATTTATTAGGTCTTGTAAATATTGAATTCAGATTATTGAATTTGTTCACCAAATTTACTTTACTGTATGAAATAGAATTAGATGATACTTATTTGATTGATTCTAATTATTCTTCGGATGATTCGCCTCGCAATTCTGATCACGGAGGAGATAATCGTTGGAGTTACAATTTTCCTAAGCTACTTCCACTATATAAGCTACTTCTGGAGAGGGTCTTTACGAGATTTTAGAAAGTGAGGCTTCTAATTTGTTGGCAGAATGGGGTTATTTTAGGCTGTTGCCTTTCTTGTGTTTTCTCTACATAAGGCTTGATATTCTATCCTGGAATTATTTTAATCTATGATTTCTCTGCATATGTTGATCTGTAATTTCTTCGAGGCTTCCTCACTCTGGGTGAAAATGCTATTTTCACAATAACCCCAGAATTGACTTATGGAGAGTCTGGGTCTCCTCCCACTATTCCACCAAACGCAACTCTTCAGTTTGATGTGAAGTTGCTGTCTTGGATTAGTGTGAAGCAAGGATGGTGGGATATTGTCTTGGTTCACAACTTAATCTATTATCCTCTTTGAGATAGAGTTTCACTTATATGGTAGTAACATAACATTGATCATTAACATCTCAAACTTTATGTGCTTTAATCCTTTTTGGAGTTAAGTATGAAGCTCGTCTTGAAGATGGGACGATTATTTCAAAATCTAACGAGGTCGAGTTCACTGTTGAAGAGGGTTAGTATCATAGTTTAAACCTTTGAATTTTGTCCGGTATATAACAGTTGTGTTCGGATATCGGATAATTAATTAACTAATCATGCATATGTCTTTGATACAGATTATTTTTGTCCTGCTTTGGCTAAGGTTGTGAAAACAATGAAGAAGGGAGAGAAAGTTCTCTTGAATATTAAGTCAGAATGTAAGTCAAATTTTTGTTATTACTTAGAATTATTATGTAGATACATGTTTTGCTTGTATAAGTTTATTGAGTTTTTTAAGTTCTGCAGATGCATGTGTTTAGTTACTTTGTTATGCATCAAATTTAGTATTGTAGTTGTACATCATGTTAATTTAATTAGGCTTATTTTGATTTTTGTAATAGACGATAAATAATTTATAATTAGCTTGGATTTTGGGCATGGATTCATAATTAGCATTTTATAATTATATTTTTTTTGAAAAGCTTGGATATTGTTGCGAAATTGCTAGGATATTTAGCTAGAGATTTATTGCGAAATCGTTGTGACAGTATCCTAGCGATTTAGTTAGGAAACACAAAATTTTGAACACTATTTAACTAGGTATTAATTGGGAACTAGCTAAGATATTCTTTATATTAGTTGCAAATTAGCTAGGAAATATTTTGATAGGTGATTTGCCGCCCAATCCATGCTACGCCCTACATGACAGCTAATTCACAACAAATCGGTAGCTAACTCTGTTTTACTAGAGATTAGCTACAAACGCCTTCGTAGCTAATCCCGTACGTAGTGATTGTTGTAGAATAGAACCCATTTAAAATGTCACGAGGAATAGAACCCATTTATAAGATGGTTTCTCTCCCAACCCCCCTCAATTCTTTTCTACCCCTGAATTTCCGTTTTTGCCCCTGAGGGTACTGCGGTTTATACGAACATGGGATTCAATCCCAGGACCATAAACATTAAGAAACAGTAAACTAACAAGATTGTTACCACTAGGCCATTCGCTACCCATTTCCTATTTCTTGTGAAATTAGTCTTCTTTTTAGTAATGTTTTTCGAATAACATGGGTTAATTTGAAATTTTACATGTGTTATATGTGCTTGCGTTTTTTATGCATACATTTAATCTTTGAAAAATAATTGCGTTGGTAGCATGATATTGTTTTTAATTTAATACTCTGTAATATCACATGTATTAGTATTATAAAGTGAAGGATATCATTTTTTTAAAATTAGATCTAATTCATTTTTACATAACTGATTTATAACAACGTTGCTCTTTACAAATAATAATTTCATATATGAGACTTGAGTTCATGCAACATTATAAATTTCCTTTACAGTATTCGAGAGTCGTGTAACATCTCATTTATAATGCAGATAGTGGAGATTTTCATATAATACCTATTATTTTAATTTATACCAATAATTCTTTTAAATTATAGTCTAAAATTGCATAAGACCCGTGCACCGCACTCGTAAATGTCTAGTTGTTTGTTATAAAAATAAAATTGTCACGGAGGAACAGTCTCTCCACAGAGGTATGACTCCGCAATAGCATAGTAACTTTCAAAGTAATTAAAGAATTCTTTTATAAATTGTCGTGACAATAATATTTAAAGTAAAATAGTGTTGTCATAAACTGTTGCATCAATTTAAAATTTCTCCATCGGCCGGTGATATTAACCATGCCAAATTTCCAAATAACAAGAATCCAATTGTGTTAGTAAAAAAAAATCCAATTGTTGTCGGCTTTTAAATTGTTATTAATATAAACAAAGAAATTTTATATTATCTTCGTTCTTAAATATAAGACTCTATTAAAAAAATTATGAAGATTAAGAAAATTGATATTATCTCCATATTTAAATATAAGAGTGTATTAAATTTGTCCATTAAATTGTTGCTATTGTTCTTATCTTACCATTTTATTCTTCAAGAGAGAGTGTGAATTAATATTTTTCTAGAATATTTATTATATAATTGTAGAAAAGCATATACTTTAATTAGGTGTATGTTGGTAAAGAAGTAAATTAATGCTTGAAAATTTAAAATGAGTTTTATAAAAAGTTCTTAAAAAAAATTAAAAATAATCACAGGGATAGTACATTTAATCTAAATTTTAAAAATAGCATTTTTTTTGGTAAGAAAATAGCATTGTTTAGAAACCAATAAAATAATTGTCCGAAAAATATACATTAAACATAAAAATAAGAATTTAATATCTTTTCCTTTAATGATTAATAAATATATAAACCTTTTATGGTAACTTAAACGTCTTATAAACTCTAGTTATCATTTTTATTTTTTTTGTTTTCACCACCAGAATCCCGTCCAATGAACCGTTTAATCTGGTTCGGAAGTTTGATTTGACATCAAGTAGTTTCAACTCTCCTCCATTTGCAGTTGCGAATATCGAACTGTATACCTCCGTATCAAGTCCATCATTAATCACCACTTACCAACTAATTTGTTATCATTTTTATTTTGTTAGAACACTTGATAACATCTTTTCTTTAAATATTTAGCATTTTCCATATTAATATGCCACATCTAAACCTATTTAACAAATTGTCGCCTAATTTTTGTCTCACATAAAATTTCCTTATTTATATGATGATCAATTTTTAAGTTGATTCCTTAGGTAACACCACACAAGATTAGTTTTCATCGAAAACTAGAAATTGGAAATGGAGAACAAACCACATTGTTTGGTGTTATCATTTCCAGCACAAGGTCACATTAATCCTATGTTACAATTCTCCAAACTTTTACAACAAGAAGGAATAAAAATAACATTTGTCACAACCCTTTTCTTTGGCAAAATCTTGCAAAAACTACCACCTTCCATCACACTCGAAACCATTTCCGACGGATTCGACAATGGTGGGATTAGGGAAGCAGGGAGTTTTAAGTCATATGTGGATCACTTTTGGCAAGTAGGACCAAAAAATCTTGAAAACCTTATTGAGAAACTTAATAGAACAAATTACCCTATTGATTGTGTTATTTATGATGCTTTCTACCCTTGGGTTCTTGATGTTGCTAAGAAACATGGAATTTTTGGGGTATCTTTCCTCACTCAAAATATGAGTGTTAATAGTATATATTATCATGTTCTTGTGGGAAAAATAGCAGTTCCTCTTGATGTTCAAGAGATTCAACTACCGGTGCTTCCTAAACTACAATATAAGGACATGCCTTCTTTCTTATTAAACTATGAAAAAGATCCAACTTTTCTTGATCTTGCAGTTGGTCAGTTTTCTAACATTGATCAAGCTGATTGGATACTTTGCAATTCCTTCTACGAGCTGGACGAAGAGGTAAACAGCTTAACTAAGTCTTCTCATATATTTGCACTCTTTTCGTCTTTTATGTTTCATTATGATACTGTTGGGGAAACCAGACTAAATAGTCTCTTTAAAATGCGGAATTAACTCTCCCAACCACCTGTGCAATTAAATGGGCAACCAGAAAATTCCAATAGCAGAGCAAAATAATAACGACGGTAAAATAAATATCAGACACCAGAATTTTACGTGGAAAATCCTCTCAATGTGAGAGAATAAAAAAACCACGGGCAAAGCCAGATAAATCTTCCACTATAAATCAATAATGGGTACACAAATAGTCTTCTAGTAAATACTAGGAACACCAATAATCATCACCTAAAGGTGGAATCAAACAACAACTTAATTTTCACACAAGTGGGTAAACTAACATAACCTAGAGAGAGATTTAAACAACTAGTAAAAACTAGCTAGATGATAGAAACCACTTACTAAAGTTGTAGCTCAAACAAAACAACTTTGCTACACACTCTTTATCACCTAGAACCAAAATCTCTTCTCTCACAATTTGTCGGCGCACAACTCTGTTCCTCTCACGCGGCTACTATTGTTGTTGTTCTCCAATTATGTTATGTTACAACCCTTTTATTTTCTTCACGTGACCAAAACACATGGCAACATGGGCTTAAAACAATACTAAGCCCAAAGACTTTTAACACCTCCCCTTTTATTCTTTCTTTTCTTTTTCTATTTTCTTTTAATTGGCGTGGGTCCCACTTGGGGAGTGAACACACCCAACAAATCTCCCCCTCACGACTCAAGTGGGGAGGGATCGTTCTACCTTGGTAGCCTTCTTTGGTGCTCTTTTGCCCTTAGGCAATTTCACCAACTTAAATGTATTTTTCTCATGCAAGGAACTTCTCTCTTCTTGCATGGCTTCAAACCACTTTTCTTTATCAACATCTGTTATAATCTCTTGGTAGTAATCTGTCTCTCCACTATCAGTGACTGTTACATAATCTTGTGGAGGATATCTCTGAGAAACTTGACGCTCTCTACTTGACCTTCTCAACTCAGGTTCAACCGATGACTCAGGAGGCTCCTCTTCAACTGACTCATCATGATCATGTGTGTGATCATCAGTTACATTCTCATCATCTACCTGTACATCTCCCCCATCAACAAGGGTTCCACTAGGAAGTTTAGGCACAACATCAATGTAACTTCTAGCATCAGATTTCTGTTTCTCAGCTTTCTCAAAGTCTTCAATGGTCTGGTCTTCGAGGAATTTCACATCTCGACTTCTAGCAATTTTCTTATCAACAGGGTCCCACAATCTATAGCCAAACTGTTCATTGCCATAACCCATGAACAAACACTGCTTCGATTTCTTATCAAGCTTGGATCTTTCATCTCTTGGAATGTGAACAAAAGCTCTGCAGCCAAACACTCTCAAATAACCATAAGAGACATCTTTCCCTGTCCAAACTCTATTTGGAACATCACCATCAAGTGGAATAGAAGGAGAAAGGTTGATCAAACCCACTGCAGTCTTCATTGCTTCACCCCAAAAGGCTTTCGACAACTTTGCATGAGAGAGCATACACCTAACCCTTTCATTAATGGTACGATTCATTCTCTCTGCAACTCCGTTGTGTTGAGGAGTCTTTGGAACTGTCTTCTCAAGCTTGATACCATGCTCTTTGCAATACTCTTCAAATGGACCTCTGTATTCACCACCATTGTCTGCTCGAATACACTTAAGTTTCCTTCCTGTTTCTCTTTCAACACTTGCATGGAATTGCTTAAAAGTACCTAGTACCTGGTCTTTAGATTTCAAAACAAAAGCCCACACTTTTCTAGAGTGGTCATCAATAAAAGTAACAAAATATAAAGCACCACCAAGAGATTTACTATCCATCATGCAAACATCAGTGTGAATTAAATCTAAAATATTCTGCCTCCTATGAGGACCAGAACTACGAAAGGAAACTCTATGTTGTTTACCAGAAAAACAATGAGTGCAAGTTTTTAAAGGTGTACCTTTTACCGGAAGAAAATTTTTCTTCGCAAGAATGCTGAGTCCTTTCTGACTCAGATGACCAAGGCGTGTATGCCACAAATCAGCCGATACATCTTCAATTGCGTTCACCTCCTCCTTGCACAACTTTACAGGCATCCTGTAAAGACTCGTGGGACTTTGCTCCTTTGCTACCACTAAAGAACCTTTGGTGATCTTACATATTCCATCACCACCAAAGTAAGTGTGATAGCCCTCAATATCTAAGGCTTTGACTGAAATCACGTTTAGACGGATATCTGGAACATGTCTAACATTCTTCAACTGAAGCTTGCAACCAATACTAGTTTCAACCCAAACATCTCCCATACCAACAATTTTACAAACTCCCTCATTTCCCATTTTTACCGTACCAAAGTCACCAATGGTATAAGATGAGAAGAAATCGCTCCTAGGAGTAACATGGTATGAGGCACCCGAATCAATAATCCAAGTTGAATCATGGCTGGCAAGATTTATGGAATCATCATCATCACAAATAATGTAGACATCGGTAGCACTATCATGTGCAACTGCAGAAGTGTCTTTATCACTTTCATTCTCACTATCATCGTCTCTTTCCCTTAGTTGATCTCTCTTGAGCAATCTGCAATATTTCTTTATATGTCCCTCCCTGTTACAATAAAAACAGGTAAATTCTTTTCTGGCTTTTGACTTGCTGCGCCTCTCAGATTTATCATGCTTATGGAAATTTTTACTTTGGCTGCTCCCCCGTGACTCTGTAACAAGAGCTTCTGACTGAGTATGAGAACCGATCAAACCACGCTCTTTTCTTCGAGCCTCTTCATTAAGCATGCTCTCTTTAACTGTTGACATTACCAGCCTCCCACTTGGAGCTGAGTTTGTCAGTTTCACAACAAGAACATCCCAGTTGTCAGGCAAAGAACTGAGCAATAATAAAGCCTGCAACTCATCATCCAGCTTAATATCAGTAGCTGTCAACTGATTCACCGTGTTCTGAAACACACTCATATGTTCTGCCATTGACTCACCATCTTTATACTTCATGTTAACCAGCTTTCGAATCAAACATGCCTTATTCTGCACATTCTTCCGTTCATACAATTCTTTCAATTTATTCCACATTGTATGAGCATTCGTTTCAGCTTCAACATGAGGATACACACTTAAATCAAGCCACTGCCTGATAATAGCCACTGCTTTTCTATTCATCTTCTTCCAATCAGTATCTGAAGTATCCTTCGATCTAGCACTTTCACCCTCAATGGGATCATACAAATCTTTTGTATATAACAAATCTTCCATGAGAGTCTTCCAAAGTGTGTAATTGGAAGAGTTCAGCTTAATCATATTCGGCTCTGAATTTTTCTCCATTTTAAAATTGCACAAAACAAATCAACCAAAGCTCTGATACCACTTTGTTGGGGAAACCAGACTAAATAGTCTCTTTAAAATGCGGAATTAACTCTCCCAACCACCTGTGCAATTAAATGGGCAACCAGAAAATTCCAATAGCAGAGCAAAATAATAACGACGGTAAAATAAATATCAGACACCAGAATTTTACGTGGAAAATCCTCTCAATGTGAGAGAATTAAAAAACCACGGGCAAAGCCAGATAAATCTTCCACTATAAATCAATAATGGGTACACAAATAGTCTTCTAGTAAATACTAGGAACACCAATAATCATCACCTAAAGGTGGAATCAAACAACAACTTAATTTTCACACAAGTGGGTAAACTAACATAACCTAGAGAGAGATTTAAACAACTAGTAAAAACTAGCTAGATGATAGAAACCACTTACTAAAGTTGTAGCTCAAACAAAACAACTTTGCTACACACTCTTTATCACCTAGAACCAAAATCTCTTCTCTCACAATTTGTCGGCGCACAACTCTGTTCCTCTCACGCGGCTACTATTGTTGTTGTTCTCCAATTGTGTTATGTTACAACCCTTTTATTTTCTTCACGTGACCAAAACACATGGCAACATGGGCTTAAAACAATACTAAGCCCAAAGACTTTTAACACCTCCCCTTTTATTCTTTCTTTTCTTTTTCTATTTTCTTTTAATTGGCGTGGGTCCCACTTGGGGAGTGAACTCACCCAACAAATCTCCCCCTCACGACTCAAGTGGGGAGGGATCGTTCTACCTTGGTAGCCTTCTTTGGTGCTCTTTTGCCCTTAGGCAATTTCACCAACTTAAATGTATTTTTCTCATGCAAGGAACTTCTCTCTTCTTGCATGGCTTCAAACCACTTTTCTTTATCAACATCTGTTATAATCTCTTGGTAGTAATCTGTCTCTCCACTATCAGTGACTGTTACATAATCTTGTGGAGGATATCTCTGAGAAACTTGACGCTCTCTACTTGACCTTCTCAACTCAGGTTCAACCGATGACTCAGGAGGCTCCTCTTCAACTGACTCATCATGATCATGTGTGTGATCATCAGTTACATTCTCATCATCTACCTGTACATCTCCCCCATCAACAAGGGTTCCACTAGGAAGTTTAGGCACAACATCAATGTAACTTCTAGCATCAGATTTCTGTTTCTCAGCTTTCTCAAAGTCTTCAATGGTCTGGTCTTCGAGGAATTTCACATCTCGACTTCTAGCAATTTTCTTATCAACAGGGTCCCACAATCTATAGCCAAACTGTTCATTGCCATAACCCATGAACAAACACTGCTTCGATTTCTTATCAAGCTAGGATCTTTCATCTCTTGGAATGTGAACAAAAGCTCTGCAGCCAAACACTCTCAAATAACCATAAGAGACATCTTTCCCTGTCCAAACTCTATTTGGAACATCACCATCAAGTGGAATAGAAGGAGAAAGGTTGATCAAACCCACTGCAGTCTTCATTGCTTCACCCCAAAAGGCTTTCGACAACTTTGCATGAGAGAGCATACACCTAACCCTTTCATTAATGGTACGATTCATTCTCTCTGCAACTCCGTTGTGTTGAGGAGTCTTTGGAACTGTCTTCTCAAGCTTGATACCATGCTCTTTGCAATACTCTTCAAATGGACCTCTGTATTCACCACCATTGTCTGCTCGAATACACTTAAGTTTCCTTCCTGTTTCTCTTTCAACACTTGCATGGAATTGCTTAAAAGTACCTAGTACCTGGTCTTTAGATTTCAAAACAAAAGCCCACACTTTTCTAGAGTGGTCATCAATAAAAGTAACAAAATATAAAGCACCACCAAGAGATTTACTATCCATCATGCAAACATCAGTGTGAATTAAATCTAAAATATTCTGCCTCCTATGAGGACCAGAACTACGAAAGGAAACTCTATGTTGTTTACCAGAAAAACAATGAGTGCAAGTTTTTAAAGGTGTACGTTTTACCGGAAGAAAATTTTTCTTCGCAAGAATGCTGAGTCCTTTCTGACTCAGATGACCAAGGCGTGTATGCCACAAATCAGCCGATACATCTTCAATTGCGTTCACCTCCTCCTTGCACAACTTTACAGGCATCCTGTAAAGACTCGTGGGACTTTGCTCCTTTGCTACCACTAAAGAACCTTTGGTGATCTTACATATTCCATCACCACCAAAGTAAGTGTGATAGCCCTCAATATCTAAGGCTTTGACTGAAATCACGTTTAGACGGATATCTGGAACATGTCTAACATTCTTCAACTGAAGCTTGCAACCAATACTAGTTTCAACCCAAACATCTCCCATACCAACAATTTTACAAACTCCCTCATTTCCCATTTTTACCGTACCAAAGTCACCAATGGTATAAGATGAGAAGAAATCGCTCCTAGGAGTAACATGGTATGAGGCACCCGAATCAATAATCCAAGTTGAATCATGGCTGGCAAGATTTATGGAATCATCATCATCACAAATAATGTAGACATCGGTAGCACTATCATGTGCAACTGCAGAAGTGTCTTTATCACTTTCATTCTCACTATCATCGTCTCTTTCCCTTAGTTGATCTCTCTTGAGCAATCTGCAATATTTCTTTATATGTCCCTCCCTGTTACAATAAAAACAGGTAAATTCTTTTCTGGCTTTTGACTTGCTGCGCCTCTCAGATTTATCATGCTTATGGAAATTTTTACTTTGGCTGCTCCCCCGTGACTCTGTAACAAGAGCTTCTGACTGAGTATGAGAACCGATCAAACCACGCTCTTTTCTTCGAGCCTCTTCATTAAGCATGCTCTCTTTAACTGTTGACATTACCAGCCTCCCACTTGGAGCTGAGTTTGTCAGTTTCACAACAAGAACATCCCAGTTGTCAGGCAAAGAACTGAGCAATAATAAAGCCTGCAACTCATCATCCAGCTTAATATCAGTAGCTGTCAACTGATTCACCGTGTTCTGAAACACACTCATATGTTCTGCCATTGACTCACCATCTTTATACTTCATGTTAACCAGCTTTCGAATCAAACATGCCTTATTCTGCACATTCTTCCGTTCATACAATTCTTTCAATTTATTCCACATTGTATGAGCATTCGTTTCAGCTTCAACATGAGGATACACACTTAAATCAAGCCACTGCCTGATAATAGCCACTGCTTTTCTATTCATCTTCTTCCAATCAGTATCTGAAGTATCCTTCGATCTAGCACTTTCACCCTCAATGGGATCATACAAATCTTTTGTATATAACAAATCTTCCATGAGAGTCTTCCAAAGTGTGTAATTGGAAGAGTTCAGCTTAATCATATTCGGCTCTGAATTTTTCTCCATTTTAAAATTGCACAAAACAAATCAACCAAAGCTCTGATACCACTTTGTTGGGGAAACCAGACTAAATAGTCTCTTTAAAATGCGGAATTAACTCTCCCAACCACCTGTGCAATTAAATGGGCAACCAGAAAATTCCAATAGCAGAGCAAAATAATAACGACGGTAAAATAAATATCAGACACCAGAATTTTACGTGGAAAATCCTCTCAATGTGAGAGAATAAAAAAACCACGGGCAAAGCCAGATAAATCTTCCACTATAAATCAATAATGGGTACACAAATAGTCTTCTAGTAAATACTAGGAACACCAATAATCATCACCTAAAGGTGGAATCAAACAACAACTTAATTTTCACACAAGTGGGTAAACTAACATAACCTAGAGAGAGATTTAAACAACTAGTAAAAACTAGCTAGATGATAGAAACCACTTACTAAAGTTGTAGCTCAAACAAAACAACTTTGCTACACACTCTTTATCACCTAGAACCAAAATCTCTTCTCTCACAATTTGCCAGCGCACAACTCTGTTCCTCTCACGCGGCTACTGTTGTTGTTGTTCTCCAATTGTGTTATGTTACAACCCTTTTATTTTCTTCACGTGACCAAAACACATGGCAACATGGGCTTAAAACAATACTAAGCCCAAAGACTTTTAACACCTCCCCTTTTATTCTTTCTTTTCTTTTTCTATTTTCTTTTAATTGGCGTGGGTCCCACTTGGGGAGTGAACTCACCCAACAAATCTCCCCCTCACGACTCAAGTGGGGAGGGATCGTTCTACCTTGGTAGCCTTCTTTGGTGCTCTTTTGCCCTTAGGCAATTTCACCAACTTAAATGTATTTTTCTCATGCAAGGAACTTCTCTCTTCTTGCATGGCTTCAAACCACTTTTCTTTATCAACATCTGTTATAATCTCTTGGTAGTAATCTGTCTCTCCACTATCAGTGACTGTTACATAATCTTGTGGAGGATATCTCTGAGAAACTTGACGCTCTCTACTTGACCTTCTCAACTCAGGTTCAACCGATGGCTCAAGAGGCTCCTCTTCAACTGACTCATCATGATCATGTGTGTGATCATCAGTTACATTCTCATCATCTACCTGTACATCTCCCCCATCAACAAGGGTTCCACTAGGAAGTTTAGGCACAACATCAATGTAACTTCTAGCATCAGATTTCTGTTTCTCAGCTTTCTCAAAGTCTTCAATGGTCTGGTCTTCGAGGAATTTCACATCTCGACTTCTAACAATTTTCTTATCAACAGGGTCCCACAATCTATAGCCAAACTGTTCATTGCCATAACCCATGAACAAACACTGCTTCGATTTCTTATCAAGCTTGGATCTTTCATCTCTTGGAATGTGAACAAAAGTTCTGCAGCCAAACACTCTCAAATAACCATAAGAGACATCTTTCCCTGTCCAAACTCTATTTGGAACATCACCATCAAGTGGAATAGAAGGAGAAAGGTTGATCAAACCCACTGCAGTCTTCATTGCTTCACCCCAAAAGGTTTTCGACAACTTTGCATGAGAGAGCATACACCTAACCCTTTCATTAATGGTACGATTCATTCTCTCTGCAACTCCGTTGTGTTGAGGAGTCTTTGGAACTGTCTTCTCAAGCTTGATACCATGCTCTTTGCAATACTCTTCAAATGGACCTCTGTATTCACCACCATTGTCTGCTCGAATACACTTAAGTTTCCTTCCTGTTTCTCTTTCAACACTTGCATGGAATTGCTTAAAAGTACCTAGTACCTGGTCTTTAGATTTCAAAACAAAAGCCCACACTTTTCTAGAGTGGTCATCAATAAAAGTAACAAAATATAAAGCACCACCAAGAGATTTACTATCCATCATGCAAACATCAGTGTGAATTAAATCTAAAATATTCTGCCTCCTATGAGGACCAGAACTACGAAAGGAAACTCTATGTTGTTTACCAGAAAAACAATGAGTGCAAGTTTTTAAAGGTGTACCTTTTACCGGAAGAAAATTTTTCTTCGCAAGAATGCTGAGTCCTTTCTGACTCAGATGACCAAGGCGTGTATGCCACAAATCAGCCGATACATCTTCAATTGCGTTCACCTCCTCCTTGCACAACTTTACAGGCATCCTGTAAAGACTCGTGGGACTTTGCTCCTTTGCTACCACTAAAGAACCTTTGGTGATCTTACATATTCCATCACCACCAAAGTAAGTGTGATAGCCCTCAATATCTAAGGCTTTGACTGAAATCACGTTTAGACGGATATCTGGAACATGTCTAACATTCTTCAACTGAAGCTTGCAACCAATACTAGTTTCAACCCAAACATCTCCCATACCAACAATTTTACAAACTCCCTCATTTCCCATTTTTACCGTACCAAAGTCACCAATGGTATAAGATGAGAAGAAATCGCTCCTAGGAGTAACATGGTATGAGGCACCCGAATCAATAATCCAAGTTGAATCATGGCTGGCAAGATTTATGGAATCATCATCATCACAAATAATGTAGACATCGGTAGCACTATCATGTGCAACTGCAGAAGTGTCTTTATCACTTTCATTCTCACTATCATCGTCTCTTTCCCTTAGTTGATCTCTCTTGAGCAATCTGCAATATTTCTTTATATGTCCCTCCCTGTTACAATAAAAACAGGTAAATTCTTTTCTGGCTTTTGACTTGCTGCGCCTCTCAGATTTATCATGCTTATGGAAATTTTTACTTTGGCTGCTCCCCCGTGACTCTGTAACAAGAGCTTCTGACTGAGTATGAGAACCGATCAAACCACGCTCTTTTCTTCGAGCCTCTTCATTAAGCATGCTCTCTTTAACTGTTGACATTACCAGCCTCCCACTTGGAGCTGAGTTTGTCAGTTTCACAACAAGAACATCCCAGTTGTCAGGCAAAGAACTGAGCAATAATAAAGCCTGCAACTCATCATCCAGCTTAATATCAGTAGCTGTCAACTGATTCACCGTGTTCTGAAACACACTCATATGTTCTGCCATTGACTCACCATCTTTATACTTCATGTTAACCAGCTTTCGAATCAAACATGCCTTATTCTGCACATTCTTCCGTTCATACAATTCTTTCAATTTATTCCACATTGTATGAGCATTCGTTTCAGCTTCAACATGAGGATACACACTTAAATCAAGCCACTGCCTGATAATAGCCACTGCTTTTCTATTCATCTTCTTCCAATCAGTATCTGAAGTATCCTTCGATCTAGCACTTTCACCCTCAATGGGATCATACAAATCTTTTGTATATAACAAATCTTCCATGAGAGTCTTCCAAAGTGTGTAATTGGAAGAGTTCAGCTTAATCATATTCGGCTCTGAATTTTTCTCCATTTTAAAATTGCACAAAACAAATCAACCAAAGCTCTGATACCACTTTGTTGGGGAAACCAGACTAAATAGTCTCTTTAAAATGCGGAATTAACTCTCCCAACCACCTGTGCAATTAAATGGGCAACCAGAAAATTCCAATAGCAGAGCAAAATAATAACGACGGTAAAATAAATATCAGACACCAGAATTTTACGTGGAAAATCCTCTCAATGTGAGAGAATAAAAAAACCACGGGCAAAGCCAGATAAATCTTCCACTATAAATCAATAATGGGTACACAAATAGTCTTCTAGTAAATACTAGGAACACCAATAATCATCACCTAAAGGTGGAATCAAACAACAACTTAATTTTCACACAAGTGGGTAAACTAACATAACCTAGAGAGAGATTTAAACAACTAGTAAAAACTAGCTAGATGATAGAAACCACTTACTAAAGTTGTAGCTCAAACAAAACAACTTTGCTACACACTCTTTATCACCTAGAACCAAAATCTCTTCTCTCACAATTTGTCGGCGCACAACTCTGTTCCTCTCACGCGGCTACTGTTGTTGTTGTTCTCCAATTGTGTTATGTTACAACCCTTTTATTTTCTTCACGTGACCAAAACACATGGCAACATGGGCTTAAAACAATACTAAGCCCAAAGACTTTTAACACCTCCCCTTTTATTCTTTCTTTTCTTTTTCTATTTTCTTTTAATTGGTGTGGGTCCCACTTGGGGAGTGAACTCACCCAACAAATCTCCCCCTCACGACTCAAGTGGGGAGGGATCGTTCTACCTTGGTAGCCTTCTTTGGTGCTCTTTTGCCCTTAGGCAATTTCACCAACTTAAATGTATTTTTCTCATGCAAGGAACTTCTCTCTTCTTGCATGGCTTCAAACCACTTTTCTTTATCAACATCTGTTATAATCTCTTGGTAGTAATCTGTCTCTCCACTATCAGTGACTGTTACATAATCTTGTGGAGGATATCTCTGAGAAACTTGACGCTCTCTACTTGACCTTCTCAACTCAGGTTCAACCGATGGCTCAAGAGGCTCCTCTTCAACTGACTCATCATGATCATGTGTGTGATCATCAGTTACATTCTCATCATCTACCTGTACATCTCCCCCATCAACAAGGGTTCCACTAGGAAGTTTAGGCACAACATCAATGTAACTTCTAGCATCAGATTTCTGTTTCTCAGCTTTCTCAAAGTCTTCAATGGTCTGGTCTTCGAGGAATTTCACATCTCGACTTCTAACAATTTTCTTATCAACAGGGTCCCACAATCTATAGCCAAACTGTTCATTGCCATAACCCATGAACAAACACTGCTTCGATTTCTTATCAAGCTTGGATCTTTCATCTCTTGGAATGTGAACAAAAGCTCTGCAGCCAAACACTCTCAAATAACCATAAGAGACATCTTTCCCTGTCCAAACTCTATTTGGAACATCACCATCAAGTGGAATAGAAGGAGAAAGGTTGATCAAACCCACTGCAGTCTTCATTGCTTCACCCCAAAAGGTTTTCGACAACTTTGCATGAGAGAGCATACACCTAACCCTTTCATTAATGGTACGATTCATTCTCTCTGCAACTCCGTTGTGTTGAGGAGTCTTTGGAACTGTCTTCTCAAGCTTGATACCATGCTCTTTGCAATACTCTTCAAATGGACCTCTGTATTCACCACCATTGTCTGCTCGAATACACTTAAGTTTCCTTCCTGTTTCTCTTTCAACACTTGCATGGAATTGCTTAAAAGTACCTAGTACCTGGTCTTTAGATTTCAAAACAAAAGCCCACACTTTTCTAGAGTGGTCATCAATAAAAGTAACAAAATATAAAGCACCACCAAGAGATTTACTATCCATCATGCAAACATCAGTGTGAATTAAATCTAAAATATTCTGCCTCCTATGAGGACCAGAACTACGAAAGGAAACTCTATGTTGTTTACCAGAAAAACAATGAGTGCAAGTTTTTAAAGGTGTACCTTTTACCGGAAGAAAATTTTTCTTCGCAAGAATGCTGAGTCCTTTCTGACTCAGATGACCAAGGCGTGTATGCCACAAATCAGCCGATACATCTTCAATTGCGTTCACCTCCTCCTTGCACAACTTTACAGGCATCCTGTAAAGACTCGTGGGACTTTGCTTGTAACACCCTAACCCATACTACCCTTAAAAACGTAATTTTAAAAACTTTTCAACAAGTGTAAAGGCAGAGTGCCACGCGGTAATTAAAAACACAATACATACACACAGAGCGTCATGAACTTTAACATGAAAAGCAACAGCGGATTCATTCAAACCAAGCATGCATATATATACATATATATATATACATAAGCCATATTCATCCCTAAGGATGTCACTTATACAAGAACTAGCATATCAAAAGGTAACACCGATATACGATGAAATCCAAGCGTAACCCCGACTCGATGTTACATTACCAGAGCATTCACTATTTACAAACTCTAGTCAAAAGCTAGTACTAAGAGGAGTAATCTATGCTAAGTCTCCTCACCAAAAGGTACTTCAACACCACGCTAGTACAGCAGTCTAAACGTCGGCACAATCCTCAGCCTGAATATCTGAACCCCCAAAGGTCCAGCAAATAACACAAAGCAGAGAGTTAGAAAACATAATCGCATATCATACGAGCATAAGAAAGACCTTACACTTTCGAACTACATCATACATATTCTAACTCACGCCAAAACATCGCACTAAACGATTATCAATTAATAAAGTTCAACACAATTCAACCAAATAATGTCACGTACCATTTATCAAATATATGCGCATTTACCCTAACGTATCTAATGCCAATTAATTCACTGTCATGCCATCCCTAGACATAACTAAATGCATGTGGTACCAAGATGTCTCACCAACGGTGGACCAAGAACAGTTTTGTATCATGCTGGATATGTCGGAACTTACCGAACCATCTTATCTCCCTTGGATAAGCCAAAACAGTTTTATATCCTGTTGGATAGCAACTCCGGACTCATGGATTCATCTAATCCGATCCTCGGCTTCATTATGGACACATAATCCATTTTCGTTATTGGAACCCAAGTTTCCAATGTTCACATACAATCATGAATGCATGTATGTATACACATATCAACCATATGATATTCTCTAGCTCGAAGCTACTCTTTTATGAATGCGGGAACACAATCCTAACACATTCACTTAACATTGCAAATTAATGCCAAAACATAACATTGCTCACTTTAAGCTACAACTTATTGCATACACGTTTATCAATCATATAACGATTAACAATAAGCATTAACAGTATCAACATGTATCAACAATCATGTAAGGATACTCTTAAACCATGTTACAAGTGCCTAATCACACTTATAAACATCAACAAAAATTGCTGTCACAGAGGCCTTCGCTAAGCGAAGCCTTAGCGAGACTTGGCGAACCTCACCAGGAAGTCACCTGCTCATAGCGAGACTTGGCGAGACTTGGCGAGCTTCAACGAACTATTCGCTGAGCGAAGGCTTAGCGAGCCTAAGCGAACCTCCCCCGGGAACCACCTGCTCATAGCGAGCTTCGGCGAGATCCAGCGAACCTGTTCGCTACAGCGAACCCCTGGTCGCTTAGCGAACCACACCAGAACAGAATATCTGTTCTTGAGTTATCTAAGGCGGTTTAACCTTAAATCAACTCAAAAATTCATCCAAACATGTTATAAATTCATATAAACAGCTATTCCAAACATATATGGTATCAAGGAACATTAATCATCCCTTCCAAACATCCAAATACCTCTAATGATCAAAATCAAGCCAATTTCTTGGGTTTTAAGTAACTTTCTCAAACTTTTCAAAAATGATCCAAACACATACATATTCTTCATGAAATCAAGCTAGTGATTAACACATACAAAGTGATGATGAAGAACATCACACTCACATACAAAAGCTTATCAAAGGTCTAAAAGAAATTGAGTGGGAGAGTTCGGGAACGGAGACATAGACAATCTCCCCCCTCCTTGTCACTCAAGAATCATGAATTCTAATCTCTTACCTTAAGCAAAGATGATGATCCAAGCCTTCTCTTGCTCAAGCTTTCTCTTAGCCAAAACCCTAGCTCTTGCTCTATCTTGCTTCTACTCACTCAACTCAAAGAAATGAAGTTATGATACTATTCATAAGTTGGACTTGCTACTTATACTACTTCTCATTATCATGAACCAAGCCCAAATGGCTTAGGCCCATGCCTCTCACGCCCATTAGCCCAAAACAATGGTTCTCGCATCTAATAACTTACGTTCGGCTAAATAATTATTCGTCGCTCACTAAAATAATAAAAGCCAATTAATAAATAAAATACATTTAATAAAATATACGAATACGAAAAACGGGTCGTTACAATCCTACCCCCCTTAAAAGAATTTCGCCCTCGAAATTACCTAGAAACAGATCGGGATAAGAATCTCTCATCTTGCTTTCCAACTCCCACGTCGCATTCTCACCAGCCGGTCCTCCCCACACGACTTTCACGGATGCAATCTCTTTGTTTCTCAACCTCTTCACTTCTCTTCCTTCTATCCTCAAGGGTACAGTCTCAATGGTCAAGTCATCCCTCACTTGAACATCGTCCGATTCAATCACGTGTGTCGGATCAGACACATACTTGCGCAACTGTGATACATGAAAAACATCGTGCAAATTCGCCAATGATGGCGGTAATGCAATCCTATACGCAACTTTCCCAACTCGCTTCAAAATCTCAAACGGTCCAATAAACCTCGATGTCAACTTCCTTGACTTCAACGCACGCCCTACTCCAGTAGTCGATTTAACTCGTAAGAATACATGATCCCCTTCTTGGAATTCAATGTCCTTCCTCCTCTTATCATGATAACTCTTCTGTCGATCCTGAGACGCTTTCATCTTCTCACGAATCATCCGAATCTTCTCTGTTGTTTCTTGTACAATCTCAGGTCCAAGAATTGCACCTTCTCCTGTTTCATACCAACACAGAGGTGTCCTACACCTTCTCCCATACAAAGCCTCAAACGGTGCCATTCCGATACTAGAATGGTAACTGTTGTTGTACGTAAACTCTACCAACGGCAAACAAGAATCCCAATTCACGTTTTGCTCCAAAACACAAGCTCTCAACAAATCCTCTAAGGATTGTATCGTCCTCTCCGACTGACCATCTGTCTGAGGATGATACGCTGAACTCAACCTCAACTTCGTTCCTAAAGCTTCTTGCAAGCTTTCCCAAAATCTGGAAGTAAATCTCGGATCTCTATCCGAAATAATACTTGTTGGAATACCATGTAGCCTCACAATCTGCTCCACATAAATCTCGGCCAACTTAGGCACCAAAGTACCTTTCCTGATAGCAATGAAGTGAGCACACTTCGTCAGACGATCTACCACTACCCAAATCACCTCGTTACTTTTCTTGGTCTTCGGTAAACCTCCCACAAAATCCATTGCAATGCTATCCCATTTCCATTCGGGTATAAACATTGGTTGTAACAAACCAAACGGCTTCTGATGCTCAATCTTCGATTTCTGACAAGTTAAGCATGAATAAACAAATTCAGAAATTTGCCTCTTCATTCCCGGCCACCAAAATAACTTCCTCAAATCCTGATACATCTTGGTTACTCCAGGATGAATACTCAAACCACTTCTGTGACCTTCTTCCATGATCATTCTCTTCAATTCGGGTACATCCGGTACACAAACTCTTCCTTGAAATCTCATGACTCCACTTTCGTCCATCTTGATATTGGTCTCCTTACCTTCATTGATGAGTACCATCTTCTCCATCAATCTCTTATCCGATTTCTGACGTTCTTTAATATCTTCAAGAAAAGGATTCGTCAATCTTAACATTCCAAGCTTCACACTTGAAGAAGTAACCTCGCACACAAGACTCAAGTCTCGGAACTCTTCAATCAACTCTAACTCTTTCACCATCAATGATGACATATGCAAAGTTTTCCTACTTAATGCATCGGCCACCACATTGGCTTTTCCGGGGTGATAACTCAATTCAAAATCGTAGTCCTTTAAGAATTCGAGCCATCTTCGTTGCCTCATATTCAACTCCTTCTGGTCGAATAAGTACTTCAGACTCTTGTGATCACTAAACACTTCAAACCTCGATCCATACAAGTAGTGTCTCCACACTTTCAAAGTAAACACCACTGCGGCTAACTCCAAATCATGCGTTGGATAGTTCCTCTCGTGAACCTTCAGTTGTCTTGAAACATATGCTACCACATTACCCCCTTGCATAAGCACTCCGCCAAGTCCTAACTTCGAAGCATCGCAATACACGACGAACGACTCTTTGGCATCGGGTAAAATCAACACGGGTGCAGTAGTCAATCTCCTCTTGAGCTCTTGGAAGCTCTCCTCACAATTACCATCCCAAACAAACGCTTGATCTTTCCTCGTCAACTTGGTTAACGGTAAAGCCAACTTCGAAAAACCTTCGATGAATCTTCTATAATAACCGGCTAAACCAAGAAAACTTCTAATCTCTGAAACAGATTCCGGCGTTCCCCACTGTGACACAGCGTCAACCTTCGCAGGATCTACCGCGATTCCTCCACTTGAAATTATATGCCCTAGGAAACTCACCTCTTTCATCCAAAATTCACACTTCGACAACTTGGCATACAACTTCTTCTCCTTCAAGACTTGCAAAACAATTCTCAAGTGCTCCTCGTGCTCTTCCTCGGATTTTGAGTAAATCAAAATGTCGTCGATGAACACCACCACGAATCTATCCAAAAATGAATGGAAAATTCGGTTCATATACTCCATGAAAACTCCAGGTGCATTGGTCACACCAAACGGCATAACTGAATACTCGTAGTGCCCATACCTCGTCCTAAATGCAGTCTTAGGTATGTCTTCCGTCTTCACTCTAATCTGATGGTATCCAGATCTCAAATCTATCTTACTAAACACACAAGCTCCAACTAGTTGATCCATCAAATCATCTATCCTCGGAAGTGGATATTTATTCTTGATCGTCACTTTGTTCAACTGACGATAGTCTATACATAATCTCATGCTTCCATCTTTCTTCTTCACAAGCAATACCGGCGCTCCCCATGGCGAAACACTCGGTCGAACAAATCTCTTCTCAAGCAGCTCTTCAAGTTGCTTCTTCAATTCATTCAACTCCGACGCTGACATTCGATACGGCGCCATCGATATCGGACTAGTTCCAGGTACTAGGTCGATAGAAAACTCTACCTCTCGCTTTGGAGGCACGTCAGATATATCATCCGGAAACACATCTGGGAATTCACAAACGATCGGTAACTCTTCTACCTTAACTCCTCCTTCGAGTTTCAATGATGCAAACATCATGAACATCTCGGCATGTTCTTTCAACGCTTCCGATACTTCCTTCCCGTTCATCAAATGCAAGTTCTCCTCCGGCTTCGGAAAAACAACGGCCTTCTCACGACAGTTGATATGAATCCGGTTGAAGATTAACCAATTCATACCAAAAATCACATCCATACCACTAAGTGGAATACACACTAAATCCATACCAAAATGCCTACCAAAAATGGTTACGGGGCAGTTACGACATACTTGTCGGGTAATCACTGAACCATTAGCAGGAGTTTCTATTTCCATCCTACCCATCATATCCGTTAAAGGAATACTAAGACGCTTCGCACAATCCAAAGAAATAAAAGAATGCGTCGCTCCCGTATCTATAATCGCAATTAAAGGAGTGTTATAGATGAAACACGTACCTCTAATGAGATTGTCCTCAAGGCTAGCATCCTCTCCACTTAAAGCAAACACCTTGCCCATCACCTTCTTGGGCTTCTTACAAGTCGGACTCTTGTGGCCTTCTTCACCACAATTGAAACACACCACTTTTCCTCTACAAACCTCGGTCTTGTGGCCCAGCTTTCCACAATTCTTACACCTATCTCCTTTCTTAGGGCAATCATAAGACATATGACCCCTTTCTCCACAGTTGTAACAACTTCCATTCACCGGCTTCTTACCACCACTTGTATTACCCCTACCGCGGTTATCATAAGGTTTCCCGCGCTCTTGTCCTTTCCCTTTTCGGTCATTCGCAGCCTTGTAGTAGTTCACCTTAGCTCTACCATCTTCATCACAGATCCTACTTTTGTTCACAAGGGTCGCAAAATCCCTTATCTGTGAAAATCCAATCATATGCTTAATGTCTGGACGTAGACCACTTTCAAACTTCACACACTTGTCGTTCTCCGCTTCCATAGTGTTGTAATGCGGGCTAAACGCACACAAAGTCTCAAACTTGACGGCATAATCAGCTACCGTCATATTTCCCTGTTTCAACTCCATGAATTCCACCACTTTCTTGTTCTTCACATCCACAGGAAAATACTTAACCAAAAATTCTCTTTTAAACATTGCCCATGGTATAGCCATACCACCGGGTCCTAGCCTCAACTTGGCATTCTTCCACCACACATTCGCTTCCTCACGCAACACGTATGTCCCAAGGGTTGTCTTCCCTTCCTCGGAACAATCCATTGCTTCAAAAATTATCTCAAGTTCCTCCAGCCACTTGTGAGCTCCATCCGGGTTGTAACCTCCGGTAAATGTTGGCGGTTTCTGCTTCATGAACCTTTCCAACCTCATCTCTACCTCTCTTCCAGGTTGATGATCTCTAACCACAATGTTGGTAAGTGCGGCCAAAGCCTCCGCAATCTGAGCATTCGTTCTCGCAGCAGCCATGATTCCTGAACGAATCACAACTAGACGTTAGAAAGTACTAACAGTGTTCCCTACACATGCTCATACGGGGAAAAGAAAAGTCCTAATTGGTTCACACGAACCAACCAGGCTCTGATACCACTATTGTAACACCCTAACCCATACTACCCTTAAAAACGTAATTTTAAAAACTTTTCAACAAGTGTAAAGGCAGAGTGCCACGCGGTAATTAAAAACACAATACATACACACAGAGCGTCATGAACTTTAACATGAAAAGCAACAGCGGATTCATTCAAACCAAGCATGCATATATATACATATATATATATACATAAGCCATATTCATCCCTAAGGATGTCACTTATACAAGAACTAGCATATCAAAAGGTAACACCGATATACGATGAAATCCAAGCGTAACCCCGACTCGATGTTACATTACCAGAGCATTCACTATTTACAAACTCTAGTCAAAAGCTAGTACTAAGAGGAGTAATCTATGCTAAGTCTCCTCACCAAAAGGTACTTCAACACCACGCTAGTACAGCAGTCTAAACGTCGGCACAATCCTCAGCCTGAATATCTGAACCCCCAAAGGTCCAGCAAATAACACAAAGCAGAGAGTTAGAAAACATAATCGCATATCATACGAGCATAAGAAAGACCTTACACTTTCGAACTACATCATACATATTCTAACTCACGCCAAAACATCGCACTAAACGATTATCAATTAATAAAGTTCAACACAATTCAACCAAATAATGTCACGTACCATTTATCAAATATATGCGCATTTACCCTAAGGTATCTAATGCCAATTAATTCACTGTCATGCCATCCCTAGACATAACTAAATGCATGTGGTACCAAGATGTCTCACCAACGGTGGACCAAGAACAGTTTTGTATCATGCTGGATATGTCGGAACTTACCGAACCATCTTATCTCCCTTGGATAAGCCAAAACAGTTTTATATCCTGTTGGATAGCAACTCCGGACTCATGGATTCATCTAATCCGATCCTCGGCTTCATTATGGACACATAATCCATTTTCGTTATTGGAACCCAAGTTTCCAATGTTCACATACAATCATGAATGCATGTATGTATACACATATCAACCATATGATATTCTCTAGCTCGAAGCTACTCTTTTATGAATGCGGGAACACAATCCTAACACATTCACTTAACATTGCAAATTAATGCCAAAACATAACATTGCTCACTTTAAGCTACAACTTATTGCATACACGTTTATCAATCATATAACGATTAACAATAAGCATTAACAGTATCAACATGTATCAACAATCATGTAAGGATACTCTTAAACCATGTTACAAGTGCCTAATCACACTTATAAACATCAACAAAAATTGCTGTCACAGAGGCCTTCGCTAAGCGAAGCCTTAGCGAGACTTGGCGAACCTCACCAGGAAGTCACCTGCTCATAGCGAGACTTGGCGAGACTTGGCGAGCTTCAACGAACTATTCGCTGAGCGAAGGCTTAGCGAGCCTAAGCGAACCTCCCCCGGGAACCACCTGCTCATAGCGAGCTTCGGCGAGATCCAGCGAACCTGTTCGCTACAGCGAACCCCTGGTCGCTTAGCGAACCACACCAGAACAGAATATCTGTTCTTGAGTTATCTAAGGCGGTTTAACCTTAAATCAACTCAAAAATTCATCCAAACATGTTATAAATTCATATAAACAGCTATTCCAAACATATATGGTATCAAGGAACATTAATCATCCCTTCCAAACATCCAAATACCTCTAATGATCAAAATCAAGCCAATTTCTTGGGTTTTAAGTAACTTTCTCAAACTTTTCAAAAATGATCCAAACACATACATATTCTTCATGAAATCAAGCTAGTGATTAACACATACAAAGTGATGATGAAGAACATCACACTCACATACAAAAGCTTATCAAAGGTCTAAAAGAAATTGAGTGGGAGAGTTCGGGAACGGAGACATAGACAATCTCCCCCCTCCTTGTCACTCAAGAATCATGAATTCTAATCTCTTACCTTAAGCAAAGATGATGATCCAAGCCTTCTCTTGCTCAAGCTTTCTCTTAGCCAAAACCCTAGCTCTTGCTCTATCTTGCTTCTACTCACTCAACTCAAAGAAATGAAGTTATGATACTATTCATAAGTTGGACTTGCTACTTATACTACTTCTCATTATCATGAACCAAGCCCAAATGGCTTAGGCCCATGCCTCTCACGCCCATTAGCCCAAAACAATGGTTCTCGCATCTAATAACTTACGTTCGGCTAAATAATTATTCGTCGCTCACTAAAATAATAAAAGCCAATTAATAAATAAAATACATTTAATAAAATATACGAATACGAAAAACGGGTCGTTACATTGCTCCTTTGCTACCACTAAAGAACCTTTGGTGATCTTACATATTCCATCACCACCAAAGTAAGTGTGATAGCCCTCAATATCTAAGGCTTTGACTGAAATCACGTTTAGACGGATATCTGGAACATGTCTAACATTCTTCAACTGAAGCTTGCAACCAATACTAGTTTCAACCCAAACATCTCCCATACCAACAATTTTACAAACTCCCTCATTTCCCATTTTTACCGTACCAAAGTCACCAATGGTATAAGATGAGAAGAAATCGCTCCTAGGAGTAACATGGTATGAGGCACCCGAATCAATAATCCAAGTTGAATCATGGCTGGCAAGATTTATGGAATCATCATCATCACAAATAATGTAGACATCGGTAGCACTATCATGTGCAACTGCAGAAGTGTCTTTATCACTTTCATTCTCACTATCATCGTCTCTTTCCCTTAGTTGATCTCTCTTGAGCAATCTGCAATATTTCTCTATATGTCCCTCCCTGTTACAATAAAAACAGGTAAATTCTTTTCTGGCTTTTGACTTGCTGCGCCTCTCAGATTTATCATGCTTATGGAAATTTTTACTTTGGCTGCTCCCCCGTGACTCTGTAACAAGAGCTTCTGACTGAGTATGAGAACCAATCAAACCACGCTCTTTTCTTCGAGCCTCTTCATTAAGCATGCTCTCTTTAACTGTTGACATTACCAGCTTCCCACTTGGAGCTGAGTTTGTCAGTTTCACAACAAGAACATCCCAGTTGTCAGGCAAAGAACTGAGCAATAATAAAGCCTGCAACTCATCATCCAGCTTAATATCAGTAGCTGTCAACTGATTCACCGTGTTCTGAAACACACTCATATGTTCTGCCATTGACTCACCATCTTTATACTTCATGTTAACCAGCTTTCAAATCAAACATGCCTTATTCTGCACATTCTTCCGTTCATACAATTCTTTCAATTTATTCCACATTGTATGAGCATTCGTTTCAGCTTCAACATGAGGATACACACTTAAATCAAGCCACTGCCTGATAATAGCCACTGCTTTTCTATTCATCTTCTTCCAATCAGTATCTGAAGTATCCTTCGATCTAGCACTTTCACCCTCAATGGGATCATACAAATCTTTTGTATATAACAAATCTTCCATGAGAGTCTTCCAAAGTGTGTAATTGGAAGAGTTCAGCTTAATCATATTCGGCTCTGAATTTTTCTCCATTTTAAAATTGCACAAAACAAATCAACCAAAGCTCTGATACCACTTTGTTGGGGAAACCAGACTAAATAGTCTCTTTAAAATGCGGAATTAACTCTCCCAACCACCTGTGCAATTAAATGGGCAACCAGAAAATTCCAATAGCAGAGCAAAATAATAACGACGGTAAAATAAATATCAGACACCAGAATTTTACGTGGAAAATCCTCTCAATGTGAGAGAATAAAAAAACCACGGGCAAAGCCAGATAAATCTTCCACTATAAATCAATAATGGGTACACAAATAGTCTTCTAGTAAATACTAGGAACACCAATAATCATCACCTAAAGGTGGAATCAAACAACAACTTAATTTTCACACAAGTGGGTAAACTAACATAACCTAGAGAGAGATTTAAACAACTAGTAAAAACTAGCTAGATGATAGAAACCACTTACTAAAGTTGTAGCTCAAACAAAACAACTTTGCTACACACTCTTTATCACCTAGAACCAAAATCTCTTCTCTCACAATTTGTCGGCGCACAACTCTGTTCCTCTCACGCGGCTACTGTTGTTGTTGTTCTCCAATTGTGTTATGTTACAACCCTTTTATTTTCTTCACGTGACCAAAACACATGGCAACATGGGCTTAAAACAATACTAAGCCCAAAGACTTTTAACACCTCCCCTTTTATTCTTTCTTTTCTTTTTCTATTTTCTTTTAATTGGCGTGGGTCTCACTTGGGGAGTGAACTCACCCAACAGATACCAATGATCAATATATTTTCCAAACTCTTTATCATCATATATTTTCCATAATAATCAATAATTAGTTAGTTGGTCTAATAGTGATTAGTGTATCAGCTCAGGGTTCCATTTTAGGCGGTTTTGACACTGTCACCTCACGATTTTCTCCACACTCTCTCTAGTGGAGTTTTTATCTTCCGTGAGAATCGAACCATGTACCATGGGAATAAAATACATGTTCAATTCATCAACTTGATATCAGAACTGACCTCCGAACCAGATTAAGCAGTCAAATAGGCTAGATATAGGTGGTGAAAACAAAAAAAAGGCTAACATAAAACATACTCCCTCCGGTCTTTTTTATAAGGAACAATTTGGAAAAAAAACACACAGATCAATGAACTTTATCTTTCTTATTAAAAATTCTAAAATTTTACAAACTATTCCAAAACTAACCTTGGTGTATTAATTTATCCTTGTCTATTATAAATTTGTAATATAGGGAATATGTCACTCTAATTAATGCATAACTTTGGAATGAATTAATTTGATACAATTTAATAAGGGTAGAAATGAAATTGTAAGAATAAATTAATGATTGTTTCTTATAAAAAAGACTAATTTTTTTTTCCAAATTGTTCCTTATAAAAAAGACCGGAGGAAGTATGTTTCAAACAACTATCACACATAAATTTAGTTTTTTTTTTTTACCAACAAGAAAATAAAGGACAATAATAATAAAAGGGTGTGTGTGTGGTTAAGTGTTTCGAACTCCCTTACTCCTGATTGGTAAGTGGTGTTATACTATACCTTGTTATCAGTTATAAGCTACCAGATTAAGTTTCAGTAAAGTAAACCTAGTATTACTAACGTTACTTCTATTGCAATCTGTTTAGGTCGAACCAATTAAGCTAGTCTAGGTTTAGCCTTTGTTATCTCGTGTCATTACCTTTAATGGGTTCAGCCTCGAGGGGGCGTCCTTACCTTTAGAAGTTCAAAATTTAACAAGTTCTCTAAGTCAGCTCGGTTTCCTAACATCAGTGCAGAATTTAACTACGTGATAATCTTAATCATGCCCTAGTAACGTCAGATACTGAATTTAATGGTCTCATATAGGTAGGATGAAATGTATTTTCAATCAGGCTTATTAAGTTGTTGTCACGGGATCAGATAATTTCCCTCGAGGTTCATTCAATTAATGTGATCAATACTAAAGAATGAATAATTAAAACCAAGACAAATATAGAAAAATAACGTAATAACAATTGAGCATAAACTTTATCTAAGGTTACATGTCTCAAGCATTCGTAAGGGAGTTCATCTACTCGACCTAACCTAGGAAAAATAAATTACAAAGACAATAAAGAAAAGAACCTTATTGGCCTTGGAGTTCCTTGGCCCTCTTTGCCTCCTCCTTAGAGTTCTCTTAACTCTAGAGCGAGTATTGAACAACTCTCAATATTTTTGGAATGAATAATAGTGAAGGATGAGGGCTCTATTTATAGTTTTTAAGCTGGATTTGGGCTTTTTCTGCGGACCCATCGTGGCCACGATGGCATGTAATTTTGCTTCATCTTGGTCACGATGGACCATATTGTGGTATGAAATTCCTGTTACGCAGTGTACAAGTGTTGTGACAGATATTATAGCAGTTGTCTATATAACACAGCAGACGAACAAAATAATAATAATAAAGTGCAGAATTATAAAAGGAACGCAGTAGGTTTTTTAACCCAGATCAGTGTAAACACACCTACTATGGGGGATACCAATCCATGAGGAATCCACTATAATAGCCCTAGTTCTAAGCCCTCAGCAAACATCCAAGTTTACGACTTATCACCTAGCAACTACTCGCGCTATACTCTACCTAGGAACTCCTAGATATGAGACCCTGTCTCACTCCTTTTCACTACCACACAACCTGTGATAGTATACAAACAACAATGATGGCGAAGTCACCCTTCAAGACACAATCGATCTATACCCGTACTTAAAAGCTTAAGATAACGATCACAAACTACTTAACCTCCTTGCTTAAAAGCTTTGGAGTTAGTACACAACTTACAATTCAAACCCTAGTCCTAAGCTTGCATCAATGTGATACAAGAAAGGCTCACAATTAACAATAAACACTCTAAACCCTAAAACTCACGCTTTGGTAGACACAGTTTAGATTACATGCCTAAAACAAGGTTTAGGCTTTCGTATTTATAGCCTTGAATAATCTTGATTCCCAAGTTAGGTCTTCAGAATAATTTGCTTAAATCTTCAATGGACAGCTCGCAAGATTTGCTTGAAAATAATTCTTCAACAAACTCTCGACTCCCAAAAATATTTCTTTGAGAAAAGATTTACTCCAAAAAAATATTTCTTCAACTAAAAGATTTGATACAAAAATATTGAAACATATTTTTGTAACAAATAAAACAAACCGCCTTTTGATTAACTTGCAGTAGAAGGCGCGTTTAGCTTGCTGGATAAGCATGAACATATTTGTAAATCAAATCTTCAAAAGATATAAAAACAGAGTATTAACGCGCACAACTTCAGGAGACATATGTTGTACAAACATGCTACAACATCTTGGTCCAACAGTTGGTTGTTGTTGTTTTTGCAAAATTGTAGCCAACATTCAAAACCCAACATGGTACGATAGAATATCTTCTCCAAATTTTCTGTTTTTCATCAACTCCCTTTATCGTGCCACGATGACAAGTCATCGTGGTACGATGGAAAAGATTTGTTGCAGATTTTCTTCAATTTAAACCTCCTTCTCATCGCGCCACACTGGATCTCGTCGTAGGTACGATGACTTGCGTTGTTTATTACGTTTTTGCCCTTTTAATTTTTTTCCACTTTTCTTGCTTCTAGGCCAAGTAACTTCACTTTTTCAGGTATTTGCTTGCTTTTGGGCTTCAATTGCTATTAAAACAACCCTAAATTACTACTAAAAAGATCATATATTGACTATCATCATTCACGCACACTATTTTTACACATCCGCTACGCTACTTAAGTAGCGGATGTTATAAAATCAGAAATTTTAGAAAAAAAATGTCGTCCACTACTTAAGTAGCGGACAACATTTGAGTAAATGATAGGGTTGTAAAAGTAACCCCGTTAAAAATCCTCTAAATTTCTAAAGTATATATTGAGGGGTCCGTGAGCATATTAAAGAATTTAAAGAGCAATTTCCAGCCATCAGTTGTCACAAACCGTTAATTTTGATGTATCTCAATAACATATCAAATGATTTTGGATTTGTCTGAAATTTTACATAAATGATCTATACGATATAAACTTTCAATCCAACGGTGGATTTTGTAAAATTCATATCGGTTAAAACGTTATTGAGAGTTGTAACATTTGATGTCAAACTAGTTGGTGTCATTTGATCCTGACCATATATATATATATATATATATATATATATATATATATATATATATATATATATATATATATATATATATATATATTTCAAGAGAATTTCTTTTGCCACTCTATTTCTTTTCTCGCGTGCCTTACGAATTTATCAAAATACCCTTATTCGCTATTTAGGTAGCGGATATCCCCCAAAGACAACCTAGACAACCTATCAATTTTTTTTGTAGCAAATATCGTGGTAAACCAAAAAAAAATATAGCGGACGACATTAACAAAATTACTCATTTTTGTAACGTCCGCTACTTAAGTAACGGAAGGGTAAAAATGAAAACGCATAGAGTGCACGAGAAGTAGGTAGGACGGTAAAACAAATCTCATATTTCAAATTGCAAGGGTTACAAACTCAATTTCCTTGTAGGTTGCAGATTGGATCATGAAGATTTGGCCCAACTTTAGAAACATAGGGCCTTCGATACCATCAATGTTCTTAGACAAGCGAATTAAATATGATGAAGAGTATGGTGCAACACAATTCAAAAGTGAAGAATATTGTATGGAATGGCTAAATGATAAGCCAAAAGGGTCAGTTCTATATGTTTCTTTTGGTAGTTTGGCATCAATCAATGAAGAGCAATTAGAGGTAGTAGCTTGTGCTTTGAAAGATTGTGAAAATTACTTCTTATGGGTAGTTATACCCACTGAAGAGAACAAACTCCCAAAAGATTTTGAGAAAAAGTCACATAAGGGCTTAGTTGTGACATGGTGCTCCCAATTGAAAGTTCTAGCACATGAATCTATAGGATGTTTTGTAACACATTGTGGTTGGAATTCCACATTGGAAGCGATAAGTTTAGGAGTTCCAATCGTCGCGGTGCCTCAATGGTCGGATCAAGCCACAAATGCAAAGTTTATTGTCGATGTTTGGAAAATTGGAATAAGGCCACCAACTGATGAATTAAAAATTGTGAGAAAAGATGGAATGAAGAAATGTATATTGGAAATAATGGAAAGTGAAAAAGGAAAAATGATTAAGAGTAATATCATGCAATTGAAGGATTTGGCAAAAGGCGCAGTTGGTGTTGGGGGAAGTTCGTATGAAAACATTACTGAATTTGTGAATAGTTTGTTCCATTTTGCAAACAAGCAAACATTCACAAATTAATTATTGATCAAGGGAAAGGAACATTTCTTATTTGTTGTTGACATATGCATGCATTGCGGATTGCACTAGAGCACGGTGCTTTTATTTTACAACAATAATTGTTTTTAAAATAAATAAATTTATTGTTATTATGTTTTTTTTTTATAATTATTGTTATTATGTATTATTATTAATTAATTAGTGCTAACTGTTATTCAATATATAGAAAAACAATCCAATAGTTTTGGTTTATATATGTAGTAATCATTTTGGTCAATTTTATCCGGATTAAAACAATCGCAACCGTTGAATATAAAACATCTTAACAAAATGGAGATTTTTCCCTTATAATTTGAGACGGAGGGAGTGTGTGTGTGCGTGTGTGTGTGTGTGGAGTGTGTGTGTGTGTGTGTGTGCGCCCGCGCGTACACACTGTTGTTAAAATCGAGTGTTAACTTGTTAACTCGAAGGTAAACTCGATTTTTGGTAAAATCATGGAAAAAAGAGTTTAGCCGAGTTAACTCGGAGTGGAAACAGTAAACTTGGATAAACTAGGGCAAGTTTACATGTTTTTCCGAGTTTACATTTTCAAACTTTTCTAGCCCAATTTCATTTTTTTTGGCCCATTAGACAAAAACTTTCCCTACACGTCTTTCAAAGAAAAAACACAGTTTGAAGATGATGTTATAGACTTTTAGGAGACTATAATTAAGTTAGAAACTTATGAATATTCTTATTTTGGATTGTTATTTGGATATTTATATGATTTTGTTGGATTAATTATGTATATTGATGCAAGTTTATGGACATGATGCTATTTATATGGTGATTTAGTATTTTTGGCTTTATAATTAAGTTAACATTTTAAAATATTGTGATTTTTATAGTATTATATTAGTATATGTCATAGACATAATAATATTAATTTTAGGCAAACTCGTACGATTTTATGATTCGAGTTTACCTATGCAAAACGAGTTAAGGTAAAAATTCGATCCTGACAACCTTGGTTACAAGTGCATAGTAAGAGTAGGGCGGGAAGTAATCACATGTTCCCCGTTCAACAACATTGATAGATCCTCTCTCTTTTTCTCTCTCTCTCTGTGTGTTCTTTTATCTTTTTAATGTTGTTTATGTCATTTTTCATTTTATATTATTTAGATTATTGTCTATATTTTTTTCAATTGTTTTTTGTGATTGATTTTATTTCATTTATTTGAGTGTGAAATTGCTATATACTCCCTCCATCCCATAATATAAGAAAAATATATATTTTCACACTTATTAAGAAAAGTAAAACATGATAATTGATGAATCTTCATCAATCGCTATTTTTAGAGTCTGTTTAATTAAGTTTTTAAGATCATTTTATTAGTTTAGTGTTTAATTTAGAGTCATTTTAAATAAATTGCATTTTTTTTAGTTTATTGAGTCAATTAAGTATTTTTCTTTATTAATATTTCATTTTGTGTAGTTTTTATTTTGTGAAGTTAGTAACATATTGTGTAGTGTGGGTGATGGCCTAAAAGGGAGTATATCATTTAATATGATGGGCTTGTGTACAATGAAAGGAAGACAACTTGGGCCTTATGTTGAAGTCATTACCCGAACCAAGGAAATGAAAAGAAAGGTTTCTTGGCAAATTGAGGGGCTGGGCACTGGAGCGCGAGAGAAAGGAACGGAGGAAGGAAACAGAATAGTGGTGGAGGATGAATTGAAACAAACAGCTCGCACACCAAGCCTGCACACTATTACATGGTTTTATCTTTATTACATTGTTTCTTTAGTATGATGTCTAGCTAAATTCTCATGATTGGTCTTTAGGGGATTCTGATTATTATTTTTCTTGAACCATGTGATTATTATATATTATGATCAATGAATTACGAAGTTAGTTTCTTCAATCATTCCTTGTTCTTAATGCTTTGCATAACTTGATCAATTGTGTAATGTTTTCAATTATTTGTTTTACTATGACGATAGGAATGAATGATCGATCTAGGAACGATTGATCAATTAACTTTCACTTAAGACATTTCGGATCGTTAATTGAGATTAAAGGATTAAAGGTCGTAAACATCAATTGATCATAGATTACCTAAGACATTAGGGATCGATGATCAAGGGAGAGGATTATGTTACCAAGACATTGGGCATAATTATTTTTGATTTGGTCTAATCGTGAAACTAAATTGAGTAAATTCGTTATTATACATGAAATTACCAAGAGAAGTAGTAATTAGATGAACCAAAAGGATCAATCGCTTTTCTTTCATTCAATTTGAATCCCAAGTTATTTATAAGTTTTGAAGTAGCAAAGTTTTTCACAAGAAAGGGGGGGGTTTGAATTGTGACCCTTTTAAAATTTAAACTCAAGTCACAAAATAAATAGTTAATGATAAAATTATTTTTGTGCTCAGTGAGATCGTTCTAAGAATGATCTGTGCTGTGTAAAAACAGTTGCAGAAAATAAAAGTTAAGGGAAAGAAGATAAACACAAAGAGTTATCTTGGTTCACCCCTAATCTTTGGGTTACGTCCAGTCCCCACCTCCTGTGAGTTTGTCCACTAGAATCACTTAAAAGTTACAGATCCAAGACTTACAAGTTTACCTTGATCTTGACCTAAGATCAACAACTTACCAAAGCTCCTAGAGCTTTGAACTTTCCTAGTCACCTTGACCAAAAAAACACTCAATTACAATGTGAATGATTTGGTTCTAAGCTATTTTCAGACTCAATACAAAAGAGAAGCTTAGATGAAAGCACTCTAAAAGAGATTGGTACTCGGATTATGATACAAAAGAGTGACTTAAAAAAAAACTTTGAGCTAAAGAGATTGAATGTGTTTTATATCACTTGAATTGCTTGAAAACTCTTGCTCTTTCCCTTGGACTTGATTGCCTTTTATAGATGCTTGCTTGAGATTGAAGCTTGGCCTTCAAGTATATCAGTTAGAGGGCAAAATAGAGCTGTTACTCAGTGCTCTACATGCAGCAGACAACTTCTGTATAATTTGCAGATTCTCTGTTCAGTCTTGGAACAGTCTTGATTTCCATTTGGCTTTGATCCATAAGATCCAAATATGTGTGAGCAAAACCAAGTACATATGAGTTGTTTCTTACTTCCTTCCACTGTCATGTATCAGATATAGCCGTTTTGGATGCTCAGAAAAGGACTTATGACAGTTGGAAATGGTTTTGAAAAACTGTGTGCAGGATCAGTCTTGCATCAGTCTTGAAACAGTCTTGACTGCACCAGCCAATTGTGATGAACCTTCATCCTTCCTTCCTTGTGGTGTGCAGCTGTTCAATAGCTCTAAGGGCTGATCAGTAGTAGCCTTAGCTTGAGAATAAAACCAGCTGGAATAGTACAAGAGCATATGAGACAAAAAGTACTTCTATGACACCACCATTGAAGAATGTTCCATTTGTGTACTTTGCATAAGTACAATACAACTCATAGTTCAAATCTGGTTGTTCCATTGTGATTGGTCTATGATATTATATCAGATATATTCATTGGTTGGTCAATACCACAATTGATCAAGCTCATGGTTTTCTTCATGATATATGACTAGGAAAGCATATACTTAAATTCCATCACATGTTGTTGATCCCAAAAGAGATTATCTCCTGTAGTGATTTGGTCCAAAAATCAATTGTAAAGTGCTTATTTGTTTTGTTCTTAGTTGACTTGAAAAACCAGAAAGCACTTATTCCAAAACGTGCTTATAACCAAAACTGCAGTCTGTCTGTTAAGAATGTTCTCAGAATGGTCTTAAACTTTGCAGGATTTTTACTTTGCAAGTGGATTGTTAGAATCTGTTTAAACTTATGCCACTCAAAAGCACTTGTTAGATAACAAAATGATCAGAATCATTTAAAATATAATTAAAGATGTTTGTAATCTTTAAAACATCAAAAGTGGATTTTGCCTCAACAAGTTTATGATAAAAATTCAAACCAAGTTAAACTCCCCCCTTTGCATTTTAATTATTAATCCTAAATTATTTTAATTGTTTTGTCGAGATTGAAACAATCCCTGCGGATACGAACTTTATAAATTTTATTACTTGACGACTATTTAGTACACTTGCTAAATCTCTATCAAGTTTCTGGTGCCGTTTCCGGGGATTGTTGATTAATTTTGACAAGCCAATTTATTTTACTTAGGATTTTTTTTTCATGATATTTTCATTTTATTTTTGTATATATGCAATTTTCTCTTTATGTCTTCTTTAGTTTATTTTGCTACTAAAAATTTTCTCTAAGTTTGGTAGCAATGAAATGGATTGATAATAGATTGGCTGATTCCGAAGAAATAGCTATCATTTGTTATCAACTATGTTTACTATCTTATGAGCAAGAGAGATTGGATGCAAATATTTTGAGATTTAAGGCGAGAAGTGATTTTTGTGGAGCGAATCATCACAATGACTATTGTGAGGAGTATTGTTTGAAGGAAAAAGAGCGCGAAGTGATCAACATTGATTACAACTTTCAACTCAAAAAGATTTTAGATGAATTTTTGAGGTCAAATCAAGGTTCATTTGATGAATTTGAAGTTGAGTGTGGTAATCTTGTTGAAAAGGCAAATGAGTGTGACAAGTTGGTTAAGATGGAGATGAAACATCATGCTATTGGAGAAGAAGAAAAATTGAAAGACAAAAATAATGGCATGAGAAGAGTGAAGAGCATAGATCTCTATGTGACATTTGAGTCTCAACCAATGGAGATTAGAGCAAAAAGTCTCTTGCAAAAGAAGTTTCAACCTTCTCCAAGGTGGGAGAGTGCTTGTTCCAAAAGCTTAGTTGTTGGAAGATGGGAACATTTGCTTCTCTATGCTAAGTTCATGGAATTCTTAACCAACAAGCGAAAAAAGAAGGATGACGTGTTCTTTTTGACATATATGCCACCCTAACATAGGTAACTCGGTATTTAATTTTCTTTTAATTTTTGCATTTTATTAAGTAATAAAAAGCACCGTTGAATGAATTTGTCACTACTCTATTCTTATTTGTTTGAGTTAATATTTTATGCGTGACTTGATTTTGAGCATTTAACTAGAATGTGCTTGTTAGTTTACTCTCCATCTAAGTAGTAACTGTCAACTTACATTATTTATTGCTCTTTGGTTATATTAGTTTGCTGATGATTTTTGAGGAAATGATTTCTGTTTGTTTGGCATGATTCCTAATGGCTCTAATTCTTCTCTATTATCCTAACTGTGAGGTCTTGAGCCTAAACACTTGAATTTATTTTTTGACTATGTGAGTTCCACGTCTCTCCTATTCTCTAGAACTTGCTTGAATTCTCTTAATTGATTGATTGCGATGAATAATGCACCGAGGCACGTCTTTGTGAGCTTGAGCCTTTGTAGCCTACCCTTGAATATTATTATCCCTTGCTAGCCCCTTTGAGCCTTATTGAAAGAAAAATGTTTTGATCTTACTTCTTTTTGAAAACCACATAATTTTTACAAAAAAAAAAAATGATTTTCTTGAAGTTGATCACCTAACTTGTGATTTGAGCACAATGCTCATCATTAAGTTTGGGGTTGCTCTTGGGATTTGCAAACTATTAAGTTTGGGGTGGGGTACTAGAGAACTAAAAGAAAAATATTTTGAAAAAGTTTGTGAAAAAAAAATGAAGAGAATGTCGCTCATGAAAAGAAAGGAAATGGTGAAAGAAATGAAAAATAAATCAAATAGAATGCAAAATGCATAACTATGTTTGGAAAAAAAAATGAATCAAAAAAATTTGTTGAGGGACTTCTTTGAAAAAAAAAATTGAGCATGGAATGAGTTCACACATTGTGGATTCATTTGCATGAGGAAAAAATTGTGAAAACTAAGTTCTCTAGTATGAATGTGATGATTTTGGGGATCAATTAATTTGTCCACTTTTGTTTGAAATAGGTGATCTTAAAAACTTCAAGTTTTTCTACCTAGTTTACTAAAAATGTCCACCCTTCAATAACCCTAAGCCACGCTATAACCTGAAAAGTCCTCAAAAGGTGCATATTCATTGTTTGTCGATCGATTTTCAGAGTCCTTGCAAGCTTATGGTAGAAAGATGTAGATTGTGTTGATTGAGTGTATGTCCCTAAACACTTGAGGGAATTTTTGTGAGATTGTGTGAAGAAAGAATTGAGCTTGATGGATGAATGTTGGATGAATTATTTTGAATTTCTGATTGGTTGTTAGTAGATGAAAGTGACCTTGAGCATGATAATTTTTGTAAAATGACATGTTATGGTCACTCATTTTAACACACGCGTTCTAACACACCCTCTAATACTATGCCACGTCACTCTTTTAATTAAAGAGAGTAACCGGCAACCTGAATAACTGGTTCAACAATTGAAACGCCAAAATCTCTCTCTGAAACGATGGTCCCGTCGTGCAGGTAATTATTAATTAAATCATCATCTCCCAAACCATCTCATCGTTCATCAATAATCCTTGTACTCATTAAATGTTTGGAATCTGATTTTTCATGTGTAGTGACTAGTGAGATGATAGTCGGAAAACATTATGCAAAAGATGGCGACGAAGGTGATGGGTTGTCTCGGACCAAACAAAACACAATCCACAAACTTACAGAGGAGGAACCAGATCTCGTCTCCAGTTGTTAAATGGGTGTTCATTAGGGAAATCCAAAGGCTTGAGAGAAGTGACTATTTCAGAGAGAGTAAAATTTCTTCTCACAATCCACAAACTATGGTGTCAAAATAAGAGGGAAAGAGACAAGCAGGAGCTAGAAGCCGGTGGAGGATATTGATGGTTGAGGGTTTGATGTTATGCAGGTAGATTGAATGGGTAGTGTAGAACTGAATAACAACAAAAAAAAACAGAAAAAAAAAAATTGGATTTACTCATTGAACCGGTTAATAGGTTGGTCATTAGAAAAAAGGGGTAATGTGGCGTTATACTTGAGCGTGTCTTTGAAAGAGAGTGTCCAAACGAGTGACGCTAGCATTACTCTTGTTCTTATTGATTACGGAGATAGATTAACATGAATGTTTGGTTTGGTGTTTGAGGTTGAGTTGCACTCTTTTGAAAGAATTGTTGCTTGAGGACAAACAACAGATTAAGTTTGGGGTTGTGATGAATCTTCATCAATCGCTATTTTTAGAGTCTTTTTAATTAAGTTTTTAAGATCATTTTATTAGTTTAGTGTTTAATTTTGAGTCATTTTAAATAAATTGCATTTTTTTTAGTTTATTGAGTCAATTAAGTATTTTTCTTTATTAATATTTCATTTTGTGTAGTTTTTATTTTATGAAGTTAGTAACATATTGTGTAGTGTGGGTGATGGCCTAAAAGGGAGTATATCATTTAATATGATGGGCTTGGTACAATGAAAGGAAGACAACTTGGGCCTTATGTTGAAGTCATTACCCGACAAACAGCTCGCACACCAAGCCTGCACACTAAGCCTGAAACAAACAGCTCGCACACCAAGCCTGCACACTATTACATGGTTTTATCTTTATTTCATTGTTTCTTTAGTATGATGTTTAGCTAAATTCTCATGATTGGTCTTTAGGGGATTCTGATTATTATTTTTCTTGAACCATGTGATTATCATATGTTATGATCAATGAATTACGAAGTTAGTTTCTTCAATCATTCCTTGTTCTTAATGCTTTGCATAACTTGATCAATTGTGTAATGTTTTCAATTATTTGTTTTACTATGACGATAGGAATGAATGATCGATCTAGGAACGATTGATCAATTAACTTTCACTTAAGACATTTCGGATCGTTAATTGAGATTAAAGGATTAAAGGTTGTAAACATCAATTGATCATAGATTACCTAAGACATTAGGGATCGATGATCAAGGGAGAGGATTATGTTACCAAGACATTGGGCATAATTATTTTTGATTTAGTCTAATCGTGAAACTAAATTGAGTAAATTCGTTATTATACATGAA
This sequence comes from Trifolium pratense, assembly GCF_020283565.1. Classification (NCBI taxonomy): domain Eukaryota; kingdom Viridiplantae; phylum Streptophyta; class Magnoliopsida; order Fabales; family Fabaceae; genus Trifolium; species Trifolium pratense. Next base: position 42,777,441 of record NC_060064.1, on the reverse strand, counting down.
ATTACCAAGAGAAGTAGTAATTAGATGAACCAAAAGGATCAATCGTTTTTCTTTCATTCAATTTGAATCCCAAGTTATTTATAAGTTTATGATAAAAATTCAAACTAAGTTAAACTCTCCCGTTTGCATTTTAATTATTAATCCTAAATTATTTTAATTGTTTTGTCGAGATTGAAAAAATCCCTGCGGATACGAACTTTATAAATTTTATTACTTGACGACTATTTAGTACACTTGCTAAATCTCTATCAATAATTTCAAGAATGACTTTTTGTGTTTTTTTGAAATAAGTTTCATGGAAAGATATGAAAAGAGTTTTTATTGGTTATTGATTATGGGAAAAAGAAGGGAGAGAGTAAATTAAATAAAAGTCTATTTTTTTTTTGAAACAACGTAAAAGTCTATCTTAAAAATGATAAAAGTTGGTTTTTTTTCTTATAATTTGGGACATGAAAAAGTGATTTTTTTTTCTTATAATATGAGACGGAGGGAGTATGTTCAAAGATGTTGCAGTGGTATAGTGCATTATGAAGTACTCCCTCGTTCCCCGTTCAACAACACTTAGAGATTATCTCTTTTGAAAATAAAAAAATCCCAAATAAAATACTATATATAGTATTAGAATTTTTTTGATATTCATTAAAAAATAATAAAGAATTAACAACTAATTTTTGTTCATAGAGCAGTTATAGAGTTCTATAACGGAGACGGAAGAGAGATAGAAATAGAGAGAGAGAGAGAGAGAGAGAGAGAGAGAGAGTCTTAGTTGTGTAAAATTGAAAACAATGAGTTTTTCCCACCCGACTCTTAAAAATACACGTTGACTAATTAAAATTTGAATATCGATTGCGGACGTTATCCATATTTTCATATTTCAAAATTTCATATTTCATATTTCAAATTTTCATATTTCATATTTTATTTAGCACGATGAAAAGTGACCCCCAATAATAAAAAGTGTAAGTAGAAGATAGTGATAACTGAGCACGAGAATTTTATTGATATTTATTTTTTAAAAAATAATATAGAATTAACAATTGTTTTCTGTTGATGGACTCTCTATAGAGTCTTGTAACAGAGACGGGAAAGAGATGGAAATAGAGATAGAGATAGAGAGAATCTCTTATTGGTATATCATAGAAAACAGGAAACACTTACCACTCCACTATTATAAATACACATTGACTAATTAAAATTTTAATTCCGACTACAGAAATTTTTCCATATTTTGTGTTCATCGCACTTTCACTAGATTACATCCGGCTGTTCAATGTGAGTGAAGATCCATACATAGATTTTCTAATTTGACGTTTATACGTGAAGATTGCTTCTTTTTGGGACAATGATCAAAGTATGTGTCATAGGAGATAGTGATGTGAGAGAGAGCGAGGGAGAGAAAATTTCTTAGTTTTATTGAACGGAGAACAAGGAACGGGGGAGTATTTCTCACCCCACTATGTCTTTGTAACATCCTTAAACATATATCGTATTTTCATACTCAAGTAAATTAAATAAAATCAATCTTATAAACAATTGAAAGAAAAATATATACAACATTCAAAATAACATAAAATGAAAAATGAAATAGATAACCTTCAAAAGAAAAAAGAAACACATAAGAAAATAAATATTATTAAAAAATGAAAATTATCCTGTGGGAGAGATATAGAAATATATATATATATATATATATATATATATATATATATATATAGAGAGAGAGAGAGAGAGAGAGAGAGAGAGAGAGAAAGAGAGAGAGAGAGACTCTAACTGGTGTAGAATGAGAAGTGTAGAGCACTTTATGATCCTTGACTAATTAAATTTTCATTTGAGAATCGAGTTTATAATAATTTTATATTTATAGAGTCACTATATAGTCTCGTGAATGAAAATAAGAGAAATAATATGTAGAACGAGAAGCGAAATAATAGTTTTTATCTTGCTCTATCATGTGACATCATTAAACTTATATCATGCAAAATCTATTGTAATTTTATCGTATAATTTTAAACCAAATTACCTAAATATATATATATATATAAGGAATACATTGCGAAAAACACACATATCAAGGAGACTTATTTTTTTATTCTAAAATGTTATGTGTTATTCCAAAACTAACTTTGGGAATGTATTTGTGTAATTAACGCATAACATTGGAATATTTGCATTTTATATAATTTAATAAGGGTATACAAGGAATTATCTATTTAATAAAGAATAAATTTAAAGAGTGTTTCTTATAAAAAAGACAAAAAAAATATTTCAAAGTGTTCCTTATATATAGGACCGGAGGGTGTAACAATTATCTAGCATTTTTTTTTTTTTTTTTTACTTTAATTTATATTAAAAGTATAAAGCCACTTAGAATGTGTATTCCCACCTAATTTCTATATATTATTCGTACTATATAGCTTTTTAATAAGCCTGTAGTTAAGAGTATTGATAACTTGACACACAGCGACAGACATGTGTGAGGCTTGGTATCAGCCCAAATAGTTTTTAAAAATAATAATAATTTTATAAATAATTTTAAATTATTCTATATACATATTCGTATAAATATTAATGTAAATATTAATTTAGAGTTTATTTTTAATAACTATAAATTTCTCGATACATATTAGTTTAAATATTAATGTAGATATTAGTTTATAGTTTACTATTGATGATTTCAACTCTTTGGTTATACATAGTATTTTTTTTTTGGGAGTTTCGTAAGTCTTATCTTGATGAAGAGCGTACACGAAGTAGCTTATGGTTTGAGAGATAGTGAAAGTTACTTCTTATGGGTTGTTAGATACTAAGATCCAAAAAGATTTTGAAAAGGAGTCAAAGAAAGGCTTGGTTCTAGCACATAGGCTATTGGATGTTTTGTAACACATTGTGGTTGGAATTCCACATTGGAAGCATTTAAAATCAATGCCACTAAATGGAAAAATTTAGCTATTTGGAGCTTTTGGTGAGGGTGGAAGTTCTCAAAATAACATCATAGAGTTTCTGACCAGCTTGTTCAATGTGAAGTGGAACAAATAGGCACAAGAAAGGGGGGTTTGAATTGTGACCCTTTTAAAAAATAATCCTGCACTCTTTTAAAAACTAACTCAACAGAAAACGTTAGAATGATCTCAGAAGGATCTGGTTAGCAGTCAAACAAATTCAAAGTGAATTGTGTGCTTAGTGTTTGCTCGAAATAAAAGATGAGGGAAGAGAGAATCAACACACAACAATTATATTGGTTCACCCCCTAATAGTATGGGTTACGTCCAGTCCCTCACGCTCCGTGAGTATCCACTATAATCTTGAGATACTAGTAATCTCAAATTACAAACCTCCTTGATCTAAACCAAGATCAATAATCTTAAGCCCTACAAGCTTAATATCTACCTCAGTCCTACAAACTAAGGTGTCACTCAATCAATAGTTACGTATTGACTTGAGCCAATCTTTCTTTTACAATAAGTTGTTCGAATCACAAGCTTTCAAATGAAGAGAAAATCAAGTTGAGAAGCTAATAGAAGAATACACTCAGTTCACTCAATGATATACTGATCCAAGTATGTGATGTTAGAGAGCTGGAGTGAGAGTGGAAGAGTTTGATGACTTGGTCGAAAAAGACAAGTGTAGATGTTGAAATTTGTAGTTGAAACTCTTGAGATATTTGCTTGTTGAAAAACTCAAAGGTTAATTTGAGAAGCAAATCAAAACACTCAATATACTCAGAAGTACTGATGAGAATGGAGAGCTTGAGTATGAGTGATGAAAGAAGAGCTTGGCACCTTGTACGAAAAAGACAAGTATAGAATGAATGTTGTAGTGTGAGCTCTCAAGTCTTCAAAGCACCCAAGTGTGCTATTTATAGATGTTGTTTGTCCTTTGTTTTGTGGTCTCCAAGTAAGTTTGAGTGGAGCACAAGACTAGCCGTTAGTCCTTTAAAAGCCACATCAAAATATTATTCAAATAATATTTGATGAGAGAGAAGATGCTTCATGAGAATGTTCTTAGAATGATGATGTCATGAGGAGCGTGAGTTTGAGCATCTTTGAGCTGTATAAACTTTTTCTCCACAAACAAGCACTGTTGAAGCCTTGGAAGATCAATTATAACAGCTGGATACAGCTGGAGAGAATCTTTCAAACATGAGCAGGAAATTTGCTTGATTCTGGAACGTTCTTAGATCGTTCTCCCAATGTATTTTTTGATTCTTGGCCTAGATCAAATAGAGAGGTATGCTTTGCTTGTTTTGATTTTGTGGGCCTCAAGATATTCATGATGATCATATGATGATAGCTGGTCTTCTTATCCTTTTACTATTCATGTATACTTGCAAAAGTACAAGTAGCTTTCCATTGTAGATCAAGAACATAGTAGAATATATTTTATGAAGTCCTTTGAGAAGTACCATTTCAAACTTGTTGTCTCCTTTTCATTGGTCCATAAATGTCTTCAAATAATCTATGAATAGAGCATGTGAACTTGAGAAATAAATTGTCAAAGACATGTTCATGTTTATTCCTTAAACATGACCAAATAGGAAGCTTTCTTTTTCTATCATTTAATCCTTGCCTTAAATGACTTATATCCTGTAGAGATTCTATTCAATGAAGTCCTTTTGCAAAAGTGTTTATTTGTATATCTCTTGTTCAGATGATATCAATTAAGTGCTTATTGTTGATGTATAGCTTTGCACGTGAGAAAAAGTGCAGACTGGAGAATGTTCTCTGATCATTCTCATAAACTTGCAGTTTTCAACAATTTCAAGTAGAGTGATATATAATGAATGAGCTTTAGTTCTTGTCTATATTAATCACTCAAGAACACTTGTTAGATCACAATAACTGTTTGTGTTGAAGTACTAACCTGGAAGAGTTTATTCCTTGAACTGGAGAATGTTCTCGGATCATGCTTGAAATAGTATTCAACACTTTTCTTAATTAGTGGGACATATAATCTTGTTGCTGCAAAACTTCCCATAATTCCTTTTGATGTTTTCACACAGTTGTATGTTCATTGAGTATCTTTGAGATTCTTCAGTAATGGTGTGAGTGTACTCATAATGAGAATGATTAAAACCTTTATGCCTTGTGCATAAGCTCCTTTGTAAAACTCATGGAAAATCATTCTCAAACATTGTCATCTTAAGAAGCTTTGGTAGGATGATACTTTGATGTTAATTGCAGTAGTAAATCCTCAAAGCATGTAGTACAAAACTCAATGTGAGTTTTGTCACACAACATCGATCCTTTTGTAGCTTGTAATCCTTTTGTAACATCTATCCATAGTATATTCTTTTGTAGCTTGTGATGCAGGTTTTTCCATTATGATTCTTCAACTACAATCATCATAATCTTCCTTGAATATTTAATTCTCATTGTAAACCTTGTGATGAAGATGAAGACTATTAATCATGAAGTTTACTTTCTTTGCTTGAACCTTAAATCAATCCTCGTATGATTCAAACAACAGTATTTTAAAAAATCTTCTTGATGTTTGTGATACTACTGTTGTGATCATCTGATGATACTCCAAATCTTTCACTGTTTGAGTATATAAATGCACTTGTTGATGTGAGTGGCTTCTAGCTCGTCCACTTTTGCTAATATCTATCTTTCAACAAAAACTCAAGTGCAAACATCAGTAGATCATCATTCATAAAACTAAACATTTATTCCATAAGGTTTGTTGTCATTAAAACACTAAAATGGATTTTGCCTCAACACAATGTGGTGCATGGACTCAAAAATTAACAAGTCTTGTACTTTTTATTTCCTTTTTTATTTTATCGTATTCATTTTGTTTTAGCTTGCAAAAGCAGTACCTTAATTTTTACTCTATTTAATAATTTGTTTGCTTGTACAAAAAAAAAATGTTTGCTTGTAATTTTTATTTATTTTTGTTAACGAATTGCTTAGAGTTTGGGTTTAAGGAAGAATATAGAAAGTGTAGACCTATCAAGATTAAAGGTATTTAATAAAAACTCATAAATCATTAATTTTTATGGGTATCAACATATCGTATGATTTTCAATTTCTTTAAAATTTGACATGGATGATCTCTATGATATAAACTATCAATCTAATAGTAGTTAATTCGTACAAAATTCGTACTCGTTATAATGATATCGTTAACTTGTGCAACATGCACCATAAAAAAGAATTTATAATTGAATTTGGCCCCAATTGAATTTATAATTTTTTTTATTTAGATAAATGTTTTTTATATGAATATAATTATTTAATTGTTTCAATTATATTTTCTATTAAAAAAATACATATGCTAATATGTATTGCTTAATTTGGCACATAGTATTGCCACATAAGAAATTTTCTTGCCACCTAGTTTAAAAAGGGGGCAGAGGACCAAAAATGCAAAACAAATCAAAATAGGAGGACAAAAATGTTTGATTTTATTAGTAACAAAGAAGAAAAAAAAAAAAGAATGTTTGATTTCAAAATAAGGAAACAGGTAAAATAAATGGACCAAAAATACAATTAAGCCTAAAAATAAATAAATGTGCCATAGCATTGATAAGTGATAGCACTCATGATGCTGATACCAAATATCATGTGTATGATTGGCAATTGAATACACAAGTTTTGGTAGGTAGCACGTTACCTCGTGGTCATATATATAATAATTACAAGTTTTGGTAGGTAGCACGTTACCTCGTGGTCATATATATAATAATTACTCTTGTTCCTAAAATAAATGACTTAATTTTGACTTAGGGTGTGTTTGTTGACCTGTTAAAAAATAAGTGACTGGATGAGACAACTTATGTTGTATTATGTTTGATTTTAAAACTGTTTCTGATACTGGACAAACTGTGGGGCGGGCGAGGTACAGGACAAAAACTGAAATTCTTGTCCCCACAAAACCACGGGATAAATTTTTGTTCTCTGCACAAGTTGTCTAAAATACTAAAATAACATTTTGTCCACCAAACATCGTAAAATATAAAGTTGGTTCAATACCTTAAATGTTTGTCTTGTATTGTTCTGTCTTGACTTGTTATGTCCAGTACTTATATTTTGCAGATCAAATGGACCATTAGTGTATTATTCATATGATCTATTTTGATCATATTTTTCTATATATATATATATATATATATATATATATATCCAAATATTAGCATATGAGATGTTATTTGATTCGTCTCAATGAGTATTTCAAAATATACAATTTTTATAATTTTTAATAATAAATAAATAAACATATTAATGATTAAAGTTGTACATTGACAAACGTAAATGTGGTCAAACAAATCATATATTTTATGACACAGGGAGTAACACTTATCGTGAACGACATGGCATTCCCTAGGTAGCATAGCGCATACTCTCTCCGTCTTATATTATAAGTCAAAAAAATCATTTTTTCTTGTCACAAATTATAATAAAAAACAAAATTTTTATCATTTTCAAGATTTATCTTTATTTATTCTTATGAAAGTTAATACAAATTGAATTTAATTTACTCACTATCTTCTTTTTCCGATAATCAAATATATAATTGTGTTTTTTCTTGAAACAAAAAGTCATACTTAAATTATTTTATTTTACTTTTTTTAATAAGTGTAAAAAAAGTTTGCTTATAACATGGGACGAAGGGAGTATACTGTAAAAGCATAAATATCGCCTGAGTCAATTTGTTCCTTCCGTTTATTTAGCTTTTTACTTCCTCCAAATATTTTTATAAGGAATACTTTAAAGAAAGAAAATTGATTTTTTTTATAAGAAACACTCGTTAAATTTAAAAAGAGGGTGGGAGCCACCTAAAAGATGAAGGGACGCCACTCCCACTGGCATAAGTACGAATGATATATCATATATGTACTAGAAATTAAACATTTGTATGATAAGAAAATCATAGGAAAAAAAGAGCAAACAAGAGGAAAAATATACTTATCAAGAAGAAATGGATAAGAAAATCATAGGAAAAAAAGTGCACTGTTTAGTGTTACCATATCCAGGACAAGGTCATGTAAATCCAATGCTTCAATTCTCAAAACTCTTACAACATGAAGGAGTAAAAGTGACATTAGTGACCACACTTCACTACCGTAAGACCTTGCAAAGTGTACCACCTTCCATTGCAATCGAAACCATTTCTGATGGATTCGATAATGGCGGTGTTGAAGAAGCAGGGTCACAAAAAATCTATTTGGATCGATTTTGGCAAGAAGGACCAAAAACTCTTGCTGAACTTATTGAAAAACTTGGTATATTAGGTGACAAAGTTGATTGTGTTATTTATGATTCTTTTTTTACTTGGGCTCTTGATGTTGCTAAGAGATTTGGAATTATTGGTGTTTCTTATCTTACTCAAAATATGTCTGTGAGTAGTATTTACTATCATGTTCATCAAGGAGAGCTTAAAGTTCCACTCATAGATGAAGATGAGATTTTACTTCCTTTGTTGCCTAGATTTGAAGTTGGGGACATGCCTTCATTTTTCTTAGCAGGAGGAGAGAATCAAGTTTTGCTTGATATGTTGGTGGGTCAATTCTCTAATATTGACAAAGCTGATTGGATTTTATGCAATACATTTTATGATATGGAAAAAGAGGTACATAAATTTAGACTTATCTTATCTCTCTCACCTACACACAAATATAAGTCCTATGATTGGTTTTCTTCCATTTTCACTTCTTCCTTTTAAAAGTATTTTGTTCATGTTTGACAACTCATAGTATCTTAATGAATGACTAGCAAAACAATTTTAATATTCTTTAGCACCATTTATTATTTTTGTATTTAGAGATTAAGTAGAAGAAAGATCCATACTTGAAGGACAACAAAGATGGTTTACTCTTATCTCTATTTCTATGTACTTGCTTTTTTTATTATTGTTTTCTTGGACAAATCAAATCTAATGTTAGAGAGAAAAACATGTCCAATTATTGTTTTCTTTCATCTTAAAGAGTCTTGGTCACCAATTTGTTGTTGATTACTGCATAATATTTCATCCAATCATTTTAGACAATTGACTTTTTTAGACTCAATCAAAAATTAATATATTTGAGCTATAATATATAAAATACATCAGTTATTCAATGAATTGTTTCTTATAAAACATGAAGAGCGCATATATCCTCAAGTGCACTTTTTCTTCGGTGGCATTTCAGCCACTCTTTTAGATCACTGTTTATATTATCTATTACTAATATATAAAAATCGATTACCATCAAAGTTACTAATTTATCCTTATTATTTTTAACTACGTTGCAAGTTTTATATCCTTCATTATAATTTCACTAAAAAAAATATAAAATAAATATAGACAGGATATAAGATAAATACAAAAAAATAAATATTATGATATGATATGCTTAAAAATAGAAACAAAACAGATTATAGATTAAAAAAAAACAGAACAATCTATACTCATAAAAATAAACATATTAATACGATCAACTCAATAATATTAAAAGAAAAAGGAGAATAAAATAGCTATAGAAAAAAGAAGATGAATATACATAAAATTAGGAGTATATAAATAGAAACATAAACAATATTTTTCATTAAAAAAAACAGACAATATACTATTAACTATTAATTTAAGACCAAAAAAAAACTATTCATAATTTCGTACAAAAAAAACTATTAATAATAACAATATAATAATAATACCATAAAGTTAATTACTAACAAATTTAATAAATTATCCTAAATATTTCTAATCAAAATTTTTATTTTTTATTAAAAAAAAATACACGGAACTATTATTTATGACGGATACATAAAAAATTGGATAATCTATTACTATTACTAATATATTAAAATCGATTACCACCAAAGTTACTAATTTATCCTTGTTACTTTTAACCACGTTGCAAGTTTTATATCCTTCATTGTAATTTCACTAAAAAAAATATAAAAAGAATATAAGATAAATACAAAAAAAAATGATATGCTTAAAAATAAAAACAAAACAGATTAAAAGAGCAAAAAAAAAATATAGATTGAAACAAAACAAAACAATCTATGCTCATAAAAATAGCAACAAAACAGATTAATACGATCAACACAATAATTTATTAAAAGAAAAAAGAGAATAAAATAGTCAATAAAAAAATTATAGAAAAAATAAGATGAATATGCACAAAATTAGGAATATAGAAATAGAAGGCAAAAGTTATGGTGCATAAGGCTTTCACAACCATTAGATTTGGTTCACACGTGTTATAATCCTAACGGTGATGGTGTCATTTTAGGTGTTGTTATATTCAAATTTAGAGAGATACTTTGACCTCTTTTTATGAGTGATTCGATTGTCTATTTTTTAAACTAACATAAGGTATCTATCTAAAATCGAACGACGATCAAAACGGTATAAGTTTCGTCGTCTCCCGTTCAGAAACAAGAGAGAACGAACCGGCAGGGGCGGAGCTATGTTGTGTTGAGTGGGTGCACTTGCACACCCTCAAGTTTATGCATTTACACCAATACTTCCAATTTTATACTTTTTGCACCCACTCAAATTTTTAAGTTTGCACCAAATGCACTTTGTTCTTCTCTTTTCTCCTACAACTTTACCAATTATAAGTGTCCATACAATGCACAGTCATTTATCAGTCCATACACTACAAAGAGAGCTGCTACATGTACACGTGTATTGGAGAGGAGTAAAAAATTTCAATTATTTTTAAATTAAAAAAAAAAAACTTTAAAATTTGAGGATCGAGTGAACTTGTTTTTTATAGGAAAATTTTAGTAGTTAATCGTTATGTTTAGTAGTATTTTTCTACTTTATCATGGTTTGAGCCAAGCAACGATAATACTGTTAGTTGTATTTTATAAGTGTATCAAGTCATCGATTACGATATCACTTCACTTCTTAACTCACTTGCCATAGCTACAAAATATATAAACCTTATATCCATTTTATAAAACCTTATATATTCTCTAAAAAAAGTCATGCGGCGCGTGTAGGCGCGTGTGGGTCCTATTAAATCCGTTTTTTTAATTTTATTTTATATAAAAATAATACATAATTTTCTTGAAATTTGGGTATCTCTTTGTGAATTTTTGGACACCTGTAACTATTTTTAATTATTTAAATGAGGAAGAAATGTTATTAAAAATATTAATATTTCTTGAAAAATTCGCAGAATTTTATACAAAATTATTTGAATATTTTGAGACCCTTTGAGGCCAGTCACTCTCTCTGGTTGTATGTTTTCCTCGAGAATATGAATTTTCGTTACAACAGTGAAACCATAAGTATGAATTTTCGTTACAATTATTCTGTAAACCATTATGCTGGTTAAATAGTTTCAGAGAGTTAAACAGGGAAACCATTTGTATTATAAAATGGTTTTATGTGTTTACTGAAACCAATATTGTGTTTTTATGGTTTTAAAAATCCTGAAAACCATTATGCTGGTTAAATTGTTTCATATAGTTATACACTGAAACCATTTGTATTGTAAAATGGTTTTACACTAAATGATTTAATGATTTTAAATATTGATTATTACTGAAACCATAAGTATGGTTTAATGATTTTGATAGTTTTCTATGTGAAACCAAAATAATTGTCTAATGATTTTGTAATAAAACAAAAAACCAATAGTTTCGTCTAATGATTTATTTTAATTGTAATAAATTAAACCATAATTACAGTACTTTTTTTTTTTGTTACAATTACAGTACATGTTTTAATATATAATTTTAAATTAAAATATGACTATATAATCATCCAACACAATTAATTGAAAATAGATTCTTATAATATGTACTTCAAAGGAACAAAAGTTATTATTTAATTGGAAATGGGGGGCACGTTAGAAATTTGGGGGATGCGCTAGAAATCTGGAGGAGGAAAAAAAAACTGGGGGACGCGCTAGAAATCTGGGGGAGGAAAAATAACTGGGGGGCTCGTGAGAAATCTAGGAGAAAAAGAAAAAAATTGGGAGGTGCGCTAAGCAAATGGGGGGCGCAAGTAAATGGGGGGCGCGTGAGTAATGAGGTAGCATATGGGGGCGCGCAGAGTAAATGGGGGGGGCGCGAGTAATTGGGTAGCATATGGGGGTGCGTGGAGTAAATAGGGGGTACGTTGAGTAATTTTCATTGTTTATGCATGGTGCATAAGGAATGCTTATGCACCATAACCACACCCGAAATAGAAACATAAACAATATTTTTCATAAAAAAAAAAATAATAAACAATATACTATTAACTTTTAATAATATAATAATACTAATACAATAAAGTTAATTATCAAATTTACTAAATTATCCTAAATATTCCTAATCAAATTTCTAATTTTTTATTACAAAATATACACTGGACTATTATTTGTGACGGATACATAAAAATTGAATAATTTATCACTGATAATTATAATCAAATTTATTCATTTAATAAATTTTACAAAAAATAGTTTCACTTATATTTGAACAATACTATATAACAAATATTTAAATATTTTATTATAAATAAATTTTCTACCATAATATAATGACAAATTTAAATATCAAATAAAAGTCAATGACCCATGCGAATGCACTGGTCTTTAAACTAGTTTTTTTTTTTAAAAAAAAAAATAATGGTTTAGTTAGATCAATAGTGAACTATCTCCGGTCTCCAGTGACAATCTCACTTTTTATATTATTAATTAATAAAAAGCTTAGTTGATTTTAAATTGTGTGCTCCCATTATTCCTAGACTAATTTTGTTTATTTTTATTGTTTTTTGTAACATGTACAAAATGATTGTAGATAGCCGATTGGACAATGAATATTTGGCCAAAATTTAGGTCCATTGGACCATCAATACCATCGATGTTTTTAGATAAACGACTCAAAGATGATGAAGATTATGGTGTTGCACAATTCAAGACTAATGGAAAATATATGGAATGGCTAAACGAAAAGCCAAAAGGTTCTGTTGTTTATGTTTCTTTTGGAACTATGGTAAGTCTTGATGAAGAGCAAGTACAAGAATTAGCTTACGGTTTGAGAGATAGTGGAAGCTACTTCTTATGGGTCGTTAGAGCTTCTCAAGAGACTAAACTCCCAAGAGATTTTGAAAAGGAATCAAAAAAAGGCTTAGTAGTGACATGGTGCTCTCAACTAAAAGTTCTAGCACATGAGGCTATAGGGTGTTTTTTTACACATTGTGGATGGAATTCTACATTGGAAGCATTGAGCTTAGGAGTTCCAACTATTGCAATACCACAATGGTCCGATCAAGCCACCAATGCGAAGTTTATTGTCGATGTTTGGAAATTTGGAATTAGAGCTCCAATTGACGTGAAAAAGATTTTGAGGCAAGACAAATTGAAGGCATGTATATTGGAAATAATGGAGAGTGAGAAAGGCAAAGAGATTAAGAGCAATGCCACAAAATGGAAGAATTGGGCTGTTGGAGCTTTTGGTGAGGGTGGAAGTTCTCAAAACAACATTGTAGAATTTGTGACCAGCTTGTTCAATGAGGTGCATGGACTCACCAATTAATTAATCTAGTATTTGTGTTTTTTGTCAAGTAGTCTATTGCCTAGACTCTCAAACATTTTAAATGTGGAGAAATGTGAAATCCGGAATTCAAACCTCGGTCACTCCAATAATATTCATAATAATTATCATTTGAGCTACACTTATGGGACAATCTAGTATTTGTGTTATTTAATCATATTTATTTTGTTTGATCAGATTGCAGAAGGATTTGAATACCTTAATTTGTAGCACTCTATTTCTTTCGCTTGTCGTTTATTTATTTTTATATTAAATAATGGCTTGGAATTAAGGAGTGTTAACTTATGGTCGGTTTGGTTTGAAGTAGATGGAGTGGAGGAGAGGTGGGAGAATATTTTTAATAAAAGGTAAAATATATTTTCAGTCCCCAATTTTATTGGGAGTTTTGATTTTCGTCTATATACTTTAAAACCATTCTTTTTCGTCCCCAAATAATTTTTAGTTTTGGTTTTAGTCTCAAATGTTAGGTTTTTGTTAACACGTAGCATCCTATGTGGATGGCTACGTCAGGTTTTGTTTTTTAATTATTTTTTTTGAAGAATAAAAACTTTTTTTAAAAATAAAATGATTTAATAAAAAGAAACATTTTTTTGTCAAAACTACCCCAAACTTTCCCATAAAACAAATCATTCTTAAAATTATATAATTAGTTTTGTTAATTTAAACAATTGCAACCATTGTGTCAAGATCTTGAGGGGATTATTTGATGATTGGGAAAAAGTCCGTGGAAGGAATTTTGTACAATTTTTTTAGGCTTAAATATGCAATTAGTCCCTGTAATTGTATCAAGTTTTGGTATTAGTCCCTGCACTTTTTTTTGTTGGCTATTAGTCCTTGCAATTTGAAAACAGTTTACTTTTGGTCCCTACCGTTACACAAACGTTAAAAAATTCTTAGAAATTAACGGAGTGCCACGTGGTCCAAAATCTTGACAAAATTATTGTTGGATGTTTTCTCTGCCGACCTCGTGATTCTTTTATACCTCCGAATATTTCAATTTTGCCCTTGCAAAAAACTTCAGTTGGAAGAAACCGAATTTTTTTTAGTACAAATTCAGAGTAAATTTCGGTTTTTATAAACCGAAATTTGTTTTCAAGGCAAAAAAAACTTCGGTTTCTATAAACCGAAGATTTTTGCAAGGGCGAAATTAGAAATTCAGGAGATATAAAAGAAACACGGGGTCGGAAGAGAAAACATCTTGTTGTTGTTGCACACTGCTGGATCTGGATGCATTTTGATGAGGCCTTTGTGTTGTAAGTGAGTGGGCGAGACACGAAAATTGCTTTTTAGGCCTCCCTATTTGCTCCCAAACCCCCCAAAAATCCCAAAATGCCCCTAATGTTTCATTTCAGTTTCTACGACCCAAATTCAATTTGTTTCGTACTGCAACAACCGAAACAGCATCTTCCAAAAACACTGCTAACTCGCTAATGGCTTTCATCTTCCTATCTCACTTTTCCTTTTCTTCCACTTTCAACATCACCTTTGTCTAATGCTTCCATCTTCATCTTCCTAACTTGTTATGTTTTTGGGTTGTGTTGTGTTGATGAAAACAGAACAACAACGCTTCTGTGTTCTGAAAACGCCATCTTAACATCTTCATCTTCCTTATATTCGGTTTCTATATACCGAAAATGATTTGATTCGATTTCTATCTACCAAAAACGCTTCGATTCGGTTTCTATCTTTCGAAAACGCTTAGGTTCGGTTTATATCTTCCGAAAACGCTTCGATTCGGTTTCTATCTTCCGAAAACGCTTCAATTCGGTTTCTATCTTCCGAAAACGCTTCAGAAGTCCATGAATTTGCGATTTGTTTTCCATGAATCTGGGTTTTCCATTAATTTAGAGCTTTCTTCAGAAGTCAGATTGTGAACTTATTTGGTTCCAGATCATGTTACTATGAACTTAACCAAAAATGGAGGACATGAGATCTAGGGTTCAGAATGTCAATAAAGGTTTCTCACTTATTTGCATTTTTTAGTTTAATCTGTATTTCTGCAATGTGTGCAATTGTTCTTCTGAGAATACGATTTTTGACCTGCTTCCACCTTTTATTCGTTGAAGGATTTCCAAATAATCGAAGTTAGTTTGAGGTTAATTTATTAACATTCTGGTTTAAATTGTGTGTTGTCATGTCTTTCTGTAACCAATTTGAATGATAGATTGATATGGGAAAGTGAAATTAATTTGATTTGTTTACTATGTGGTATTATGTGAAATCCATTCTTTGTTCCATGCAGCCTTCTTCAATGGATGTGTCAATTTTGAATGGATGCAGTTGATATAACTTTATGGAAATCAAAGAAGGAATATTACTATTTGCCTTGTTCAGGTAAGCATCACCTTATCTATATTATAATGTTGTTGTCCTTCTATTATGAACTAGTGTTATATATTCTCTAATTTACTGTGCTGCAACAAGCTGAGATTTGAAAAGAAGAAGCATGTCAGTGTTCACTTTGCAGCTGCAAGGGAGAGAAGCAATTGTTAATGAGAATAGGAAATATAATGTAACTATAGTGACAAAAAAAAGCTATTGTTCATTCATTTATTTAAATGAAATTCATAGTTTTGTTTTGTACATGAGATATGTTACTTGAGCTATACAGGCAGGTGATTCTCTTTACTACTTGCAGTTTCACATTGATTTGTCCATGCATCTTAAATTGTAATACTATGGAAGTTTAATTTAATTCAAACATTATGTCAATGGTAATAGTTTCAATTTTGTTGCGGGCTACTGTCTTGGTGTTTTTGGCTTCTGGTGTGTTGATTTTGGTTTATAATTTTGTGTAGCAGGATTTTGATGTTGATATTTGTATATTGAGGGGTCACCCAGGGTCGGGCCGGGTCGAACCGGCGAACCGGCCGGGCGGTTCAAGCGGTTTTGCAGATTTTATTTTTTTTTAAAAAAAGAGGGCAAAACGACGTCGTTTTAATTTATTTTTTTTTTTAAAAATCTGAAACAAAACAACGACGTCGTAGGAATAGGGAAAGTTTTTGTTTTTCATCTATTTTTCATTTGGTTTGAATTATAAATTTTATTTTATTTTGACTTGTGATATTTTATCTTTTTATTGTGTGAAATTATGAAATATTGAGCAATTATTCATATATATTTATTTATATATTAATTAAAATATATATTTAATTAAAAACGGTTCGACCCCGATTGAACCCGGTCCGACCAATTGAACCTTGAACCGGTGAGCTCGTCGGTTCGATGACCGGTCCGGTTCTGACAACCTTGGGTAAAGGTGTAGTCAGTAACAACTCATTACTAGTACTACCTAATACATAGATCAGATTCAATTCTAGATAAATGGATTTTTTTGACACCCCTAATTGGTAATACTAGTAATGAGTTGTTACTGACTACACCTTTACCTTTACCTTCACTAACTGAGGCATATATCAAACTCAGTATTAAGTGCTTGCAAAGGACACTAATTTACACTAAGCTATGGCACATAACTATATAAGCAATTTTTTCGTCATAATATGTCAACCAGACAGCCACAGTGAAACATACTATAGCACAATCTTAGCAAACATTATTTCTGGTTAACCAGTTCAGAGCTCACCAGAAGCATCAGTCTACTGTCCCCCAGTGTGTAGAAGCACTCCAATAAGAGTCCTTTTATGGCATCAACAAGTCCCTTTCTCACCTTTTGTGAAGAGTGGATACAGATCTGAAATTCAATGGTTTTACTGATCACATAAATCATTACGTTGAAGTATTAAAATAAACACATAGCATTATGGTCATAAAGAACTCCGAAAGCTGAAAATAATCCAAGGAAACGAATGTTATTGACCATCAATACAAACTTACATGTGGAAAAGTTGCAGTCAACAGCTTATTTACATGTGCTGATGTAATCTTTTGTTGGGGTCACATGCAAATACAAGGTTTCTCCGTCAGGACCAGTATTCCCATTTCTTGAACTTGAGTTTGAGAACTAGTTATTTTTTATGAATCTCGTCCAAAAGAGAAAGAGTAATACACTCGTCTGAATCAAAGCTTGCAGACACTTTCATATCCAGGACAGATGTATTAGCATCATCCTGGAGAACTATATGGAACTCTGCCAAAACTCTAATTGCTAGGTCAATAGCTTCCATGCTTCCGGCAGCCCCACTTATCATTGATTTTGCACCATGCAAAACTTTAGATAAGTTACTAACAATGCCAGGTAAAAAAAAAAAAAAAAAAAGGATAACGCATCTGCAGAACCAACCTGCAAAAGTAAACCAGCACAAATCAATTGATTCAAATTCTTTTATGAAAGAATTCATTAATGAAAGATGGTATTGTAGAGGTAAACTTTTCACAGAAAAACAGCCAAAAGATAATGATTAGCTGAGAAAAAAATATTTCCAAATCTTTATAAAGGAAAATGTTTCTTACACAAAACAACTATTTTCTAATAACAATTGGTGGTAATTTGTTTTCCTTTTATTCCTTTTGTTTCAAGGATGGGTTTTTAACAGGATTCACACAGATGACATATACTAGTGGTTAAAAGACCACATGAAGCGCTCTCCACAGAAGTGCTTCTGTGGTGCTAGCTTGGAAAGAGAATTACTTAAAGGTATTTCACAGATAGAGGTATAATTGTATGAGGGATGCCCAAATTTCAAGAGTGCCAAAGAAGTTAATATTTGAAAACATTGGTATCAAAGAAACAAAAGGGTCATGGGACATAAAGGCATCAGCCTGCATTTTTGGGCAATCAAGAAAATCCCTTACAAAAATCACGAAACAAAGTATATTCATCTTATTGTGGAATTTTGAGTTAGTGGGTTCATGTTTACCACACCACGCTTTATCCATAATGAAAATAAATTCATCTCACTGACAGTTTCACGATTAGGGTCATAAAAAAACAATAAATACCATCCACAATTAGGGTCATACTGGACTTTACTCTGAGGTCATTATCTGATTTGTCTCATTCAAGCATCCATTCCATGCAAAACTTGTGAAACATTAGGGAATAGAGTCATTAAGCATCCATTACACAATTTATAAAACAAAGTATATTCATTGATTCCAACGGTCAAATTTGGGGTTACTAGGGCAATATACTCCACCCCTTTTAAATTTTGATTTACAAAATTGAAGGTTCACTTTTTTTCTCAAGCAGAAGACTGAATGGTCTTGAATTTGAATAATTATAAATAAAAAATGGGTATTCGAACAAGTATCAATGCAAATATACATTGAAATCAAAGTTCCAAAATTACCTAATCCAACAAAAAGAGTAAAGTTAACTTTCAAAATATCAGTACTAAACAGGGTCTTGGGACAAAATACATTTGCTCAATTATTATGTTTCTTTTGTTTTTATCAAGACAAAGATTGGATATTTTTGAATAAACAAGATGAGAAAATGGGTATCTCAACATCCATGAATTGAATGCAAATATCTTTGAGGGTTCTCGGCACAGACCTGTTACATAATAATATTGTCTGGAAGAATTGTCATCAGTCACCACAGCAAGTTTGTAGGCTGCATACCGGAGAGGTTGTACCACCTACATGATCGATTGATTCAATGCTGCAAAACCGAGAGGCCACTTATAAGAGTTCACATGTATTGTCAATTACTAAATCCAAGACTTGCATTTATAATTATCAACACAAATCTAGTGCTATTTGATTCTTATAAAATCACCTGCAGCCAAAAACATTAACAGATGCAACCTTGTTATGGTTTATTCATTGATCACAATGCAAGCATCACTATATGACATAGGTGGTCTGCATAATGTCATATATACAGGATAAATGTTGTGAGAAATAGTTCAAACTCTAAAGAGTTAGCTTTTTTGTACTTTGCCTGAGTTGATTTGTTTCTTCCTTAGAGAATTCCTTTGAAACCATTATCAATAGGCTAATCCAACACAACCATGCACTCCATTTTGCATTTGCAAAAGCACTTCATATTGTAGTTGCAAAATTGCATTTAGGACTAGGTCATCAAAGCAAAATTTCTAACATATGTGCCTCATATATCATCTCAGTGACAGTTTCACAGTCATAATAAGGCAATAGAGACCATACACGTTTTGAATAAAAAGTTCATATTAAAATTTCTTTAAAGGCGACCATCCTTTTTTCCTTTATGAGGGTCATTAAGTTCATAACACAAAATCACATCTAGTTGCAGTTGCAAATTGAATTTAGGGACTAAGGGTCATCAAATCAAAATAGGCATCCATTCATGCATTATGAATAAAGGTTCATACTTTATTTCTGACAGAAAAGGGGACATCGATAGAGACAGTTGTTTGGGTCGCAATTAAGGCAATAAGCAGAAGATTTAAATTTTTTGGGACAGAACACGTTTCCTATATTCAGGGACGGATCCAGAAATTTTAGTAAGTGGGGTCAAAATTATAACTTAAAAAATATAAATTGTTATCTATATTAATGTAAAATCACTTCTAAGCCGCCATCCAACTTTTCCATTATGAATGAAGAATTCATAATGCATTTTTCTCAAGGGTCATTGAGGTATCCATCCCTTACAAAACTTATGTAACATTAGGGACAAGGGTTATTAAGTTCATAATGCAAAATCACGTTTCCTCAATTAAAGTTTCGTGTTTTCAAGCAGAAGATTGAATGTTCTTGAATTATCCCATAATTACCGTAGCAAATATGTTTGAATAATTAAGAATGATAAAATCAGCAGCCACAATCGTTCCCAACATATATCGATTATAAACCAGATATGTCCATTATCCTGACAAACAAAAAACTGTCTGTTTAAACGATTAAGGTTTTTTTTCCTTCTTAAGCAGAAGATCCAATCATTCTTAATGAATTGTTAGTAGATTTTATGCAGGCAACAGCCTCTGTCAAAAGCCCTAGAAGTATGATGCCTTAGTTCAATAATGTAAGGTCTAACAAACATAGATAAAAAATGTAAAAATTTTAGAGATTCAGGTCCTAGATAGGCTAGATTGATTTCATTACCATCCTATGTCATTTACACCCGGGTAACCAACTATCCGCATAATCCAAAATAGATCATAAGCTCTATCACCTTCAAACGCATGGTGATCCATCTAATGCTAAAGCAATTCTACGCATCATTTTCTTTGCAAGATATGCTCTAACCAAATGAACAACATAAGAGAAACAACTTTAGCCAAAGGAACTTACCGGACAAAAAAGATAAATAAGGTAGGAGAAAACATGCCTTTGCAGAGGCTTACATATTCCTTCATAAGAACTTTGAACTTTGGAGGATTATATGCCTTTGTAGAGTATATGCCTACTGTCGGTAATAATGAAACATATCTATTGTATAAGAATAGACAAGAAACATAGACACTTAATTTTATGATGTGATAGAAACAAACTCAGTTCATAAATTGTGAGTTTCTGTACTAATTTCAAGTCAACTGATCCAACTTTTAAGGTATTTCTGCAATCAATCAAAAAGCATAAATAGCATATTGAAAGTCTAGGGTGTGAATTGGAACACAGAAAGAGTATAATGTAGAGATAGAAGAATAACTTGGGTATGGAACACACTTACCAACGGTCCAACACAAATTTTAGAATTATACATTGAAGATTTCAATCAAATTCTTGAATTGTGAACCACACAATAGAATTATACATACAATCACTAATTCAGCCCCAAGTGTAGTTTTTATACCTTGTTTGCTCAACAAAAAACTGGTAGTTTAATCAATCAAAGACTTTTTTATATCTTTCTCACAAAACGTTTTATTTGAATATCTGGTTCAGGTTTTTCAGTGCCAACATTAGAACAAGTACTCAAGTGATGTGATAGAAACCAGAATTTCAGAAACAGCAGCAACAGGAACATCCGAATCCTAATTTACATTACTCGGCAGCGCCGAACATGGTTGTTCATATATAATTATATTTTTTTTTTTGAACAAGATATAATTATATATATTACATCACTAACAATTGAAATTACCTCGCTTCATAGTCAACTTTGAGACTTTTTCCCGTAACAATCTGAGATGTGCATAAGCTCCTGCTGATCCTGGAAAAAGAAGAACTGGAGGTCTAAGATTATTTCCATACTGGAAAAAGAACCGAAGATCCTGCTCTTCATACCACCAACTCTGTTCAGCTTTAGCAAACACAATTCCACTGTACCATATCCAGTTCATAACGTCATCAAAATTATAAGCAATTTTTATCCAATCAAAGCCCAGAGGGATGGAACACCAATGGTGCCACCACCCATAATGCATGAACCAACTAGTAATGGTCGGGGTTATATAAACAAATGTGTTAGTTGCTACTTGCTACAGAACTGTGTCAATAAGTAGCTTATATAATGTTATAAACAAATCCAATTTATTAAGTCATCAAATCATAAGAAACCACACAGTGTTGATAAATCTCACACTACAAATTAGCCCCTTCTCACCTATTATTGCATCATGGAGTATCTATCTTTTTTGCTTTCTACCTCATCCCTGCAACATATCAGAAACATAAATTAATAGTCCACTTCCGGCCACATTTTCATGTCAGAAACATAAATTAATAGCCCACTTTTCACCTATTTTTACACCATAGCACTCTTTTTTGCCTTCTACCTCAGCCCTGTAACATCACATGTATAAATTTTAGAATTCATCCACAGAATTCCCCCACGAAAATCAATCACAAACCAAATTCCTCCAGCACTGCAAACAATATATGTATTAGGCCACTGAAAACATTTAGGTCACTGAAAACATGCATAAATCAAACAACATTTAAGTCACTGAAAACATGCATAAATCAAACTTGATGATGTGAAGAAAAACCCTAAGCAAAGTGAAAATCGACTTAAAATCTAATCTGAAATGTCAAATCCTAAACATACATAACATCAAATTAGAAAAATCAAAACCCTAAACAGAGTTAAAATCTCTGATCCTAAAACCACTTGATGATATAGAAAATCACTTGAATCAGAAAATATATGTTTAGAACCATATAATAGACATGAAATTAACAAGAATTGATACCGCAAACAATTGATTCAGAAATCGACTTGAAAATTTCTCATTGAAATCGCGGGATGCGGAAGATGCACACAAATGATCATTGAAGAATCGGCGGAGAAAAGAGAAACGCCAGAGATTGTGAGTTTGAAGTGTGATTTTGGGAATCGGTGAGAATGCGAGAGATTTTGGAAGAATCGAAAGTGTAATTTTGGGTGAAATGAAAATGGGAGAAAAATAAATTCTTGTTTCTTGAAGAAGAAAAAAAATGAATTTTTATTCTTTTCACAAATGCACATAGCGTAAGATTCATACACACATATTTGATATTTCACAATGGCTGTAACCCCTTTGCTTTTTTTTTTTTTTTTTGGAATCAAATAACCCCTTAAAAATAAAATAGAGCCGAATTGAACGAATGGAATAAAAATTTCATTCCATTGTTTGGATATTTTAAGACGGAATAGAATAATATTTCATTGTTTGGAAATTAAACGGAATGGAACAAATTATTACTTCTTTATTCCAATTATACCCTTATTTAAAAAATATTATATAAATGTTTCAAAAAATTTATTATATAAATAAAATTCTATAAATATATGTATTATTACTAAAATCTTATCTCCTTCAAAAATAAAAATAAAAATTAAAGGCATAAATGAAGTTTTACCCCTCGTGTTTCGAAAAAATTGAAATTTTACCGCTATTTTAAAATGCGGAATTTTATCCCCCTATTTTATAATTTGTTAGATTTTGCCCCCCCCCCCTCCCCAACCAAAATTCTGCACAAAACTACTTCTGAGCCTCAAGTTCAAAGCTTCGCACAGAACTCAATTTGGATCAATAATTTACCAAACTGATACCAAAATGACCGCAATTGAGTTAGTTTTCCACAGAATAAAACTCCACTAAATTCGGAGTTACAGCGAGAGATTAATTACCGTTTAGTAAAGGTATGTCCAAATTAATTATCTTATTGAACTACTACTGGTATTTTTGTCATGTCTCTCACCTTGCAGCTCATTTTTTAACAGTATTTACATGTCTGGAAAACTAACAATTTGGAGGCTCGGTGTGTTCGGTAGACGATGTTGGCATTTTAATTTCGTCGAATTTGATGTTATGATGCGTTCGGTAGACGATGATGAATTTGAAGGTCAGAAGTAGATTTCTGTATAATTAGTAATATGATAGACCTTCACTAAAACGGTATTTAATCTCGCTCTATAACTCCAAATTTAGTGAGGTTTGATTCTTTGAAAAGCTAACTCGATTACGGTAATTTCGGTATCAGTTTTGTGAATTATTGATCCAAATTGAGTTATGTGCGAAGCTTTGAAGTTAAGACCGAAAGCAGATTTTTTGCAGAATTTTGGGGAGGGCAAAATTCAACAAATTACAAAATAGGGGGTAAAATTCCGCATTTTAAAATAGGGGATGAGGTAAAATTCCGATTTTTTCAAAACAGAAAGGTAAAACTGCATTTAAGTCAAAATTAAATATTCGAATGAGAAAATCATTCTGGACTGGCAGAAACTATATCAAAAAAAGACTCCAATTGAACCACAAATTCTAGAATAGTAATAGAGGTGTCAAAATATAAACCGGAAAGTTTTTTTTTATATACTAATAAAAACTGGGAAAGGCTTGAAAAAAGAAGAAACATTCCTTTTGATTAATATTTTTATATTTGCATCACATATACAAGAAGCACATTACAGAGACAATGAAACTAGTATAGAAACAAACCTTCCTAGTTTGAAACTTTGAAAAATACCGGATACATAGATCGAACAAGAACAATGAAAACAATAACGCATTCACAGGCAAGAAGAGACTCGTCGAGGGAGAAAAAAACGTGAAAGAATCAAAGAGCCTATTTAAGAGGAATAATAGGAAACATGAAATTAAAATAGGGATAAAATGGTAATATTTTAATTGCGAAGCTTCATTCTATTCCATACACCCCAAATTAGGGGGAAAGAAAAATTAACTATAGCTCTATTTTGATTAGCATTGGATGGAATGAGATGGAATGAATTCCATTGTGTTTCACTCTATTCATTTTTTACAAATCCAAACAATAGAATATGATTAACTACCACTCCATCACATTTCATCAATTCAAATATAGTCTTAAAATTCCATATCCAAATCAAAACTAGACCAAGTTTAAACGATTTTGTTCATTTTATACCCAATAAAAAATCATCAAACCTAGACCAAGTTTCAGTCGAATGAACAATATATATCTCCTGGGATTTTAACGGGCTTACCAACACAACTATCCGGGCTTACCAACGCTAGGAAATAGAAAAAACAAATAAGAAAATAAGGAGTATGTCTAGAATACTTAGAACTTTAAGTGAACTAGGATCTTCTAGGAGAGATCGTGCCATAGTTACTTCTGGATTATCACCCCAAGAATTAGAAGCTAGAGGTGACCAAGATAGATATCAAAACCATGAATTAGAAATAGCTGAAATTGAAAACAAATTACAGAATTGGAAATTACCTGAAATCAGTTACAAAGAGATTTATAAATCAAGTATGTTTGACAACTTTAGAGCACATAGTATTACTCAAACTATAGAATCATCAAAATCGATAACTCATCAACGGGAAACTATTAATCTATTAAATGAAAAATTACTAGAAGAACATATAAAACAAGGCTTTCGGTATATTCATTTAGGATTAATTCAAGTTGCGGTAAAACCTCTACATAAATTAGGATTAAATACTCCAATATTACTGGTATTAAGGGACAACAGAATTAAAACGTTTCCTGAATCTATAATAGCTATTCTTGAATCAAATCTAAATGATGGACCAGTTTATTTTAACTGTTATCCTAATTACTCTATGAACTTAACAGATAGTTTCACACCTACCTCATTAGTAATTAATATTCAATGTATGGATGACTTATTTAATGAAGGAGTTGCCAATATAGATGTATGTCATAGAATTAAATATAAAGTTTCAAATATTAATTACAATTTTAAAGCAATTAGAAGTTCGCCGAAGAATGAAACCATTATTGTTGAAGCTAATTTAAGACGATCAAATATTACTACAGCAAAAAGATTAAAGGCTTCTGACTTAAGACAAAAATTACCAGAAGAATGGATATTACAGGATATAATGCCTCCCCCAAAATTAGAATCAAGACAACCTAGACAATTTATATTAGAAAATGATGGTAGCATTAGGATCAGAATGAATAGAAGTCAATCCATGAGGATTGAAGAACCTATTAGTAGTAGAGCTAGTACAAGCTCTAGAAGATCTATAGATTCTACCATTAATATTAATTTAGCAGGAGTTGATTTTACTCCTAATATTCCTCAACCTATCTATGAGACTGAGGGAAGAAATGATTCTCCTCCTATGTCTCCTACTGCCTCACAAATTCTTAATGTTATAGAATTAGAAGGAGAGTTTGAAATAGATAAAGCTTGGATTAGAGAAGACTTTGAAGCGGATTATAATAAAGAAAAAAGAGATTGGTACTTTGGAACTTTTGAGAAAATACAAACTGCTTATTATCTTAAAAGATTTTATGACTATATTAGAAATAAAAGAATTAATGTCTATTTCTTCACTTGGTTTGAAGAATATTGTACAGAACAAAAAATAACTAATCCTTTCATACAAACAAATTATTTGAATGTTGCTACGAAAACTGCTAAAAAATGGACAACATTAACCAATAAAACTATTGAATCTGTTCATCCTCCATTAGAAGCCATTAAGATAGAAAGTCATAATATACCCTTAGAAGCTTATCCCTTTAAATCACCAGAAAATGCTGATATAGGAAAAGTTCAGTCTCAGCTGAATTTTTCAAATACCATAGCACCATAGCAGATCAGTTAGATAGAGTAGAGACTCAAATGTCTCATACTCCTCTTACAAATAATAAAATAGAGTCTTACAAGGATTTTCCTTTAGATCCGCAAAGACCTATATATAAATTGATTAATGTCCCTGAGAAGGATTTATGCTAAGTTAAATTAGGGCCTAGAAAAGATGAATTAGTAGATAATCTTATGAAGAAATTATCTGATTTATCTATTAAGGGGAAAGCAAAAGCACAAGTAAATATATTAGAGAAGAATGAGGATAATTCTGAGATTAATAGAATTAGAAAACACATGGGTTACCAAGGAAGAACGAGAAACTATTATCCTAGACCTAGTTTTCCGGATCTTCAATTTGAAGAAGCTAGAGACATGGTTGCCAGCTCTTACAGCGGTAATTCAATTATAGAATGGAACATAGATGGACATAGTGAACAAAATATATTAAATACCATTCAAGAGATGACCATGGCAGCTACAGCTTTTAAATCAATATAGGTGAAAATTCAGATAAAAAAGCTGCTATATTAATAATTACTGGTTTTACTGGACAATTAAAAGGATGGTGGGATAATATAATTAGTCCTGAGGAAAAACATGCTATCTTAGAAGCTAAAAAATTAAATCCAACAACAGGCGTCTTAGGAGATGAAGATGCTGTAAATACTTTATTACATACAATTACCAAACACTTTGTAGGAGATCCAGCTCAAATACAAGATAGAGCTGCAGATCAATTAGCAAACCTTTATTGTCCTACAATGAGTGATTATCGTTGGTATAAAGATATGTTTTTATCAAAATTATGTAATAGACCTGATGGTGGTGCTGATTATTGGAAAGAACGATTTATAGCAGGATTACCTAGATTATTAGCAGAAAAGGTTAGAATAGCCATTAAAGCTAAGAGTAATGGAGTCATTCCTTACTCTATATTAACTTTTGGACAAATATCTAGCCAAATTATAGAAACTGGAATAGGAATTTGTACAGATTTTAAAATTTAGAATAAAATTAAATCAGAGGTAACTCAAAGTAAAAAAGAATTAGGGTCATTTTGTGAACAATTTGGAATAGAGCCCATTAGAGCCCCTAGTAAAAAGGCTAGAAAAAATTACACGAAAACTTCTAGCAATTATAAACCTTATAAAAAACGGAAAAATCATTACAGAAAAAATAAAGAACTCTCTGGAGATAAATCTTATAAAAAATCTAAAGGAAAGAAGAAAACATTTCAGAATGATAAATCTGATATTAAATGTTTTAAGTGTGGGCGTTTTGGTCATTATGCAAAAACTTGCCGTGTTAAACAAAAAATTAACGAAATTCATAAATTAGACATCAGTGATCAGTTAAAAGAAAATCTTATTAATGTATTAAGAGATATTATGTTAAATGATACTTCGTCTATTAGCTCTGAAGAATCTTCTTATGAAGAAGATGACCTTAACCAAATATTAACTAGTTCCGAGTCAGAAATAAGTTCTGAAGAAGATTGTTGTTTAGGAGCTGAATTATGTACTTGCGATAAATGTATTAAAGGTATAAATGTAATTACTAGTGATCAAGCTACTACCTTAATAAGTATATTAAGAGACATGCCTGAATCTTCACAAAAGGAAGAATTCATGTTACAAATTAAAAACATGATAGATCAAGAAGAAAAGAACAAAAATACAGTTCAAAAAATAGAATTTAAAGAAATCATGAATAGATTTAAACCTATTATTACTCCCTCAATAACTATTAAAGATTTACAAAATGAAATCTCTCTTATGAAACAAGAAATAGATTTATTAAAGGTAAAAGATTTAGAGCTAGAAGTTAAATACTTAGAATTAAAGGGAAAACAAATTATAAATAATGAAGTTGGAACTTCAAATATGAAGCAAGATATGGATAATCCCCCCTATATTGTCACTCTAAATAGAATGATTACACATAAATGGCTTTGTCCAATTACTTTGCTTGTTAAGGATCAACGATTTGATCTAGTAGCGTTAATAGATTCTGGTGCAGACATGAACTGTATCCAAGAAGGATTAATACCTACAAAATTTTATGAAAAAACTTTGCAAGGATTAAGTGGTGCAGGAGGTCATAAATTACAAGTTCAGTATAAATTAACAGATGCTAAGATCTGTAAAGATCATGTTTGTTATAGAACTCATTTTTTATTAGTAAAAAATATACATCAACATATTATTTTAGGTACACCGTTTCTTTCATTATTATACCCTTTTACAGTTTCTCATGAAGCTATCACTTCAAACGCCCTGGGAAGGGAAGTTATATTTAGATTTTTCGAAGCACCCAGAATTAAAGATTTAAATATTGTTCAAAACCTTTCTACATCTACAATTAATTTAATTTCTCAAAAGAAAAAACATATTAATATGCTAAATAAAGAAATTCAATATAAAAGGATAGAAAGCCAATTAGAATCTAAAAATATAAGGGCCCGTTTGGTGCGCAGGATAGCATAGTGACAGGATAGGATATAAAACAGGATAAGGATAGGATAGGATAACAGCAGGATAACAGTTATACTCAGTTATCATATCCTGTGTTTGGTGCACACAGGATAACAAACATGATAACTATTATATTTTGTTTTTAATACATATTTGCTCATAATAATATGATAAGATATATAACATATTTAATTGACAAAATTACTCTTGTAAAGCAATTGTTATTTTTTAAAAATTATTTTGTAATACTTTGAATTTTATAAATAAAAAATATAAATAAGTAATCAAATAACTTTATATAATTTAAAATAAAAATCATGAGAAAATAATCAAGTTTAATTTTTTATATGAATCATGATCAAATAAATAACTCAATAATATATACATGTTAGATAAGCCAAATAAATATATGATATATCTCATACGTAAATAATAAAACTACTATTGCAAAAGAATTATATTTAATTTTTTATAAAATTTAAATTAATATCCCTATTTGTCAATTTTTTAATAATAAATTTACTTTAAAATATTGTAATTTTAGTAAAGTTTTGATTTTTTAGAATATATAAATTACAAAATTACCCCTGTGAAAAAATCACATATATATTTAAAAATTAATTATTTATATTTTATTAATTTTATTTTATGTATTTTAAAATATATTTTATAAAATAAACCAGTAATTCTTTTTTCTTATCCTATCCTGCTGGTAACCCAGCTCAAATTCAGGATAAGAATTATAACTAGAGAGACAGGATAGGATAAGCTTCAGGATTAACTTATCATATCCTGCTGTATCACCAAACACTGGATTGCGGCAGGATATGATACAGTTATCCTATCCTGTCTCTTATCCTGTGCACCAAACGGGCCCTAAAAGACAAAATTATTCTATTACAGCAACATTTTGAAAAAGAAATATGTTCCGAACATCCCAATGCCTTTTGGGATAGGAAGAAGCATATTGTATCATTACCATATGAACCTAGCTTTAATGAAAGGTCTATACCCACAAAGGCAAGACCAATTCAAATGAATCACCAATATTTAGAATATTGTAAAAAGGAAATTAAAGATTATTTAGATAAAAAATTAATTCGACCCAGTAAATCTCCTTGGAGTTGTACAGGATTTTATGTCAATAATCCGGGAGAATTAGAGAGAGGTGCTCCCAGATTAGTTATTAATTATAAACCCTTAAATAAAGTGCTTCGATGGATTAGATATCCCATTCCTAATAAAAAGGATTTAATAGGACGATTATCTAATTCAATTATATTTTCTAAATTTGATTTAAAGTCAGGATATTATCAAATTCAATTAGAAGAAAAGGATAAATATAAAACTGCTTTTGTAGTCCCCTTCGGTCATTATGAATGGAATGTAATGCCTCTAGGATTAAAAAATGCTCCTAGTGAATTCCAGCACATTATGAATGATATATTGAATGATTATCAAGAGTTTTCTATTGTCTATTTAGATGACATATTAGTATTTTCCAAATCTCTAAATGAACATTTTGACCACTTAGAAAAATTCTTTGAAATCATTAAAAACAATGGATTAGTTTTATCAGCCAGAAAAATGAAATTATTCCAAGTTAATGTGAGATTTTTAGGATTTAACATATATCAAGGAACCATTACTCCCATTAGTAGAGCTATAGAATTTGGAGATAAATTCCCAGATGAATTAAAAGATAAAACTCAATTACAAAGATTTTTAGGTTGTGTAAATTATGTGGCTGACTTTATTCCCAACATTAGGATCATTTGTTTACCTTTATTCAAAAGACTTAAGAAGAATCCTCCCCCATGGGATAATACCATGAGTCAAAGTATTAGACAAATTAAGCAACTAATTAAAAGACTACCCTGCTTAGGAATCCCAGATCCCCAAGCTTTTCTTATTGTAGAAACGGATTCCTCTGATTTAGGATTTGGAGGAATATTAAAACAAAGATTACCTGAGTCATCCCTAGAGCAAGTGGTTAGATATTATTCTGGAACCTGGAATCCGGCACAACTAAATTGCAGTACTATTAAAAAAGAAGTTTTAGCTATTGTTTTATGTATTACTAAATTTCAAGATGATCTATTTTCAAAGAAATTTTTATTAAGATCTGATTGTAAGGCTGCAAAAGAAGTTTTACAAAAAGATGTTAAGAATTTAGTTTCCAAACATATTTTTGCCAGATGGCAAGCCTTATTATCGTGTTTTGATTTTGATATAGAACATATTAAAGGAGAAAAGAATTCATTACCAGATTTTCTTACCAGAGAATTTTTACAGGGAAAATAAGTAAAAAAGACAGTTATGGCCCTCCTCTTGAGGAGTCCAAAAAGGTTATTACAGCAAAGCAAGTATTACAGAATTCATCTGCTTCTGCTTCATTATCAACTCAGAATAAATTCACCCCATTAATCCATTTGGCCTTACCAGCCTTCTATCCCTCTTCTTCACCTAGAGGTATTAGGCCATCATTAAATTCAAAATTAGTTTCGCCATTAACTTTTGCTTTAAACACTCCGTCCTCATTAAATACCCCTTCAAGAATCCCAGATAAATTATCTTTCTACACCCCCCAGATTCATTATCTCGTCCTTTCATGGAAAAAGATTACAAGAAGATTCTTTTCCTATTAGAACCAGAATTTAATTCCGATGGAGTATTACTACAAATTACTTCCAAATTTTTCCCTCAAGGTTTTCATTATTTACCTTCTCACCCAGAAAAGTCCAGATTATTTTATGAGTTTATTTTAGTGGATACTGAGTCCATTGATATAACTCATACTTTTGATAAGAATGATAAAAATAAAATTATTTTCTCAAAATTTAAAATTTTAAAAATATTATCACCTTCTGATTGGAAGGCTCATCCTTCTCATACCAGAAGTTTCACTAGGCGCTTTACTCCCCAGAATTACTCATATTATTGTTGGAGTAAGCCCTAAAAGCCAATCTATTTTGATAGAATCGTCTTTTATATGATGACTTTGATTTATATATTTAATATATATAATAAGGCATTTCTTTATTATGTTTGTTTCAAACTAATAAAGTCCCTAGAATAGCTAGTCTAATTAATGGAACATTAAGTGTGACTTAATAGTGAGACTTCATTAAACATAATGACACTATTCCTAAAGTATCCATAGTCAAGTTTTACTGTGATGTGGGATAACAGTAAAACATAGAGACTATTATGTGAGTTGACTGATGACTTCATCTCACGAGTCATGGATATGAGATATCAAGTCTTCACATAGATATAAATATTAGGAGTAATATTTATATTGGATTGACCCGCCATGAGAATGCTACATAGTATGTTATGAAAAGTGTCATAAGTTATTCTCATAGTGATAATGGTGTATACCACCCTTCGACCTGAAACCACTATGGACCCTAGATGTGGAGTAGAGTACTTAGTTGCCGTTCAAACATTGTCCGTAACAGGATGACTATAAAGTCGGTTGATGGGTACTCTATAAATCATGCTGAGGGACATGAGTGACCTAGATGGAATTTGCCCCTCCTACATAACAGGAGCAATATCTGTAGGCCTCTTGATGGAATATGACTGATAAAATGCGTGGCCACGCCGAACTAAGTCAATATGAGATATTGAGCTTATTCGTTGCTCAGTATATTCTAGGATCAAGAAATAAGATATTGAACCATACAAGGGTGACACGATCTATGCCTTGTGTTCAATATAGATATAATGGCAAAGGGGTAATTATACACACGATCGTTATCACGGAAAGGATTCGTCAGATCACATGATATTCTCGTCGCTTGGGTAGCAGTGATGTGTTGCTAGATACCGCTCACTGTTTATAATATTAAATATATGATTTAATATTATTGCCAACGTTCCGAGAACCTATAGGGTCACACACATAAGAACAGATAGAAGAGAGATTAATTAAATGGATGAGATTCATTTATAATTTGGTACACCGTAAGGTACGGTAGACTTAAGTGAGAAATACAGTACACCATAAGGAATGGTACACACAAGTGGTTCTATAAATAGAACCTTTGTACAGACTTATTTTTTCACGTGAAAAACTATTAGAAAACCTAGCCGCACTAGGATTTCTTGTTCTCTCAATCTCTCTACTTCCGATCATTCACAGCTAGCACTGTATACGGAGGGGCTGTTCGTGTGGACTGAGTAGAGGCGTTTGTCGTTCGTGCAGCGCTCGTGATCAAACTCCTCGACGCTTCAAGAGGTAAACATATGAACACATAGTGATTCTTGTTGTTCTAAGTGTTCTAGGTAAAGGGGTTTTTCCGCTCTTGAGTTTGATTTTTAAAAGAGTTTTAAAAGTCTACCTCTTGATCACCCTTCAGTGGTATCAGAGCTTTCTTAGATATCATGAATTCTATATGTTCGTTTACTGTTTTGTTAGCATATTGATAAGAATATGATTCCTATTTGTTTATGTGATTCAATCGCTAATATTTTTCCAATCGCTTCAAAGAGAGAGAGGTTTTGCGATATACTCCAAGTTTTCAATATGATTGGAAACTCTAGAACAGAATATGATTCTGTTGAATATGTGGATCCAACTTTTGCCTTTTGAATCGTTTGAATAAGGAGTTACATTCTTGACATGCTTGATTTATTTTAATTTGATTAAAATATAAATTAACACCTTTTTGTATGAAGGTCGTATTGTAAATATGATTTACAATATGATGTTGAAATTTTTTGATTTGATATTGATAAACATTGCTACTGCACATGTTTCTAAATTAAATTTTGATTTAATCAAATTAATACAATTGGATTGTTTTCTCGGTTGATTTAATTAAATTTTTCTACTGCACATGTTGATTTAATTAAATTTTGTCTGTTGACATATATATATTTGTTTCAATATCAAGTCAAAGTTTTTCAAGAGGATGGTTCCTAATTTTGCAATCACTATTGGATATTGATTTTGCAATGGCTTTTGAAAAGTGTTTCAAATCGAGATAAGCATGTCAGATGTGTAACTCTACAATTTTTATTTTAGGAATGTGAATTAATTTTTGATTTATGGAAATCAATGCATTCG
Organism: Trifolium pratense; assembly: GCF_020283565.1. Lineage (NCBI taxonomy): Eukaryota > Viridiplantae > Streptophyta > Magnoliopsida > Fabales > Fabaceae > Trifolium > Trifolium pratense. Next base: position 42,743,538 of record NC_060064.1, on the reverse strand, counting down.
ATTCTTATTATTTTGTTTCTATTTTTCCTGATTGTATCCGGATTGTTTGTTAAGCAGTATCATATATTTAATTGTCTTTCCAAATAAGTTTCGGTACGTTTCTTAAATTTTAAATATGATGCATATCAGATATGTGCTAAACATGTATTAATTAATTATTAAATTTTAATTAATTATTAGAGGTGTATAGTTATGGCCTTAGCATGTTTGGTGTTTATTTTATTTGGTTCAAATACGGCCTGCGTGTCGTGGTTTATTATTATTATTTTTAAATACGACCTGTGTGTCGTGACAATTTATTTACTTTATTTATTTATTTTAAATAATTGTAATTGCTCGTGATGACGGGAGACAAAGTCAAACAAAGGATGACGATGGAGAAACTTGAGAAGTTTGCTCGAGGGTCAAAGAATTGTAATAAATTAGTTTATTTAATTCTTTTGTTTTAGGAGGCCATAACTATACTACCTTAGTTTATTTTATGTATGTGATGCATGAGATGAATGTTTTAATTATATATGTTTTGAATATTTTATATAATTGTTAAACAAATATTTACATGAGTGTCATGTAAATTGAAACACGTTTTGTATGAGATACAAAATACGGTGAGATTAAATTTAATTAAAATCCCTTAAAAGAAATATTAAGTTGAAAGCTTTCCAACATTTAGCACCCTTCAAGATCAATATCGATCAATGTAGGTTTTGCCAACGTAAAGTGCATTGTCTATATTGATAAGTTGCGGTGAGGTAACTAGTTTACCCGATTGCTATTCATTGGGTCTAACTTAACTAAAAGAAATATAATATGATTATATGATTTTAGAAGCAAGTGTTGGGTTACTCCATATGATGGATTAGAATAAGTGTTATTCACCCAACGGAAAGGATATGAGAGTTGTATGAGATACAATTGGAAAGAAGTTTCCTACCTAAAATAACTATGTTTTGTGTAATCAGTCCAACGCTGACTTAGAACATAGTAAAATATGGATCTCATTCCCACTGGAAAATCTTCCAACGGGATTTTTCGAATCAAATGTCGAGGGTCATTTGGTTTGAGTAAAATAGTGGGAGCATATTTAATTAAAGACCTAGTTAAATATGTTTTAATCATGATACAAATATTCTTATTTTCGTAGTTAGATATATTTGACATATATTTTATATTTTACTGTAAAATGTCCTTACGAAGGATAAATAGTTCAGAAAGGAGTTTCTGAATTGGTACATGTATTGAGAATTGTTCTCTCAAATACGAGAAAAACTACTAATGATTTTGAAAGAGTTAAAGTTGAAGAAAGAAGTAAGACTTCTTCATTGACCTTGTTATAGAAAGTTAAATTATCCATCTTTTATCTTAGGTATATGATACCGGTTGTTGATTTCATATTTGTTGAAATATGAAGTTGTTTTAAAGAAGTGAAAATTTGACTATAGATAAAATCAACCTACGATTAGAATGAAATAGTCTCATTGATCGTAGAAGTTGAGTTTGACACGGAACCAAATAATTGTTATTAAGTTTCCTTTAATAATAGAAACGTTGAACCTAAACCTTGTATTGACAAGAAAAATGACTGCTTGCATGAATAATAGACAAGTGTTGTTACATTATTCCAACAATGATTTCTATTCTAGTGTTCTAATCAAGTAATGGAAGTGAGTTCCATTAACTTGATAACCTTATATATAACAATCATGAAAAGGAATCAAATAAGATTTGAACCTTATGCATATTAGTAGCAATATTGTTTAGTATTAATAAGTGAGTCACACATTTCTAGATTCCATAGATAGGAATTTTGGACTCATTTGATTTATATCATTTGAAGGATGTGAGTTCCACTTTTAAAAATAGTTCAGTATGTCAATTACCAACTAAGGTAAAGTGACATTTGATCTATTTGAAATATATACATATGAGATGTATATGAACTACTAAACTAATTATTTGCTAGATATAATTTTATTTCTTTTACTTCATTTACGTTACTAATTAACTTAGTAGATGTGAATATGTGTGGTTGACACAAAGTATGATTCTTTGAATTTGTTCAAAGAATTTATGAAGTAAATGAATAATTTTGAAAAGTATTAAGACCATACAAACAAGTCGTAATGGTAAATACTTAGATAAGGAGTATAGTAACAACTATTTATATTACATCATGTTTGACATGATTACAAATAAGATAGTTCTTTTATCTCCGACGACTCTTTCGAAAAATTATTTTAATTAGAGTTATTCTTTACCCACAAAAGTTCCAATTAAAGAAATCATAAAGACACCATATTTGATATGGAGGTAAAAGTACCTAGTTTAACTTTATGGTAGTTTGGGATTGCACAGTTTATAAGATAAACATAATTCCAACTTGGATTAATGTGTATTTGTGGAGGGATCCTAAAGAAACTTAGAAATATTAATTCTACAACACTCTCTAGGACAAAAGTTGTTTTGTTACTAGAATTAAAATATTCCTTTAGAAGGAAGTGTCTCTAGAAGAGATAGTGGGAGTGATGTAGAACTTGAGTAAATTCGAGTACCACAAAACACATGTTTTGAGAATGGAACATGAATCGGTTCAACAAGAGTTGTTGTTGGATCACCAGTTCGAGTAGCACAAGACCTATATAAGTCGGATATGTCATATCACACAGTTGAGAGTCACAGTTTTACCATGACTCGACAAGGTGATATATGATGCTCATGGAAGATGAGAATGTGACTTATAAAGAGTCCATGTACACAAAACATATATGGATATTGTTTTGTCATCCAATTGAGTAAGACTCATAGGATAAATATGAGTCTTATTGTAAAGACTCACATGGATGGTATTGTGAATACATTTAAGGTGTGATTGAATGTGAAAGGTTTCATACAAATCATGATGCAATTATGATGAAACCTTTATTTCAATCATAGTGCTTAAACTCATTTGATTCCACTTGCAATTATTGTATGTTTTACTACGAGTTCTGGCAGATGGATAACGAGGTTGCATTCCTTAATTGGAATGACCTTACATATGTATTTGACATATGGATAGGCTTTCGTTAATCTAAAGGATGCTAGAAAAGTATATAAATTACAAAATTCATTTATGAATTTGTTCAAATTTCTCAAAGTTGAATTATCAGTTTTATTAATCAAGTTTTATGAAAACTAAGATTAATAAAGGAACTCTTGTGCACACAAGAAAGTCAGTGGGAGTATTTAAATTAATCTGGTATTGTATGTGGATGACATACTGATCATCAAGACAATTTTCATACACTACACATGTAAGACATGATTAGGTAATTGTTTCTTGATGAAATACTTAGGCGAGACTTCCTAAAAGTTAGGAATCAAGATCTATAGAAATAGATTGTTGACATATCTCAACCTTAACCTATGTACAAATTTGATGAAGTGTACAGACACCTCATGTGCTTAATTTTATTGAAATTATTGCATACGTCACATGATGTATTTTTGTCTCAAAGACAATATTCAACCTCATTGGATGAGAAAGGGATGCATGAGAAGTATCCAAATGCTTTGGCAATTGGGTTGATCATGTATATCATGATATGTACTAGACCAGATGTACTATATGCTATTAGCATAAACAATATGTACCAATTATTTCTAGTGATTGCCATTAGATCACCATCAAGAATATCGATGGATATCTTAAAATCACTAAGGATGGTTTCTTGATCGGATCTGGAAATGATCATTGTAAATGAGTTACAATGATACTGATTGTCCAAAACCGAAGAACAGTATACCCAGATTGTAGTCTGGAATAAACTTTATGCTCGGATGTCAAATCTGTAAGCTTACAAGCTTCATAAGATTGATATATCTATTACAAAGGTCAAATATATGATTTGAATAGTTTGTCTCATAAGATGAGACAGAAAATTGTTTTCCTTACGTTGCAGATTCCATTGACCTCATTAAAGATGGTAATGGTTTAATCTTGCAAGCAACGGAAAACCAGATCTCACCAACGATTCAAATACAAGTTTTGACACTTTATTTCTTTTGATAGAAGATCAAAAGTGTAAATTGGAAGATGTATCGGGTACCAACATAGGAAAGAGTTCCTTATCCACTAATAGAAAATCTTGCATAAAAGATGCTTGATGATGACGCTAGTCCAATAGATGTTGAGTTAATATCTGATTGGCTTTAGTGCTAGTGGGAGATTGTTGGAGTAAGCCCTAAAAGCCAATCTATTTTGATAGAATCGTCTTTTATATGATGACTTTGATTTATATATTTAATATATATAATAAGGCATTTCTTTATTATGTTTGTTTCAAACTAATAAAGTCCCTAGAATAGCTAGTCTAATTAATGGAACATTAAGTGTGACTTAATAGTGAGACTTCATTAAACATAATGACACTATTCCTAAAGTATCCATAGTCAAGTTTTACTGTGATGTGGGATAACAGTAAAACATAGAGACTATTATGTGAGTTGACTGATGACTTCATCTCACGAGTCATGGATATGAGATATCAAGTCTTCACATAGATATAAATATTAGGAGTAATATTTATATTGGATTGACCCGCCATGAGAATGCTACATAGTATGTTATGAAAAGTGTCATAAGTTATTCTCATAGTGATAATGGTGTATACCACCCTTCGACCTGAAACCACTATGGACCCTAGATGTGGAGTAGAGTACTTAGTTGCCGTTCAAACATTGTCCGTAACAGGATGACTATAAAGTCGGTTGATGGGTACTCTATAAATCATGCTGAGGGACATGAGTGACCTAGATGGAATTTGCCCCTCCTACATAACAGGAGCAATATCTGTAGGCCTCTTGATGGAATATGACTGATAAAATGCGTGGCCACGCCGAACTAAGTCAATATGAGATATTGAGCTTATTCGTTGCTCAGTATATTCTAGGATCAAGAAATAAGATATTGAACCATACAAGGGTGACACGATCTATGCCTTGTGTTCAATATAGATATAATGGCAAAGGGGTAATTATACACACGATCGTTATCACGGAAAGGATTCGTCAGATCACATGATATTCTCGTCGCTTGGGTAGCAGTGATGTGTTGCTAGATACCGCTCACTGTTTATAATATTAAATATATGATTTAATATTATTGCCAACGTTCCGAGAACCTATAGGGTCACACACATAAGAACAGATAGAAGAGAGATTAATTAAATGGATGAGATTCATTTATAATTTGGTACACCGTAAGGTACGGTAGACTTAAGTGAGAAATACAGTACACCATAAGGAATGGTACACACAAGTGGTTCTATAAATAGAACCTTTGTACAGACTTATTTTTTCACGTGAAAAACTATTAGAAAACCTAGCCGCACTAGGATTTCTTGTTCTCTCAATCTCTCTACTTCCGATCATTCACAGCTAGCACTGTATACGGAGGGGCTGTTCGTGTGGACTGAGTAGAGGCGTTTGTCGTTCGTGCAGCGCTCGTGATCAAACTCCTCGACGCTTCAAGAGGTAAACATATGAACACATAGTGATTCTTGTTGTTCTAAGTGTTCTAGGTAAAGGGGTTTTTCCGCTCTTGAGTTTGATTTTTAAAAGAGTTTTAAAAGTCTACCTCTTGATCACCCTTCAATTATGACTACATGGAAGCCTGGTCCAATATGTTATATTATCAACCATTTGATCATTCTTGGTTCATCTGGTTTAAGAAAGACTTCCCCCTTAAGTTCCCATTATGGTTTATTAAATGGTTCCATGAATGGGGCCCAGAAATCAATATCTATCCAGATTATGCAGCTATAGCTTTTGAATTGTTTAACTCAAGAATTAATGTGTCAGATCATTTAAAGGTATTAGCTTTTCATGCTACTTTCGGAATTTCGTGGATTACTTCATGGACTTTCAAAAAAGAATTATCAGTTCCAAATGCCAACATCTTCTGGATCGTTCGGAGCATAAGGATTACAAGATTGGTTCAATAAAAACCCCAAGTGTTTCGTTACCAAAGAAGCCACAGAGAAAGAAGGAGAATTCTTAGCCGAAAAATTAAAATTTTTGGCCGATTTATCTTCTTCGACCAGCAAAAAAGAATTACTAAAGAAATTACAAGCAGCAATTTCGGAGTCAGACATCAACAACGATGAGGACTCGGGAGATTCGTCTCAAAGCTTAACCCGGGATAATGGAGACGATTGTTATGGGATTATAGATCTTCAAGATTAAAGGTATTATTGGTTCAAACGGCATTATTGTCATTATGGACGACACAATTATAGGGAATCTTTGCTTTTCAAAAAGATAGATTCGTGGCAGACATCATTATTATTACTTTTGACTATTTTGTAAAAGTTTTTTTTTTTTTTTTTTTTGGTACATACTATTTTGTAAAAGTTATTTGTTTGTATTGTGATTCGTGGCAGACATCATTATTATTACTTTTGACTATTTTGTAAAAGTTATGTGTTTGTATTAGAAATAATTGTCATGTAATTATTGTGTTTTAACTGACAGTTGTCAGTATAGGTTCTTCTTTCCTCTCTATAAAAGGAAGTTTAGTTTTCATTATGGATCATTGAAAAATTCTCTGAGTACAACAATCTGAAGAATTCTCGAGATCCTTTGTAAGTATCTTCCAATATAAATAAAATGTTTTCGCAATATAATCTCTTCTTTCATATATTAACTTTTCAAGTTATATTTTTATTAAATACTGAATTAAATTGAATTAAATTTATTTCTTGATACCCTTCTATTATTCTCTCATCATATTTTATGGATTATGCTTTGTTTTCTCAAAATTATCATCAATTATAACGATCCAACATATATATATATATATATATATATATATATATATAGGGGAGGGATCAATTTTATAAAAATCTAAAATCATTTGATATGTTATTGAGACCGATCAAGATTAATGTTTTATGTGTTTTTATTGAATATCGTTAAGCTTGATTAATCTCAATAACATATCAAATAATTTTACTTTTTTATAAAATTTAACATGAATGATCTATATGATATAAATTTTCAATCCAACGATGTATTTTGTAAAATTTGATCTGAAATGTTATTGAACGGTGTAACATTACTCAAATGTTACACCGGCGTAATTTGATCTCTCCCCATATATTTATATATATTAAATTTAATTTATGTACACTGTCAGTGTAAAGTTATTTTACACACGCATTCAATAATATACCAATACATTTTGTATTGCGTTTAAAAACATATGATGTGTCACATTCATTAAATGGTGTGGCAACACATCATTTGATGCATGTATAAAACAACCGGCGCACAACAATTAAACTCATATATTATTGAATGCATGTATAAAAATAATTTTACCTACCTAAAAATTAAACTATTTTTCTTAACTAATGAACCGTCTTAACATTTAATCCAAGTGGCATAGATTTTGATCTCTTTAATTATGTGGTCAAGAGTTCGATTCATGACTCATGCGTATAGAGAATATGCCAACAAATTCTATTACGGAGATCAGTAATTAGTAATCGTAGTGGAAACTTGGTAAAAAAAAACTAATAAATACTCTTAATATATATGTGAGTTTTAGGTTGCCTAATCAATCACATCACACACCACAACAGGCACAAATATTTATATATTTATATTTTCTTGCGATAATAAAAAAAAGATTATACAGCACTATACATCAGCCTTCGTTGTAGGAAGAATTCTAGCAAAAATTCAATGGATTTGAATTCCACTCATTCCAACAACACCACAATTCCCGTCAATGGAACAATCCCTGTTTCATCCACCTTAGCCACATCCACTACCCCTTTTGAAAACCCTCTTCCAGCCAACACATCCGGCGACCGGAAACCTATCGCTTTATGGCCGGGGATGTACCATTCTCCAGTCACCACTGCTCTATGGGAAGCAAGGACCAAAATCTTTGAGAGACTTCTTGACCCACCAAGAGATGCTCCTCCACAAAGTGAATTGCTCACTAAAACACCTTCTCAGAGTAGAACGAGTATTCTTTATAATTTTTCTTCTGATTTTGTTCTTAGAGAACAATATAGGGATCCTTGGAATGATGTTAGAATTGGCAAGTTGCTTGAAGATCTTGATGCTTTAGCTGGAACCATTTCTGTTAAGGTGCCATGTCAAACTTTCCTTTTTTTTTTCTTTTTCTTTGTTTTTTAGTAATTTTTTTAAGCTTTTGAAATTTTTCTAGAAATTTATTATGATTGTGGGTATTGTTTATAATACACTAAATAATTATTTTGGTTGCTAAATGTGTAAGACATTATCACTATAATCCTGAATGTATCAAAATTACAAAAACATCTTCGAGTGTATATTCTGTTTGTAATTTGGTGAACTAAACTAACTAATGGAAGACACGTTTAAGGACCAAATTGACTTAAGAAAAATACATCTGATGACTAAAGTGACTAATGAAAGACACATTCGAGAAATTTTGGTTTTTTTAAGGACTATTGTGATAGCGCCTGACACATTCAAAGACCATAACCGTTTACTCTATAAAATTATATGATTATATGATGAAGTGAGGATGTAAAATGGGGTTGAAACTTGGTATTCAAAGTAGGTTGTGAGTTGATGACAGGCAGTTATGGTTTCGGTTTTTATTTTTATTTTAAGAATATGCATATTGTTTCAGTTGTATTTCTGATTTTTCGAGGTATATATTTTAGAATTGATATGTAGGTAGTGCTTATAATATGATAATGTTCTCAAGTGGGGATGTAAATTAGGATGAGATTGAACTTCAAACTAGGTTGTATCTGGAAGCCTAGTAGGTCAAAAGTAGTTTGATTTTGATACTTATTAGTTATTTTCATGAAGTGCTGACTGAACTTTCATCTAAATTTGGAGACAGCATAAATTAAGTATATTTTTATCTTTTTTCCATTAGGCTGGCTGAGTATGTTACTTTACTAGTTTACTGTTATCTGGTGTAGCATGTGACCACTGAATTTAAATTAAGATTTCATGTTCCTATTTTTTTACTGTGTTTGTGGAATAGCATTGTTCTGATGAAGACAGTACAACAAGGCCTCTTATACTTGTCACCGCTTCTGTTGATAAGATTGTACTAAAGAAGCCAATTAGTGTTGACATTGATCTCACGATAGTTGGTTCTGTCATTTGGGTTGGACGCTCCTCAATTGAAATTCAACTCGAGGTTACTCAATCCAAACGAGGTACATTTCTTAGGGCTCACGCATAACTTGTAATTTTAGTAATTGACATTTCCAAACTTAAACTACTTGTTTAGAAAACTGTACTGGTTCACAGGGTTTGAAATAATTGAAAGTAACAATGTGTTCGGAATCGGGATCGTGTCAGTTTTTGACAGCAGACACGTCTTCAATCTGAAGTGTCAGTGTTACAGGGTCTAAAATATTAAACCACACGTGGTCAACAACTTAGGTGTCTTTGTAATTCATGCAGAGAACAGTGATTCAGACTCAGTAGTACTAACAGCCAACTTCATCTTCGTTGCTCGAGACTCAGAAACTGGGAAGGCTGCTCCAGTGAATCGACTTTCACCTGAAACTGCTCGCGAAAAACTTCTTTACGAACAAGCTGAAGCAAGAAACAATTTGAAAAAGCGGAAAAGAGTAGGCGAAAAGAAAGACCACGAGAATGCGGAAGAAAAGAAACTCCGTGACCTATTGGCTGAGGGAAGAATTTTCTGTGACATGCCAGCCTTAGCCGACCGAGACAGCATTCTCCTCAGGGATACCAGCCTTGAGAACTCCTTAATATGCCATCCGCAACAAAGGAATATCCACGGTCGAATATTCGGAGGTTTCTTGATGAATCGTGCGTTTGAATTGGCTTTCTCAACAGCATATGCCTTTGCTGGATTAGTTCCTTACTTTCTAGAAGTTGATCATGTTGATTTCCTCAGACCTGTGAGTATTTTCTTCATTCTTTTTAAAATATCAAAATTTGACAGTTACATGATTGTGTATTATATGCACAATTTGCACAATCTTTGAAATTAACCATTGAGCAGGTTGATGTGGGTGATTTCTTGCGTCTCAAATCATGTGTTCTGTACACTGAACTTCACGATCCAGATCAGCCACTTATCAATGTTGAAGTTGTTGCTCATGTTACGAGACCCGAGCTACGATCTAGCGAGGTTAGTCTAACTAATCTGCACATTAGAGAAGCAATCTTTCTTTAGTTTTGACGGCTGCACTTGATTTGAAAACTTCCAAGTTATTGAAAACGGTTCTCGGTTTTGTTTATTATGTAAACACAGGTATCAAATACTTTCCATTTCACTTTCACTGTACGTCCAGAAGCAAAGGCTATGAAAAATGGATTTAAACTTCGAAATGTAGTACCGACAACAGAAGAAGAAGCACGCCGTATATTAGAGCGTATAGATGCTGACAACTTGAATGAATTCTTCAGAACATAAAGAGAAACAGAAATTAGCTGGTAAAGTATTAAAATGTGTACCACTAGTTATATGAGTAGAAGCTAAAAAAATTGCTCTTATATAATAATTCTGATGTCCAATTATTGAAGGCACGAGTTGCTTTATATATCTACTATCATTATAGGACTTGACAGAAGCCAACTTATGCTTAGGCAAAATATATATGTACCTGATTCTTGTGTTTTATTCATATCTTCAGTGGAGTAGTTAAGTAGACTGAGATACAATAAATAAATGCATTAGTATAAAAAGTGATTATAATACTATATTGGTAGTATTTAAAATGACAAATAATGGGCCTGTATGTTTGAGATTTAAAAAAATGATTTTTTTTGAAAAAAATCCTTTTCAAGAAAATAGATTTTCTTGAAGAAAATCTAAAGCTATTTTCCGTTTGTTTACAATCATAAAAATCTATTTTTTTAAAGATGGTGAGGGATGATGAGTGATAAAAAATGAATTTTGATAAAAGCTATCGAAAATATATTCTCATTTTGATGAAAAAAATTATTTTTTTACTAAAATTATTTTTGAAAAAATCTGAAACAAACACAAGTAAGATAAAAAAAAATAGATTTTTTTGATGAAAAATCTGAAACAAACAGAACCAATAATATGAATGTGACACTTAAAATGAGATAGAGTACTTTATAACAAAAAAAAAAAATGAGAGTAAATGAATAGGGGAAAAAACCAATGGATTCTGATAAAAAAAAAATAACATCAATGATGGATATAGTGAGTGCCACAATTGTTAGGTGTATAATAAATTAATGAATTAATTCAAAATTGTTTTTGGATATTGTTAGTTGAAGTCTTAATCAGATCGTTATTTATGCAGTTTAGTTCACTCTCGGTCCTTTTGCCCGGGAGAGGACACTAAACACAGGGACTTTAGTAATTTAATGTTCGACTGCGAGCTTGGTTACGAATTATTTTTACTAGAAATCGAATTTGGATTCTCTTGAACAATTCATTTTTATAAGAGAGCTCACTAATCATTTTGAGTATAATGTCTTGGTTAATTACACTAAGCAATTGAACATGGAATGGAACTTATCTACACAAATGAAGTAAACAATGGATGATATAGCATGTTCAAACATTTTGTCATTTCTTTCTTTTTTTAGAATGCTAAAATGAAGTATTTGGATTAGAATTTTATACTTGTAACCTATGAAGTACGGATTCCGACACGGATACCGCGACACGACACTGACACGGACACCGCGACACCGTTAATGTAAAAAATATAGGACACCGACACCGCTATATATTTATAAAAGATATAAATTGAAAATCAACATATATACATGTAAATTTAAGTTGAGCAAGTTGTTTCTTAAAAAAAGATTTAAAACAAAATATAATAATATTTTACCTTTATTTATTCATCTACTATCGAGAAAACTAAAATTATTGTAATTAAAATGCAATGTCTTCAATCCCTCATTGATCAATATTGTTGTTTCGACGCATCTTTAACTCTTGTAGATATGTCTGATATGTGCGTAAGGAGAGTATACGTAAAGATAAAACAATTGTTTTTAGGACACTTGTCCGACACGTGTCGTGTGAGTCTCTTACAGGTGTCGGACACCGATCATAGGTGTGTCAAAGTTAAGGAAAATTTGACTTTTTCTAGACACCGGTCTGACCTATCCGACACGTGTCGTACGAGTGTCATACGAGTGTCGGACACTGCGACACACTTGATTATAGAGGTGTCTATGCTTCCTAGCTTGTAACAGTGTGAATTTTTTTTTTTTTTTACTGAAATTGTGAATAATTGGTAAATATTCTTTAAACAGTATAAATAATTTGAAAATATTTATTAATCACTTTCACTGTTTCACAGATAAAGGAGCCTCAAATTTAAATCACTAAAATTTAGATGAACAAGTTATTATAAGTATGAAACCTGGTTGTTTTTCTAATATTGGATTTGACTTATGAGTACTTATATCTAGCTCTATTTCTCCTCGCACTCTTGCATTTCTTAAAATCCTATGATTTGATCGAATTTCAAAATCCTAATGCGTGAAAAGAGATTACTTTTTTAACATTATGATTTTAAATCCGGACAAATTATAGGATTTTGAGAAGTGTAGGAACGAAGAGAAATTGCCTTAATCTAGTTTCATTAACCGCCACCGCTCTTAAGTTCCGAGCTGGGCTCATGGCTCTTACTTATATCTAGTTCGAGGTTAGAGTCCAACATCAGAAGTTGAATCGTGATATAGGATCGTGTATGTACGGGCTATAACTTTTTTATTTATGTAAAATAGAAGAGAATTCATACAAAAAGAACAAGAAATTCATGTATGACCGAATCACTAAATTGATCTTAAAAATTGGCTTATGCATTATGCAATATGTTCGAGTTTTGCATTAATTTACATGTTTCTACAATCTTGTATAGTACGCAAAAGATTCTCTCCCGTTAAAGTGTTGTCTTGTGAAATTTAGATAGGGATGACAATGAGTAGGGTATGGGTAAGGTACTATAGTATCCATCCCCATACCCGCGGATTGAAAAAATACCCGTACCCATCTCCATACCCGCGTGGGTAACAACTTTTGCCCCCGTCCCCATACCCTATGGGTACCTAGGTACCCATACCAGTACCCGTTACCCGCATTTTTAATAAAAATAAATTAATCAATTATAAAATATCATATAATTTTAATAGAATTAAAAAAATTTCAAAGATTTTAATATTGATTAATGAAAATTATAAACAAAATTATTACTAACCTTATGTTAAAGTTCATATTTATGTTAAATATTCACATTATTTTTATATTAGGTTATAAATAACTTTTTTTATTAAAAATATGTAATAGTTTAGTAGAGTTGTATTGTTTTAAATTGATTTACATATATTATAATATAATAATATAAATAAAATAAATAAATATATATTATGCGGGTATGGGGCGGGGTGGGTACTAAGGTACCCGTCCCCGCACCCATACCCGTTCATTTTTGTGGGTAATTACCCATACCCGTGCCCGTACCCAAAATGTGGGTTTTTACCCTACCCGTTGTGGGTAATTTTTGCGGGTACCCTCTGGGTACGGGTCAAATTGCCATCCCTAAATTTAGACCATCGGTGGGGATTTACACGTGTCCTCTACCGAAAGTCAGAGGCGGCCTCAACACATGTGCGACAGCATCGAGCTCAAAATTTTGAGGGTCTCAACTCAAAATTTTGAGGTTCTATAATATTACTTATATATTGTTTATACCTATAAAATATCAAATGTATATTAATAGATTAATTTTTAGGTCCTAAAATAATAGTTATATATTGGTAATGTTCATAAAATATCATATGAGTATCAATAGATTAGTTATCTATACTCTTAAATATAGTTCTAGTCTATTTTAATCTTTGCATAAAATTTAATCTTACATTAGGATGTTCCTTTTTGACGTTATGTACAAAAAATAATTATTTTGTATTTATTGTCCCATTTGATTTAATGCAATTAGTTTAATATTGAAAATTTATATGTTTACAACAAGAATGATTTTATATATATATTAAGGGGTCACTTTTATATTTTGCACAAAACCTCTAAAAACTCGGAGATGCCCCTGCTGAAAAGTACTAGTATGATACTCCATTTTGCTACATGGTCAAACTTGTAAAACACGTTTTAGCCATCCAAGAGACTAATATGTACTAGAAGTTAATTTCTATACAAGTTTTTTCAACAAAAAAGAAAAATCTACAAGTAAGAAATTGCAAGGACCGCTTTGATTGAATTGTATTAAGTATGGAAAATACGAGTGACACTCTAGAAGAACAAAGTGATGCTAACTTGCTTGAGCCACACGCCACTGATGCAAAGGTGTTTGAATCACATGATAGTGAACACAATAAGAGTTCTAGGGAGAATGTATACTAGTATAGTCCTTAGTAGAAGTTTGTTAGAGTTTGTTATGCCACATCATAGGCAGTTAAAGCTGAACCACTTGTATATAAAGCTCTGTAACTACACATTGTAATCATCACTTTACACTTTCAATTCAATAAAGAATTTCTCTCTTCTCCAATGAATTCTGTTCTCTCCATTCTTCTTTGCCATCTTTAAGATGGTATCAGAGCAATAAGCTCTATTGCGCCGCCGTAACGGTTTCTCTAACCGTTTCTTTCTCAACCTTTTTCTTTACTCTGTTTTCTTCCTTTCTTCCATGGCTCGCAACGCCGTTGCCGGAGCAGCTGCACCGCCGGTGCAACCTCCGCAAGATCCTTCTCAGATACCTGGAAACGTGTATCATATTCATCCTTCAGATGGACCTGCTTCGGTATCCGTCAAACCAGTTCTCACGCACTCTAATTGTTGGTGTAAGCCCTAGAGGCCAATTATTTATAATTGCATGATACTTGTATTGGATATTTACTTATTAAATAAAGGCTTTTCTTTATTATGTTTATGTGTTAAATAATAATAGAGTCCCTAGAATAGTAAGTTCATTGTATGGAACGTTAAGTATGACTTAATCGTGAGATTCCATTAAATATAAGAACACTATTCTTAAACATATCCATAGTCAAGCTTTATTGTGAAATGGGATAACGTTAAAGCATAAAGACTATTATGTTGGTAGACTGATGATCATATCTCACTGATCATGGATAATGAGTTATCAAGTCTTCACATAGATATAAATGTTAAGGGTAACTTTATATCGGATTGACCCACCATGAGAATACTACATAGAGTGTTATGAAATGTCATAAGTTTTCTCATAGTGATAAAAGGTGTATCCCACCCTTCGACCTGAAACCACTATGTACCCTAGATGCAGGAGTGTAATACCTTGTTGCCATTCAAACGTTATCCGTAACTGGATAATTATAAAGTTGGTTGATGGGTATCTCACGAATCATGCTGAGGGACATGAGTGACCTAGATGGAATTTGTCCCTCCTACATAACGGGAGATATGTCTATGGGCCCAATATTGAACTAGACAAGGATGACATACTATGCCTTGTGTTCAATATAGACATGAGGGCAAAAGGGTAATTGTGCACAAGATATTTATCACGAAAAGGTTAGTCAGATCACGTGACATTCCTGTGACTTGGGTAACAGTGATGTGTTGCTAGATACCGCTCACTGTTTATAATATTACGATTAATATTATTGCCAACGTCATAAGAACCTACAGGGTCACACACATAAGGACAGTTAAGAAGGGAAAAAATAAGTAAGACTTATTGCGGGGGTGCAGTTAGTGACAAACGGTTATTGGGCTTGAGAAGCCCAATTTCGTGTAAACTAAAGACCTCATAAGAAACTCTATAAATAGAGCCTTATGAGGTTCAGAAGTTATTTTTTTAGAAACCCTAACTGAATTTAGAGAAATTCTGAATTTCTCTAAACCCTAAACCGCACAAAATTCCCTCAGCCTTCATCCAAGAACAGCTAGCACTGTGAGATCGAAGGTTCCTGTTCGTGTGGACTAAGTGGAGGTGCTGCAAGTGCGGTGCTTGTGATCAAGAAAGGCGGCCACAAATTTGTTCTTCAATGGTAATATTCTAGACCTGATCATGCTCATTCACAAGAATCCATTGATGGGAAATTTTAATTTTAAAATTCCGCTGCGTTTATAAAATTGTTTATGAAACGATTTCCCAATAGTGGTATCAGAGCCACTTGTGAAACCATGAATCGGTTTGTTGTTTTATTACTGTTTTATTAATATGGTTTTGAATCGGTATTAATAATAAGAACAACAAGGATTAATAAAATTTGATTGATCGGTTTTAAAATATATATGTGATATATATTTCTGATACGACGCATCGGTGTATGTGATACATTGATCGTGTCATTCATTCGAATGTTTGAGTGATTGGCGTTTAATTTGGATGATTGTGAGCGTGAGCTTCGGAACCGTTTATGGTGAAGCATCATATATCCGATCGTTCATCTAGAACTAGCAGTCCTGAAACGTTTTGATGAATGGTAGTTGTATTAGGGTTTATAACAATACAAGTGTTGTGTTGTTATATAAACAGAAAATATTGTTCATTGAAAGTTTTAAGTGATTGTCGTGAGCATGGATGATTGTGAGCGTGAGCTTCGGAACCGATAACTGGTGAAGCATCATATATCCAATCGTCTATGGTGAACAAAATCCTGAAACGTTTTGATGAATGATTACTGTAACAATACAAGGGTTGTGTTGTTATAAAAACAGAGTACGGCTAGGTTTTGTATCTGAAGCATCAAGTGTTGGTGCGATTAGGAACCACCGTCCGCTGACCGGGCAGCGGAACCCCCGGCTAACTCTGCGTAAGGTGATCAATCATGGTATTTTATTAATTGGACTAATGTAATAATAATAAATTGTATGTTTATTGTTATTAATGTTGCATGATGAATGGTTATGGCCTTAGTTCTTCTTTTCGTTTTATTTGGGATTTTAAATACGGTCTGCGTGTCGTGCCTCTCTTATATTCTCTTGATGTAATTTCTTTTCTCATCTCACTCCCTCGTATGAACACGAGTTTCTTGTAGTGATGTAATATAAGATTAGCAAATAGGACAGGAAGGACAGCAATGAAGATCTATCTTGGAGAAGTAGGTCGTTCTTAGACATAGCATAGGTTCTCTCATTGGCTTGAGGGAACAATCACGCTAGGGGCCATAACCATATCATTTTATTATATTATGTATGTTGATGCATGTTATGTATGGAGTGACGTCATTGTATGTAAGCCGTGGTAAGGTGAGATCAAATTAATTATAAAAGCCCTCAAAGGAATTAATATTAAGTTTTATCGCTTTCCAACGAATAGCGCCCTTCAAGATCAATATCGATCAATGTAGGTTTTGCCAACGCGAAGTGCATTGTCAATATTGATAAGTTGCGGTGAGGTAATTCATTTATCCGATCGCTATTTAATGGGTCTAACTTAACTAAAGAAAATATAATAAGATTATATGACTTTAGAAGCAAATATTGGGTTATTCCATGTGATGGATTAGAATAAGCGTTATTCACCCAATAGAAAGGATATGAGAGTTGTATGAGATACAATTGGAAAGGAGTTTCCTACCTAAATAACTAAGTTTTGTGTAATCAGCCCAACGCTGACTTAAAACGAAGTGAAATATGGATCTCATTCTCACTAGAAAATCTTCCAACGGGATTTTCCGAATCAAATGTCGAGGGTCATTTGTTTTGAGTAAAATAGTGAGAGCACATGTTTAATTAAAGGCCTAATTAAATGTGTATTAAAATTGTTCAATACTTATATTTTCACTTTTACAATTGTAGATCACCATGTCAAACACCAATACTTCAAACAATATTTTGCGAAGCATTCTTGACAAAGAGAAATTGTCTGGGACAAATTTTCTTGACTGGCATCGTAACTTGAGGATAGTCCTCATGCACGAGAAAAAGTTGTATGCTATTGAGGAACCCCAACCTAACCCTGAGGATGAACCTGCGGCCAATGCTCCTAAGGCACAAAGGGATGCTTATCAGAAGCGTCTTGATGATGCCATGGATGCAAAGTGCCTCATGCTGGCTACCATGACCTCTGAGCTTCAGAAGCAACATGAGGACATGAATGCATTCGATATGATCGAACACTTGAAAACGCTCTATCAAGAGCAAGCCAGGATTGAGAGGTTTGAGGTTTCCAAAGTCCTGTTTTCAGCCAAGCTATCTGAGGGATCTCTAGTAAGTCCACATGTGCTCAAGATGATTGGGTACGTGGGGAACTTAGAAAAATTGGGATTTCCACTTGGAAATGAGCTTGCAACTGATCTGATCTTGCAATCGTTGCCGGAGAGTTTTAATCAGTTTGTTCTGAACTTCACTATGTCGGACATGGAGAAGACTCTGCCACAACTGCTAGGCATGTTGAGGCAAGCTGAGCAGAACATGAAAACAAAAGGGAAGTCCAACCATGTTCTTATGATTGGCAATGGAAACAAAGGGAAGGGCAACAAAGGGAAGGGAGTCAAAGGGAAGGGCAAGGAAGTTGCCAAACCCAAACCTACCCCTAAAGCCTTGAAGCCCACTGGGGGAGTTGCAAAGGAGGGTAGGTGCTTCCACTGTAACAAGACTGGACATTGGAAGAGGAACTGCCCAAAATACCTGGAAGATAAAAAGAATGGAGTAGAGAGCTCCAATTCAGCAGGTATCTTTGTTATTGAAATTAATTTATCTACTTCTTCTACATGGGTATTAGATACCGGATGTGGTTCTCACATTTGTACTAATGTGCAGGGGCTGCAAAGGAGTAGAGGATTGGCTAAAGGTGAAGTCGACCTACGAGTGGGAAATGGAGCAAGAGTTGCCGCATT
This sequence comes from Trifolium pratense, assembly GCF_020283565.1. Classification (NCBI taxonomy): domain Eukaryota; kingdom Viridiplantae; phylum Streptophyta; class Magnoliopsida; order Fabales; family Fabaceae; genus Trifolium; species Trifolium pratense. The sequence continues at coordinate 42,724,722 of NC_060064.1, read as the reverse complement.
AGTTGTAGGAGTTTTTAATTTGACTTTACCTTCTGGTTTAATAATACAGTTAGAGAACTGTTTTTATGTACCTGCCATTAGCATGAATATTATTTCTGTTTCTTGTTTGGATAAACTTGGCTTTTCATTTATAATAAAGAACAATTTTTGCTCCATTTATTTAAATGATATCTTTTATGCCACAGCACAAATGAGTAATGGATTATATATTCTTGATCTTGAAATGCCAATATATAACATTGATACAAAAAGGATTAAACCTAATGAGTTAAATCCTACATACCTTTGGCACTGTCGTTTAGGCCATATAAATGAGAAACGCATTTCCAAGCTCCACAAAGATGGGCTCTTGGATTCATTTGATTATGAATCTTTTGAAACATGCAGATCTTGCTTATTGGGAAAAATGACAAAAACCTCATTCACTGGTAAAGGTGAAAGGGCAAGTGATCTCTTGGCTCTCATACATACTGATGTATGTGGACCATTGAACACAGATGCTAGAGGAGGTTTTCAATACTTCATCACATTTACTGATGACTACAGTAGATATGGATATGTGTATCTAATGAAGCATAAATCCGAATCCTTTGAAAAGTTCAAAGAATTTAAAAATGAAGTACAAAACCAACTAGGAAAGAAAATCAAAATCCTTCGATCAGATCGAGGAGGTGAGTATTTAAGCCTAGAGTTTGATGACCATCTAAAAGAGTGTGGGATCTTATCCCAACTCACTCCTCCTGGAACACCACAATGGAATGGTGTGTCTGAGAGAAGAAACCGAACCTTGTTGGACATGGTGCGGTCTATGATGAGTCACGCTGATCTTCCAAACTCCTTTTGGGGACACGCCCTATTAACAGCAGCTTATACACTTAACCGTGTTCCTTCTAAAACGGTTGAAAAGACACCATATGAGATGTGGAGTGGCAAGAAACCACATATGTCTTACTTAAAGATTTGGGGTTGCGAAGTTTATGTAAAACGTCAAATTTCTACTAAACTTGAACCTAAATCTGACAAGTGCTTCTTTGTGGGATATCCAAAAGAGACAAAAGGATATCACTTCTACAATCCTTCTGAGGGCAAAGTGTTTGTCGCTCGAACAGGAGTATTCCTAGAAAAGGACTTTGTTTCCAAAGGAATCAGTGGGAGGAAAGTAGATCTTGAAGAAATTCACGATCCACAAAGTAATGACACACCAATGGAGGAACAAGAGCGGGATGCACAAGATGTTGTGACAGAGAATCCTGCTCATATAACACAAGAACCACGTAGGTCCAACAGGATACGTCAAGAACCTGAAAGATATGGATATCTCATATCGGAACAAGGTGATGTATTACTCATGGATCAAGATGAGCCTGTGACTTACCAAGAGGCCATTACTGGCCCTGAATATGAGAAGTGGCTTGAAGCCATGAAATCTGAAATGGATTCCATGTACACAAATCAAGTTTGGAACTTGGTGGAAGCTCCTGATGGGATTAAACCCATAGGATGCAAGTGGGTCTTCAAGAAGAAGACTGACATGGATGGAAAGGTACAGACCTACAAAGCGCGATTGGTTGCTAAAGGTTTCAAACAAATTCATGGGGTAGACTATGATGAAACATTTTCACCAGTTGCGATGATCAAATCCATTCGGATCTTACTTGCCATCGCTGCATACTATGATTATGAAATCTGGCAGATGGATGTAAAAACTGCCTTCCTTAATGGGAGTCTCCTTGAGGATGTGTATATGACACAACCTGAAGGCTTTTGCATTCCAGGAGAAGCCAAAAAGATATGCAAATTACAGCGATCAATCTACGGATTGAAGCAAGCTTCCAGAAGTTGGAATCTTCGTTTTGATGAAACTGTAAAACAGTACGGATTCATTCAAAATGAAGATGAGCCTTGTGTTTACAAGAAGGTTAGTGGGAGCATAGTCGCATTCCTAGTAATATATGTAGATGACATATTACTAATAGGAAACGACATCCCTACCTTGCAACAAATTAAAACTTGGTTAGGGAATTGCTTTTCTATGAAAGATCTGGGTGAAGCAGCCTATATATTAGGAATAAGAATCTATAGAGATAGATCACAAAAACTGCTTGGCCTAAGCCAGAGTACATACATAGATAAAGTGTTAAGACGCTTTAATATGCATGATTCCAAGAAAGGATTCATTCCTATGCAACAAGGCCTATGTCTTTCAAAGACACAGTCTCCTTCATCTAAGGAAGAAAGGGACCGCATGAGTAAGATCCCTTATGCATCGGCTATAGGATCTATCATGTATGCCATGATATGTACTCGACCAGATGTTTCATATGCCTTAAGCGCAACAAGCCGTTATCAGTCTGATCCTGGTGAGGCTCATTGGGTGGCTGTCAAGAACATCCTTAAATACTTAAGGAGGACTAAAGACTCATTCCTAATATATGGAGGCCAAGAAGAGCTAAATGTAATTGGTTACACTGATGCTAGCTTCCAAACAGATAGGGATGACTTTAGGTCGCAATCAGGCTATGTGTTTTGCATAAATGGTGGCGCTGTGAGCTGGAAGAGTTCAAAGCAAGATACAGTTGCTGATTCTACAACCGAAGCTGAGTACATCGCTGCATCAAATGCAGCAAAGGAAGCTGTTTGGATAAAGAAGTTCATTACTGAACTTGGCATATTCCCTAGCATTGTGAATCCCATTGAATTATTTTGTGACAACAATGGTGCAATCGCACAAGCTAAGGAACCTAGATCTCACCAAAAGTCCAAACACATACTCAGGCGCTATCATCTTATTCGAGAAATAATTGATAGAGGAGATGTGAAAATATGCAGAGTACCAACACTTGACAATGCTGCTGATCCACTTACAAAGCCTCTTGCTCAGCCGAAGCATGAGGGCCACACTAGGGGCATAGGTATTAGGAGTATGCCTGATTGGCTCTAGTGCTAGTGGGAGATTGTTGGTGTAAGCCCTAGAGGCCAATTATTTATAATTGCATGATACTTGTATTGGATAATTTACTTATTAAATAAAGGCTTTTCTTTATTATGTTTATGTGTTAAATAATAATAGAGTCCCTAGAATAGTAAGTTCATTGTATGGAACGTTAAGTATGACTTAATCGTGAGATTCCATTAAATATAAGAACACTATTCTTAAACATATCCATAGTCAAGCTTTATTGTGAAATGGGATAACGTTAAAGCATAAAGACTATTATGTTGGTAGACTGATGATCATATCTCACTGATCATGGATAATGAGTTATCAAGTCTTCACATAGATATAAATGTTAAGGGTAACTTTATATCGGATTGACCCACCATGAGAATACTACATAGAGTGTTATGAAATGTCATAAGTTTTCTCATAGTGATAAAAGGTGTATTCCACCCTTCGACCTGAAACCACTATGTACCCTAGATGCAGGAGTGTAATACCTTGTTGCCATTCAAACGTTATCCGTAACTGGATAATTATAAAGTTGGTTGATGGGTATCTCACGAATCATGCTGAGGGACATGAGTGACCTAGATGGAATTTGTCCCTCCTACATAACGGGAGATATGTCTATGGGCCCAATATTGAACTAGACAAGGATGACATACTATGCCTTGTGTTCAATATAGACATGAGGGCAAAAGGGTAATTGTGCACAAGATATTTATCACGAAAAGGTTAGTCAGATCACGTGACATTCCTGTGACTTGGGTAACAGTGATGTGTTGCTAGATACCGCTCACTGTTTATAATATTACGATTAATATTATTGCCAACGTCATAAGAACCTACAGGGTCACACACATAAGGACAGTTAAGAAGGGAAAAAATAAGTAAGACTTATTGCGGGGGTGCAGTTAGTGACAAACGGTTATTGGGCTTGAGAAGCCCAATTTCGTGTAAACTAAAGACCTCATAAGAAACTCTATAAATAGAGCCTTATGAGGTTCAGAAGTTATTTTTTTAGAAACCCTAACTGAATTTAGAGAAATTCTGAATTTCTCTAAACCCTAAACCGCACAAAATTCCCTCAGCCTTCATCCAAGAACAGCTAGCACTGTGAGATCGAAGGTTCCTGTTCGTGTGGACTAAGTGGAGGTGCTGCAAGTGCGGTGCTTGTGATCAAGAAAGGCGGCCACAAATTTGTTCTTCAATGGTAATATTCTAGACCTGATCATGCTCATTCACAAGAATCCATTGATGGGAAATTTTAATTTTAAAATTCCGCTGCGTTTATAAAATTGTTTATGAAACGATTTCCCAATACTAATTACCATGCTTGGGCGCGATCTATGCGTCGTGCACTTGGTGCGAAGAATAAATTCGATTTTGTTGATGGCACGATTCCGATACCAGATCAATTCGATCCAAGTTTTAAGGCCTGGTCTCGCTGCAACATGATCATTGATTCATGGATCATGAATTCGGTGGAAGAATCCATCGCTCAGAGCATTGTGTATCTTGACAATGCTATTGATGTTTGGAATGAATTGAAGGAGCGTTTTTCGCGTGGTGATTTCATTCGCATCTCTGAGTTACAAGTGGAAATCAACGGCCTCAAGCAAGATTCTAGATCAGTCTCAGAATTCTTTACCGCTCTCAAAGTGCTTTGGGAAGAGCTTGAAGCCTATCTTCCGGTTCCGGTATGTAACTGTCCTCGCAAATGCGTTTGCGTCACTGGTGTAGGTAATGCAAGATCTCAACACGATCTTCTTCGTGCTATTCGATTTCTTACTGGATTGAATGATACTTTTGATTTAGTTCGTTCACAAATTTCACTCATGGATCCTTTGCCTGCAATTAACAAGATCTTTTCTATGGTTATCCAATATGAAAGACAATTTGCTCCTGTTAATATTGGATCTGATTTAGATGATTCCAAAGTGTTAGTTAATGCCTCAGATACTAGACGAAGTCAAGGTCGTGGTAAAGGTTCATATGGCAATGGATATGGCTCCAAGAAGCGTGTGTGTACCTATTGTGGTAAGGATAATCACATTGTGGATAACTACTACAAGAAGCATGGTTTTCCACCTAGCTATGGAAGAAACAATTCTACTAATAATGTGAATACTGAAGATTCTGCTCCAGTTAATAATGAGGACATAGGAAACACAAAGGATAATGAGTCATTTGGTCTTACTAAGGCACAACATGAGAAGCTAGTGAATCTGCTTCAAACTACTGCTATTCCTTCTACTTCAGCACAAGTGAATGGTGCTTCCACCTCTGGTACAGCTGGTAATATCCAATACTCTACAGTTATTTCTTGCCTGACTTACTCTTTAAGTAGTGTAACACATAATGCTTGGATTATTGACTCTGGAGCTAGTGACATATCTGTTCTAGTATAGCCTTATTTGATACTTATCATGCTATTACTCCCATTCAAGTCAAGATGCCTAATGGCACCACTGCATATGCTAAGATAGCTGGTTCAGTGAAGTTGTCAGCAGATTTTTCTGTTCATGATGTGTTGCTTGTGCCTGAATTCTCTTTAAATCTTTTATCTGTGCCTCGTATTACTCTTAATCTCCATTGTTTTGTATTGTTTGATGGAATGTATTGTTGGATACAGGAAAAGAGGTCCTTGAAGATGATTGGTTCGGGTGAACTCATCAATGGATTGTACTACCTCTCCACTAAGACCAAGCCTGAGCCAAATGCAGCCAACATTCCATCAATTCACTTACCAATGCCCCAGTCAAAGACTACTGCAGTCAACATGTCATCCATTCACTCACATCTACCAAATACTCACATTCCTAAACAAGCTTTGTGGCATTTCAGATTAGGCCACCTTTCCAATTCTAGATTACTTCTTATGCAAACTATTTTTCCCTTTGTATCTTTAGATAAAAATTCTGTATGTGACATATGTCACTTTGCTAGACAAAGAAAACCAAGTTATCAATCAAGTTTGAATAAAGCTGCTTATTGTGGTGAATTGTTACATTTTGATATTCGGGGCCCTATTTCTATTCATTCTATTCATGGTCATCGTTTCTTTCTTACTGTTGTGGATAATTTTAGTCGTTTTACTTGGATTGTCCCTTTCAAAACTAAATCTGAAGTTAGTACTCTTGTGATCAATTTTATTCATTATATTGAAAAACAATTCAATGTGTTTGTCAAAACCATAAGAAGTGACAATGGTCCTGAGTTTTTAATTCCTCAATTTTATGCATCTAAAGGTATCTTACACCAAACTAGTTGTGTCTATACCCCTCAGCAAAATGGGAGGGTGGAGAGAAAACATCAACATTTATTGAATGTTGGTAGATCCCTTCTATTTCAATCCAAATTACCAAAAATTTTCTGGTCTTATGCTATTATTCATGCTACATTTATCATCAATAGAGTCTGTACTCCTTTACTTCAAAATAAATTACCATATCATCTTTTATATAACAAATCACCTAACCTTGATCAACTCAAAGTTTTTGGCTCTTTATGCTATGCTTCAACAATTCCTGTGCATAGAACAAAGTTAGACCCTAGAGCAAGAAAATGTATTTTTTTAGGATACAAAACTGGAATGAAGGGTGTTGTTCTATTTGATATGAATAACAGGAGTATCTTTATATCCAGAGATGTTATACACCACGACCATATATTGCCTTACCATACTTCTAAACCCATCACCCCATGGTTCTATCACACTCCCAACATTGACTCTAACCCTGATATGACCTCATTCTCTCCACCTACTGATTCTAACCACACTAATAACCATCATATTTCTGACCCTGCTCCTTCACTAGTTGAAGATGAAGAGCATCACCTTGTACATGACACCCTATCACCATCCACAGAAAATGAACCAACCAACTCTACTATTGACACATCACCATCACATGCTCCTGACAATATACATAACTTGAACCAGCCTCATCTTCCTTCATCTACCCTCAGAAGATCCACTAGACCTACCACTAAACCTGCTCATCTTTCAGACTACCTGTGTAATCTATCAAACAGTTCATCTGCATCATCATCATCAGGTATCCTTTATCCTATATCTGACTTTCATTCTTATTCTAACATATCTGAAACACATGGTAGATATGCAATGTCACTCATTGCACATACTGAGCCCAATAGTTACAAGGAAGCTAGTAAGTTTCAACGTTGGATATAAGCTATGAATGCAGAGATCAATGCATTGAAACAAAACAACACTTGGGTTTATGTTGATCAACCAGCTCATGTTAAACCAATTGGCAGCAAGTGGGTCTATAAAGTGAAACATAGGGTTGATGATTCAATTGAACGATACAAGGCAAGGTTAGTTGCAAAGGGCTATAATCAAATTGAAGGTTTGAATTTTTTTGATACTTTTTCACTTGTGGCAAAGATTACTACAGTCAGGGCTTTAATTGCATTCCTCCAGAAGGTGTTTACTACAGAAGGCTTTAATTGAAGGTTTGAATTTTTTTGATACTTTTTCACCTGTGTCAATAATGCGTTCCTCCATGGTGAGCTACAAGAAGATGTTTACCTGACAGTACCAGAAGGTGTTGTAGCTCCCAAATCCAACCAAGTCTGCAAGCTTCTCAAATCCCTTTATGGTTTAAAACAGGCCAGCAGAAAGTGGTATGAAAGACTCACTGGTTTGCTTGTTCAACAAGGCTACACACAATCTACTTCTGATTATTCATTATTCACTTTAAAGACTGGTCAATCCTTCACAGCCTTGCTTGTTTACGTGGATGATATCATCTTAGCTGGAAATTCAATTTCTGAATTTGACAGAATCAAGCAAATCTTAGACACTGAATTCAAAATTAAGGATTTAGGGAAGCTCAAATACTTTCTAGGCCTTGAAGTAGCACACTCCAAGACAGGTATTACCATTTGTCAACGCAAATATTGTCTTGACCTCCTCAAGGACACTGGTCTCATTGGGTCCAAACATGCTCCAACTCCACTTGATCATTCCACCAAAATTCATCAAGACTCTAGTGCAGCATATGAAGACATTGGTGGATATCGAAGGCTTATTGGAAAACTTTTATACCTTACTACTACACGGCCAAATATATCCTTTGCAACGCAACAATTGAGCCAGTTTCTTTCCACTCCCACCATTACACATTATGACATTGCTTGCAGAGTGGTTAGATACTTGAAAGGCACACCTGGGCGTGGTTTATTCTTCCCTCGTAGCTCTTCGTTGCAAATCTTAGGATTTGCAGATGCAGATGCAGATTGCAGTTGCATGTAGTAATTTCTTAGCACACAGAACTTTAACAAATTATGGTTCATGTTTTCAATCGTGGAACTTGAAGAACAACTTTTAGGGCTCGTTTGGTGCGCAGGATAGAGAGACAGAATATGATAAAATTATCCTATCCTATTTTAATCGCTTGTTTGGTGCATCAGTCGGAAAGGATAAAATAAACCTATTACTTATCCTATCCTATTGAGCCTTTGTAATTTTAATCCTTGTTTTAAGCTAGGATAGCAACAGGATAGCTTAGACTGAGCATTTTCACGCTTGTCCTCTCTTCGAATCCTGGTGATTGCATTTTGCTGAATTGTTTTTGGTTTTATTCACACGCTTGTCCTATATCTATATGATATGCATATGCATATAAATTTTTATTATTTATTAATATATATTAGTATTGATCCACACATGTTTATTAATATTTACTACTAGTATTGATCCACACGTGTTGCTAGACTGCTCACCCATACTATTTTTTTTTTTCACTTAACCCACATACTAATTTTATTTTATTTTTACTAATCTTTTGTATTTTATATTATTATTATTATTATTATTATTATTATTATTATGTTCAAACTTACCAAAAAAAAATATTATTATGTTCAAAATATATCAAGGACATGTTAAAACTATGTCCATTAGAGTCAGAGACAAAAGGTGAAACATAACTTTTGTTTTTTTTACAAAATGAAATAGAAAATTTGGGAGGACAAAAAAATCCTATTTTTATATTTAGGAGCTAAAAATCAAAATTCACTATTTTTTTCAAGTACAAAAAACTTATTCAACCCATTTTTTAATACCAATTAAAATATTAAATTATTTTATTTTATAAAAAATGTGTATACAATAATTTTGTCATTACTTATTTTATTTTTCTAAATGTTTATAAAAATATAATTTTTTTTTTATAAAAATGTATTTTTTTCACAAAGAATAATTTTCTCATTTAAATATAACATGTATCTTATCATGTCAATATCAAGTGTGCACCAAATATAAGATATGATAAAATAATGTTATCCTCTTTTTTATCATGTGTGCACCAAACACATGACAGGATATGTGTTTATCCTGTCATTATCATATCCTATCCTTATCCAGCTTCTTATCATATCTTATCTCTATCTCTATCATATCTTATTGTCTAAAGAATACTAATATTAAGGTGTTGTTAACATGTGCCCTTCCGAAAGTAGAAACATTATCTTAAATTTAGTGTAATTAATTTGTGATCAAGTTTAAAAAGTAAAATAAATGCATTAATTATAATAAAATATTTCTTTTTTTGAATCACTAACATGTGCCCTGATCGCGTGTTTATCAACTTAACTGCAAGTATACAGTTGTGTCGCGTAGTTTTAAAATATTATCGAACCCAAAGGACCAATAATCGACCTACCGTTATCTAGTGTCGCTTTGTAAATCTAATGCTAATGATTAAAGGGTTTTGAATAATTAAAATAAGAGAAGTATATATATTTTTTTTTTAGATTTTTAATATATAAATAAAATATTGCTAGGAACGTGCTATTAGTTGCTTCAGAGGGTTCAATACTTAATTCGTGCTAGACAAATTGTTAGATTTTCGAAACTATATTGATTTAAAATACTAATCTCAGCTCTCGCAAATCTTGACCAGGATTATATAATATAAAGGTGATGCTTAACTCTCGTTGACTCGTTCTCACATTCGCTAATAAAATACTTTTTGAAAAGCAATATAATTTAATTAACTCTAATCCCAACTCTCGTTGCGAATTAGAGTTAATGTTCAGTTTTTACTATCTAGTAGAAATCTCACGCTCTCGCTCTATTGATTTTTACTTTAATTAATTCTCACTCTCGTGACGAATTATAATCAACGTTTAATTAAAAACTGCTTAAGAAAATAAAACAGTCATCAGTTTTCAAGAATTATATTTGATTTAAAAACACTAATCTCAGCTCTCGCAAATCTTGACTAGCGTTATACTTAGATAAAATAAATGCTCTGCTCTCACGCGCTCACTTACCTATATAAGTACCTTTGAAAATCAATATAAAACTCATCAATCCTAAATAGCTCTCGCGGACTTTAGAACTAACGGTCAGTTTTAACTATCCGGCCCTAAACCTCAACTCTCATCAATGTTGGTTTATTGTCTTTAAAACAATCCTCACTCTCGTGACAAATTGTTTGAAAACATATTATTTAAAACTGGTGGTTGAAAACTATTAGCACAAATTAACTACCGAACCCCTATTAGCTACTAACTACACATTCTAGCAATGCTAAATTTAGCTAGACATACCTAAAAATAAAGACATAAAATAACTAAATAAAAATAAAGACATTAAATAAAAACAGAAAAATAAAATAAATAAAATAAACATAAAAATAAAGAAAATAAAATAAAATAAAATAAAGAACAAGAATTAATAAAAGAAATCTTGAGTACGGACACCGACAGCGCAACAGCAGGAAATAAAAATATTAAACTAAGAGAAGAAACCAAGAATAAATCTAAGTCTCAATTCTCTTCCTCAACTGTTACAAGTTGGTGTGTGTTTAAAGTGTAAGAAAGGACACATTTATAGTGTAATACAAGTGACCAAAAAGTTGATTTGGCCGATGTGGGACTAATTGAGGTGTGGCGAACGCCACACGATTTGAACTTTGGTTGGACGGCTGGGATGGAAAAGTGGCGACCGCCACTTAGGGCCAGTTGGCGAGCGCCAACGTGGGCAGGCTGGCGAGCGGCATTGGGCTGGCTTGCGTGTTGTGTTGGTGGGCTGCACATGTGTGGCCCAATTGGCTGCACATGTGTGGCCTTTTTCGCCCATTTTTGCTCATTTTCAGTCCATTTTCGCTCCTTTCTTCAATTCGTATACTTTTTATCTATTTATTTAAAATACGAGAAATAAGTAACTATTTATATAGTAAAACTTCGAAATCAAAATAAAAACATATAAAATATAATAATAAATTAACTAAATAAATAACATCTTTTTAGGTGTATCATGCCCTTATGACATATTTTAGCTTTTCCCTATTATTAACTCTAAGAATTTAGTAAGAATAAGATGGGCTTATAATTAGTGACGTGAAGTAGCATTCATGTTAAGTATCATATGTGTTATGAATCATGGAATCGAAGGGATAAAGATCATAGATGTCGGCAAGATAGAGTGCATAAGAGTATTCATGAGGAAGATACTCATAGAAATTCATATTGAATGAATATAGATTGATAAAAGAATGAGTAAAATGTACAATGGAGTAGCTTATTTATAGGACTATTTGGAGTAACTAACTCCCTAACTAACTTTCTAACCACCTAACCAACTTAGTAACCTATCAACTAACTCTTATTGATTAACTAAGGATCTATATTCTTAACAGCCTCCCTCAAACTCAACATTGGAAAATTTGCCAATTTGAGTTTGAATTACAATTATTCTCAAAGTTTGTTGTGTGAAAAATAAGATCTAAAATTACATTGCTGCAAACATCATGAAGATGTCCAAGTCCTTAAGATCACAAGCCACCAACTAGTTCAATAAACTTCAAATCCAAAACGCAGGTCCTTTTGCAAAACTCACACAAGGCTTCAACAAAATGGCTATATCACAAATGTTTGTTTGAATCCACTTCAGCAAGACAAGGTTTTGTAAGAATCTCTGTCATTAGTATATTACCACCAATGCTGCAAACATATATTCCCACAAACAAGCTTCATGATCACAACATTATGTTCTGATAATTCAGCAAGTGCTTCCTCATAAAGCTGATCTCCAATGAAGGTGCTTTGTTTGAATTTGCACCAAACCTTCACAAAGCATGATAGGAACATACCAAGAAACCATAAGCCTCAAAAATCAAACCTTCACAACTAGCCACACATCATGTTCTAGATTCTGCAGCAAGGACCTTCCAAATTTTGCAACAAGTGAACTTAGAAACAAAAGCCAAAGATCCATTGATAATTGCACACTGAAGTTTGACCTATTACAATTGATAATCCAAGCAAGTCCATTGAACTGAACTCCCTCCTTCAAACTCAACATTGGAAAATTTACCAATTTGAGTTTGAATTACAAAATCACCAAATTTTGGTGTCCACCAAAAGATGAATCAAATACTATTGAAAGCAACTGTTGAGAGATAATGCAGCCAACTATTAAGCAACTGTTGCAATGGACCAAGAATCCAAAGAACTCCAACATATGAGTTTCCATAGAGCATAATAGTAATGCAGGAAACCCAAAAAGGAACCACACCAAACAGAAACAATGAGCTCCTCTAAGATGAAACTTGGATTCATTGCTAAATAGTGCCTCAAATATTTCTTCAAATCCAAGCAACTTCCAAATACCAAAGCACAATGAGATGAGTGTAGTTCACATAATTCAATTCAAAATTGTGAACGGTCAGAATCAAAGCCAAGATGCAAAGGACAAGTTACCATTCCAATCTCCAAGTGCAATCTTCTAAAAACTCTAAGAACAAAGCAACTGAAACAAGAAGCAAAATGATACCATCCGAAAACTGAAAGAACGTTGCCTCCAGGATCAAAAACAAAGTGCGATGATTTGAAAGAATGATAACGCAACGATAACATCATTGCAAGGAAAAATACATTCGACGTAAACAGAGAAGATGGAAACAAATTTGTTCCGCCGGGATCAAAAACTATGATGCATAGGTCACGATGATAAGAAAAGAAAGTGATGTTCTCCGACGAACGCAGTAGCAAATCAGAAAACAACTCACCTTTCTTGCTGGTCTGATCGTGATCTTGTGAGAATCGAACGTTGCCGCCGTGGTGACACTTGACCTTGATCGGAGAAGAGAAAACTTGAACACTTGATTGATTCTGTGGTTTCTGGCTGATTGCAGAAAGTACAAACTCGGTTGCAAAATTCTTTGATTGCTTGTGTTCTTCTGAAGCGGTGATCGCGAAATCGACATTGTTGCAGCAAGAATCACCAAGAAAACAAGTAATAGCTCCAATCTTGATGGAGAAGCCATCAAAATATGATGCAATCGAAGGAATAGAAACTGGAATGATTGGACTTGCGAAGCTGCCAAAAAGGATCGAATCTTGCGAAGTTGAAAATTCCAAATCTTGAGTAGAAGTGCTGAGAATCGCAACATCGACGGATTCATCTTCTTCACAACTTTCAGAATCGTAAGCGGAAGCGTAATCTTCATCTTCATCCCTCGGGTATCGCTCTGATACCATGTTATGAATCATGGAATCGAAGGGATAAAGATCATAGATGTCGGCAAGATAGAGTGCATAAGAGTATTCATGAGGAAGATACTCATAGAAATTCATATTGAATGAATATAGATTGATAAAAGAATGAGTAAAATGTACAATGGAGTAGCTTATTTATAGGACTATTTGGAGTAACTAACTCCCTAACTAACTTTCTAACCACCTAACCAACTTAGTAACCTATCAACTAACTCTTACTGATTAACTAAGGATCTATATTCTTAACAATATGTCCGTCAAAAAATACAAAAATGTTAAGTATCATATAATGTCCTATGTTACAATTTCGATAATCGATTTCATTATTCAGTCAATTTTTAAAGTATATTTTGGGTTTGTGTCAGGCCTAATTCAGGGACTTTACTAAATTAAATATTCAGGGAGGAGTATGTTTGAAAGAAGGAATATAATCGAAAAAACAACGAATTATAGTAAGTTTCATTTGGCCAATTTGAGAGTGTTCCAAGGCTCAAATACCAGTTTGAACAACTTTGTCAGAAAAAAAGAAGTTGGAAGTTGGAACAACATAAATTATTAGCAAAGAAAATTGATTGAACAATTAAAAAATGATGGGTCCCATTTTATCACGAGGCTTGAGTTCCTTGAGCCCCTTACTACAATACACAATTGCATCCTCCTCGAAATGAAAGATTGTTTCTTTATTCTATATATTTTGTCATTGATAAAGAAATGACAAAATCAGTTGCAAAATATAGAAGGAAGCTTTGATATATATTATCTGATATCAGAGTGAATTTGTTAGAATCATTTTGTCGCCGCTTTGTATCTTTTTGCTAAATCACGGTAGCTCACTCTAATTTTAACAAGGAGAATGTTAACATGCGCACCAAAAGTATATGTTAAGGAAGCAAAAATAGAAAGTATTAAATGTTAAAACATTAAATTTTAATTTTTCAAGCATTAAATTTTTGTATCATTAAAAGTTAAATTTCTATATTAAGATACATTAACATGTGTCCTATATGCACATGTTAACAACACCCTTTTAACAAATTCACTATGATAGTATCAAACATTCCTCACGATAGCTCCTATTCGCATTTGCTTACTCCAGAAGGAATATAATCTAATGTATGAGACCGTGATTTAGCAACAAAATAAAAAAGGGTCATGTTAACATGTGCATAAAAGGCACATGTTAAGGTTCTAAATATAGAAAATTACATTTATTGTTAAAAAAAAAATTAATGCTTAAGAAGTTAAATGCACATATTTCAAAATATTATTTCTACTTTTGCTTCCTTAACATGTGCCTTTGGTGCACATGTTAACATTTTCCAATAAAAAAACATTGTAGCTGAAAAAACCTTTTGCAAAACAACATTTTGAAGTTTGATTGTTTGTTAATCCCAATTGATAACAAAGATTCTCTCCAAATTGAAAAGCTCTATTTACAAGCTACTACAACCTTATAGAGTTATGGTACATATCCTACTCTCATTTTTCTCTATATAATCTACATAAACAGAATACATTTAGCTAAGGTGATGGACTTTCATCATCTGAAGAGTTACTACAATCTTTCCTCCCATATAATCCAGGAAGAGGTTGCGGAAGCATTGGATTAACCGGAATAGGAAATTTATGACCTGAACTAACCGCAGTCCGCTCGTTTACCATACCAACTTCTTTGCAGACCCTGTCAAGAACGGCTACAAAATCTCTTACAACTAAGAAGATTCTGAATGGATGAGCTTCTTCCTTTGCTAAGTTTCCGTGAAAATATTCAGTAATCTCCTTCACAAGGGTCATAGTAACACTTTCTTGAGCTTGAATTTTCAGAATTTCCTCCTCAGCCATTCTAATGAATTTGTTCATTGATTCTGTAAATTTCAGGCTGCTTTCATCAGACCCCAGCTTTTCGATTAACTGCACAATTCCAGCTATATCTGTAGTTCCTTTGGAAAGTTTAAAGAGATCGCCGCTGAGAGCTTCGGAATCCATAGTAGCAGCCCTCTTTACATTTGATAGCTCTGAACTCAGATTGGACACAACTTGTAGGCCTAGTCTCCTACACTGAACATCCTCGGTTAAAGTAGAGCTTGTAATTTGATAAGTACCAGAGTGACGAGCGCCTTCAGTTCTAATAATTTCCTGTACGACAAAATGAAGTAGAGTGGTTTTCCCATCCGCACCTTTTACATCAGCCAATTTTAGAAGTGTATCGAGCTTGAAGGCCTCTGCATCACCACGATTTGTTCCCACATTCATGCGGTTCCCAGTTTTAAGTACAGCCTCTAGAAGCTTCAAGAACATTCTACAATTCCGCAGTTCTTCACAGGCAGCCTGCAAAAGCACCAATTTCATACATGAGATTGGAAAATACTAGATTCTGCTTATCCTCGAATAAATGAATAAATCATGGACAGTTTAAGTGACTACCTCTAGAGTTTGAAATGATTTTCTAAGATACTCTACTTCAGATTGAAAATTGACCATGTAAAGCATTGCTTCGATCCTTTTAAATGCAAAAGGTATATCAAGCACTGCCTTCAAAAATTTCTCAGCATGATCAAGCTTAGTTGGTGAGTCATCTTTATGTTCCTTCAATTTACACTCTTCTTCCTTGCTTGGTGCCATTTTTAACAAGCTTTCAAGTAGTTCTGCGCCAAGTGTATCACTACTACCTGAGAAAAAGTAAATTTAGTTTCAATATCAGTATCCAAGGTAAAATATTTGAAGGTGGATGCTTGAATTACAGCTAATACTTAATCACCATCCCTTATGATTGTACTATGAACAAGGACTACAACTTAACTAGGTGCCTAATCAATAACTACTTATCCGATACAAAAACTACAGAAAATGAAAGCCAAAACCTAATGCAGGAATGAGAATATACCTTCTAAAAGTGCTTCACACACTTCTTCTATTGTGACATTAAGAGCCTTGAGCAAGATTGCAATATTTTGAGACTTTTTCGGATCTAGTACTCTTCCATCCTGATTTGGCAGGGGAAGAACAGACCATGGAGCAGCATCCTTGGGTTTTTGGTTTGATGTGTTCACTACAAACAATGTCTCAATCATTTCCTCATTCAATCTGCATCCAACCCAATTCATTTTTCTTAGTTCAAGAACACCAATTGCAGCATATAGTCATATACACAAGAATTTTCAACTACTCAGCTATCTACGTGATTGTTTAAGCTTATGGAAACAACTTATGACATGTTATAAGTGTTTAATTAAACTATTTATCCAAATAGCGGCCTAAGTGTCCCTCACAAGTCACAACTTAAAACCACATTCGTGAAGCATTCAAGACAAACATTTATATCAAAACTAGTATGAAAAACAAACACTGACATGAAATCTTATATCTAATTTGAAGCAAATACCAAATTATCTAAGATACACCTACAAGGCTAATAAAAGTGACCAACATAAAGATAGGCATAACTATTAATTAATGAGAATCGGGAATCGGGAATCTTACTTAAACGACATGGAATTCATCTGATCCCACACCGTTTCACGGTCAGAGTTTGTTCTCACTTTGTCCCAATGCAATGGCTTCAATTTAGGTTTCGAATTCTCTTCAATTTCCCTTAAACACTCATTGCTTGTTTGGTTTTGCAACACAAAAGGCCTCGAAGGAGGTAGTAACTCAGGTGGCATCAAACTAGATCGAGGCTGATCAACAATTGCCGAGGTTGCTGACATTTCCCAATGCCTCCTCTGCCGCGGCCGCGGCAGAGGAGGAGGAGGAGGTGGTGGTGAAGCAATTGGCTTCGCAGGATGCGGAATCTCCCAATGCTTCCTCTGTGGCGCAGGCACGGCATAAGAAAATGTTCCCCATCGGTTTGAATTGCAGCTAAACCCTCCTCTCTCGGTTTCCGGCGATGAAAGTAGGGCGGGTGACAGAGGCAATGACGACAGACCATGTAACTTTGACCCGTCCGAAACACTTGACATTCTCGGAGATTGATCAAAAGCTTGATGATGCATCATTTTCTCAGGTGAAGAAGGAAGAGAAAAAACTGAAGATGAAGCATTAGATTGCCTTTGTGGTTGTTCTGATAAAGAAGCATTCTCATTGTTCTCCATAAATCTCTCTTGTAATGACAATGATGATGATTTTGAATGTGCATTTGTTGATATAGAAGAAGCCTTTTCTTTTTCTTTATCTTTCTCTTCATCAAAATCTCTCTCTGGTGTTGAACGTGATGAAGAAGAACTGAATTGCACGTGTTGGTTGTGAATTACTGATGAGGTAGTGGTAACGGTGTTGTGTGATGGTGTGGTTTCAGGTGATTTTTGTCGTGTTCTCCGGGGACTGGAACTCGCCGGCGGTGACAGACTGACGGAAAGAGAATTCTCCGGCGAACCGAAAGAAGCAGAAGAGCATGAAATTGAGCTTGATTCGCCGCTTCTTACGGCGGCAATGGTGGAGAACACTCGCCGGGAAGATGAACCGGTTCCTCCGGAGCTTTCTAGGCCGCCAAGAGAGGAGCCTCTCGGCGAGTAAAATTCCTCATCTTCTTCATCTGAGTCGCTCTCGTCACTCTTCGGCGGTGGTAGTGGAGGTGCGGGAAGCCGCACTAACGGCGGAAGAGGACGGAGCTCCGGCGATTCAAGTTTCCGAGACACCGAACTTCCACCGCGAGGAGCTTCATCGATTCGGCGCGAGTTAACAACTGTTCCGAGGTAGAGAAAATCGGAAGCATTTCCGGCAACATCGCCGGCGGTTTCGACATTGCGCGGGAAAAGCTCAAGGCTACTGTCAGATCTTAGGGTTTTGTTGTCGATGGAAGTCCGACGGTTATGGAAACGTCGGCGGAAGTAAAGGAAAGCTGAGACGGTAACAACGACAGCAGCAATGGCAGTAGCGGAGAGTGCTATAGGGAGGAGTTTGTTAGATGAGGAAGCTGGTTGGGGGGTGTGAGGAAGTATTAGGGCAGAGATGTTTGCTGGAAATGTAGCAAAAGTGAGTGGGGATGGTGGTGGCGGTGAAAGAGGGTAGTTTGGGAAAAATGGTGATTCGTTTGGGTTTGGGTTTTGGTTTGGGTTTTGGTCTTGATTTGGGTTGTTGTAGTCAGTGGGAATGGTAGTGGAAAATGGGTGTTTGGTGTTTGAGGTTGAAGGTGGAGAATGAAGTGGTTGTGGTTGTTGTGATTTTGGTGGTTGAGATGGAGGGAGAGAGTTTAATGGAACAAAGGGTTCATGAAGGATTCTTCTATTGTTGTTGTGAAAGAGAAAATGTTGAGATGCTTGTGGGGAGAAGAAGAATAAGAAGATAAACAAAAAGGATAAGAACAAGGTTTTCATTTTTGTTAGTGTTGTTTGAAGTGAATGAATGAATGAGGGTTTAACTTTGAAGAGAGAAGAAAATGGGAGAAGTAGTAATGGAAGAAGAGGTGAAGAAGAGGTGAAAGTGTATTACAGTGTTAGTACAGTGTTAGGGAGTACTACTTTACTTGTTAGTGTTGAAAAATGTTGAAAAGGTAGTAACCATGTGTGTGAAAAGGTTGAATTTATGATGATGGTGGTTTGAATAAGGGGAGTAGATTTTGGGGAGTGTGTGTTCTTGCATCCAGCTAAGATTCTACTTGCTTGTTCTCTTTCAGAGTCTTGTGTGTAAGCTCCTAGTACTGTTTTTGTATGTGTATGCCACTTACTCACTTTACTCCGATCATTGTCTCTTCTTTTTCTTGTTTTTATTAAAAAAAAAAAACTCTTTTTTCTTTTTTAAAATATATTTAACATTCTCTTTCCTTTGGTTACCAGCAAAAACAAAGATTTACACCAACTTCAATTCAGGTTCATATATTGGTTTGCGTCATTTTATTTCTTCTCATTTTATTTTAATAGAACCAAACGGGTCAGAAGATTTCATAAGGTATATTCAATATAAAATATTGTCTCACAATGTTTTAATTGGGAAAGAAATGGCCGTTTCAAGTTTTTGAGCCATTGCGAATAGTGAAATATTTAACGACCAAATTTCAAAATCAATCAAATTCGTCTATTAAAATGTGGTTGTTGACGTGGAAGGATGTGAGCAGTTAACTTCACACATAAGCACCGTTAACATTTCAAGTTGACGGAGAGACTGATTTGATATTATTTTCGCAAATTCATGATGTTTTAGCTATTTTGAAAAATTCAGGACGAATTTGATTGATCGGTGAAAATTCAATGACTAACTTATTTACTCGCTAAAAAATAAGGGACTAGACAAGACAACTTCAACTTATTCTTGAAACCGGATAAATTGAGTGTCAAGAGACCAGACAAATACTAAATTTATTGTCTCTTACTAAATCACAACATAACTTTTTTCATTTATATAAAGTGTCTAAAATACTAAAATAATATTTTATACACTAATACCTTAAATATTTTGTTTGATTATTCTATACATCTATCCGATACTTATATCTTGGCTTAATTACTAAATTGGTCCCTTAAAGACATTTTTGGTTTCAAATTGATCCCTTAAAGAAAAAAATGCCCAAATTGGTCCCTTAAAGACTTTGCCGTTAAACATTTTGGTCCTTTCCGTCCAGAAACTGTTAATTTGTACATGTGGCAAACTGAGTGCTTACATGGCTGCTTACATGGTTGCTTACATGGATGTTTACTAGGTAAATCATTTAAGTTAAAAAAAAAACTTAAAGTTAAAATTTAAAATAAAAAAAAAAAGTATACAAACAAAACAAAAGGAAAACGATTTGAACGAAGGAACGAAGGAACTCATCTCAGAAGCATTGCAAAGACGACGAGACGACGAATGCGAACGACGGCGAATCGAACGGAAAAAAAGAATCGAAGGTGAATCGAAGGAGACACTGCACAACCAGGTTAGAAATCGATCTTTTTTATGTTTAATTATGTGTTTATGTGTTTGCAGTAAAATTATTTAGGGTTTTGTGTTTGTTTCTTTTCTGTTTTAGATTTCGAATTGTTTAAGATTCTTATTGGAATTTTGTTGTCTTTTGTTGTCTTCTTCTTGTTGCTAGTTTATTTATGGTTTTAGTGTTTGTTTATGATTTAGGGTTCTGTGTTTGTTGTCTTATGTTTTGGAATTTTGTTGTCTTCTTGTTGTTGTGGTCCGTCTGTTTATTTTGAGTGTTATTTTATTAGGTGTGGTGTGTATTATTCATGGGTGATAGATTGGAGGTGGTGGTACACCATGGGGGTTGGTTTGAAGAGTTTGATCATAATGGGTATGTTGGAGCAGATGTAACTTGGTTTGTTGATGAAGATTATTTTTCATATTTTGAGTTTGTTGGAGAGATTAAGAAGAAATTGAAATACCCAAGTATAGACACAATGTGGTTTTATGACCCACAAGATGTAAATGAGTTGGTTTTGTTGGAGGATGATATGGATGCAAATAGAATGAAAAATATAGCACGAATGGATGGAAGAATCCAGCTATATCTTGTGCATCCAATGGCTGAGCCTGAGTTTATTGAAGCGATTGAATATGGGCCTATTGAGGGGGTAAATGAAAATGGGTCTGCTGAGGGAGTAATGGAAATGGGTCTGCTGAGGGAGTAAATGAAAATGGTCCAACTAATGACTTAAATGATAATGGGCCAAGTGAGGGAGTCAATGAAACTGGCCCAACTAGCCCTACTGAGGGAGATAAGGTTGGCCCTACTGAGGGAGAACAAGTGACTGATAAAGGGAAATGTGTGAGAATTGATGATGATGTTATTGATGATTGGATAAATGAAGTTGAGTATGAGGAAGACAGTGAAGATAGTGCCCTGGGAATACACTTTGATGATTCAGAAGAAGATTGTTTGCTTGAAGATAACTTTGAGACTGTTGTGGATGAAAATGTTGTTGATGAACCTATGACCAAGGGAAAGGGAAAGAAAGGTAAGAAAGTGAGGCAAGAGTGTAATGTTAGCAAACCAACAAGCAAGAAGGGAAGACCAAAAAAGAAGAATAATAACTCCAATATATATAATACGTCTGTTGTTCAAGGTGCACAACAAACTGCACAAGGTGATGAGTTATTTGAACAAGAAGATGTTGGGAATATTGACAAAAGTAAATATAAAGCATTTGTTGGAGGATTGAGTGATATTGAGGATTATAATAGTGATGTGCTAGATACTGGAACTGACAGTGACATTGAGAATGAAGTTGAGGGTAGTGAGGATGAAGATGAGCATGACACAGAAAGGCCTAGTAATTACAAATTGCCGAGATTATAAGTGGGAGTCTGGAATGTACTTTGCTTGTAAAGAAGAGTTTCAAGAAGCAATAAGATGTTATGCAATCCAGTCTCAAAGAGCTATTAAATATAAGAAGAATGACAAGAAGAGGATAAGGCTGATTTGTAAAAGTGGTTGTGTATGGTCTGCTTACTGTTCACATATTCCAGGGCAAGAAACTTGGCAATTGATGTTTGTTAAAGATGAGCATAAGTGTAATAGGGAACCTAAGGTCAAAATGCTTAGTGCCAAATGGTTGGGAAAAAGATTACATAAGAAGGTTAAAGAGAATCCCAATTTGAAATTGATTGATATTATGGAGAAAACACAACAAAAATGGAATTTAAAGATATCTAAGAGCAAAGCATCTAAAGCCAGGGGTATTGCTTTTGATTTAGTAGATGGGTCATTTAGAGAACAATACACTAGGTTTTATGATTACTCCCATGAATTACTAAGATCAAACCGTGGTTCAACAGTTATAGTCACTACTACACCATTTCAAGGTGATGAGGCTGACTTGGAACATCCTGAAAGGCCTTTGTGTCCACATTTCCAAAGGGCTTACATTTGTTTCAAGGGATGTAAGGAAAGTTTTTTAATTTGTAGGCCGATAATTTGTTTAGATGGGGCATTTCTTAAAGGATATTATGGTGGTCAAATACTAGCTGCAATTGGAAGAGACCCTAATGATCAAATGCTACCCATTGCAATTGATGTGGTTGAGGGTGAAACAAAAAAGACTTGGAAATGGTTTTTGGAGCTGTTAACCATATGACTTAGGAGGCACAAGAGCTTGTTCTTTAATCACTTTCATAAGTGACCAACAAAAGGTAATTACATAAACACTTTTGTATTTACTGTATTGATGTTATTTACTATAATGTTCCTATTTAAAACAATTGAATTGCTTTCTTGTTGTAGGGACTACTTCCAGCAATGGATGAGTTACTTCCAGGTGTTGCCCACAGATTTTGTGTCAGACACTTGTACAATAATTTCAAAAAGAAATTTCCTGGAAAGAAATTAAAGGAATTGATGTGGAAGGCTGCAAATGCAACTTATGTTAATGCATGGCATAGGGAGATGCAAGAGATCAAGACTATAAATATTGAGGCATTCAATCATTTAATCAAAATACCACCAAGACATTTGAGCAAATCATATTTCACACCTGAGGCAAAATGTGACACATTGGTCAACAACATGTCTAAAGCTTTCAACTCAGTGATTGTTGGTGCAAGAGCCAAGCCTATAGTGACAATGCTTGAAGAAATTAGAGTGTATATGATGGAGAGATGGGAAACCAAGAGACAAAAAATTGGGAGATATGTTGAAAGCATTCTACCAAACATAAAAAAGAAGCTTGAAAGAGAGACATCATTCAGCAACAATTGGATGGTCAGGTATAATTGTTAATGACTTATTTTCTCATATAATGAATATTACCTAGGTCTATATATTGATGACTTATAGTTTACTAGGTCTAATTGTTGATGACTTATAGTTTACTAGGTATAATTGTTGAGGACTTATATTTTACTTATCATTTTTTGGTTAGGCCTGCTGGTTATGAATTGTTTGAAGTTAGACACATTTCAGCTAGTGGTGACCAATTTTCTGTTAGTCTTGGAACAAGGGAATGCTCTTGCAGAAAATGGATGTTGACAGGCTTACCTTGTAGACATGCAATAGCTTGTATGAGAGAAATGGAAATTGATCCAGGTCAATATGTACCTGACTACTTCAGAAAAGAAACATATGAAGCTTGCTATCAACCAATGATCTACCCAACAAATGGTCAAAATGTATGGGTAAGAACTCGGTTTACCGACCTTCAACCACCACCAATAAAAAGGCAACCTGGCAGACCTAAAAAAAAGAGGAACAAGGAAGCTGATGAATTGAAAAAGGATGATGGAAATATGAAGAGAGCTTTTCATGGAATTGTTTGTGGTAATTGTAAAAGACTTGGTCACAACAAACAAACTTGCAAACAACCACCACCACCACAAGCACCACCTGCTACAACACAACCTAGTACATCATAAGCACCTTCTGCTACAACACAACCTGCTGCTTCTGCTTTTGCACAACCTCCTGCTTTTGCAAGACAACCTACTGCTGCTGCTTCTGCTTCTGCAACAAGACAACCTGCTTCTGCTTCTGCTTCTGCAAGACAACCTGCTGCTGCTGCTTCTGCAAGACAACCTGCCTCAACACAAGCTTCTGCATCAGCCCAAGGCAAGACTGCTTCAAAAAAAGGAAGAACCAACAAGACAAGCCTGCAGCTCCTTCTTCAACAAAAAGAAAGAAGAATGAACAAGCCAGGCCTGCAGCAACCCAGCCACAAGTCACAACCAACAACAGACAGAAATTTCCTTTTAAGAGAAGAGACCAAACTTCAACACAACCAACATGGAGAATTTGAAGTTTATGATGTTTTGTGTCTGTTATATTTTGTTAGCTGATATGATGTAATTGAGAACCTAGTATATATGGTCTCGATCTTTTGTTTATATGCCCTCAATCTTAGTATATATTTAGTCAGCTGATATGATGTAATTGAGAACCTAGTATATATGGTCTCGATCTTTTGTTTAATGGCTATCATGTATCTGAGAACCTTATTATATATGGTCTCAATCTTTTGTATGATGGTTATCATGTATCTGAGAACCTTAGTATATATGGTCTCAATCTTTTGATTAATTGTTATGATGTATTTGAGAAACCAAGTTAATGTAATTGAAAGTCTTTGGTCTCAATATTTTGCTCTCAATCTTTGGTCTCAAAATTTTGCGCACATTTGGTTATAGTCCCAAATTTGTTCATTTAAAGCAAAAGTAGTAACCATGCCAAATTAAATTGTGCATAAAGCAAAACAAATCCATATATAACATCAATTAACTAAACACAACAATTTTTCATCGAATCAATAACATTGAAATATTAGGAGGCATATAACTCCATTAATTGTTATGACATAAACTACCTCAAATACATAAACCTCATTACATTATGCATAAATTACTTCATAAATTACACAAACTTCATTCATTACATAATGACATAAACTACCTCAAATACATAGATGGGTTGGAAATGAATCTACCACTATACAAGATAATGGTCACTAAGACCAAGATAATTCCAAAACATAAACACCCAAAACCAGTTGAAATCTTTAGCCATTTTTGAGTTATGACGAATTCATTTTTGAGCACATAAACTTCATTCTTCAACTTTCCATTTTTCTTCTTTTGCCTTGCAATCTTTAAATCACGTTCATCAACAATATCATCATCAAACCACTTAAAGAAGCTGCAACCTGCATCACCATCATGTCTCCAATTTCTACATCCCCAAAACTTTTTCTCAAAATTACGACTTGAAATGTCTTTAACAGTTCGTAATATAGCAACTTCATCACATTTGCAGTGTTGTGGTTGTCTCCTAATGACCGAACTTATAGATCCAGTGTTCCCAATTAAACTTCTTCCACTTGTTTCAACCTTCCTGCGCTGTGCAAACGAGCTATCACTGGTGCTTGTCATTTTTTGTGCCACAAGACAAGTTTCGATGAGAGAAGAAGAAGAAGAAGAAGAAGAAGAAGAAGAAGAAGAAGAAGAAGAAGAAGAAGAAGAAGAAGAAGAAGAAGAAGAAGAAGAAGAAGATTGGAATGTAGAAGAAGAAGAGAATGGATGAAGATGAAGATGAAGAACCCTAATTTTTTTTAATTAAAATCAACAAGGAAAGTTAAATACACAATCACCTATTTTTTTGCTTAGTCATTGTATGCCACGTAAGCACTCAGTTTGCCACCTGTACAAATTAACAGTTTTTGGACGGAAAGAACCAAAATGTTTAACGGCAAAATCTTTAAGGGACCAATTTGGGTCTTTTTTTTCTTTAAGGGACCAATTTGAAACCAAAAATGTCTTTAAGAAACCAATTTAGTAATTAAGCCTTATATCTTTTACTAATCAAACCGAACATAATTAGTAATGCTGCTTTGATTATGTGGACAACAAGAGTTACGAGATTAGTATGGGACCATTTGTCAAAAAAATAAATAAAAAATAAAATAAAATTAGTATGGACCAAAGTAAAGTCCCCAACCAGTATGGGACCAAAGTAAAGTCCCCAAAAAGTTTTAAAAATTTCTAGATCATAAAATTTTATCTTTCTTTCTCCATTTTTTCTTCCCTTTTTTCCTCCATTGAAAGATGAAAATCACATAATTTATTTATATTTTTTAAAATGTGATGAAGATCTCTAAATTTTTTTCCACCATAGTTTAACGTGGTTCAGAGTCAATTCAGGCATAAGTAGCTTCAGCTTCATCTCAATCGTAATTCAAGCATAAGTAGTTTCAGCTTCATCAATTTTCTAAAGTTTTTTTTTTTCCTCTTTTGAAAAATACAATTTCGTTGTTGCTTTAATGATGCACATTAATTACAAATCTTTCACTTTCTAAAAAGAATAAATGAGTGCTTTTTAGTTTGACAAATGACGAAAGAAGAAATTCTAAACCTATGCTACTAAATGCCTTAAAGTCCGGAGAAAGATGTTCATCAATGGAAAAATTAAGGATTAGGATAAACATAAGGTTGAAAAAAATGCATAGACTCTTTTTAACAAAAACTAGTTTAACTTACCCGTGCGATTGCACGGGTTAATGTTCAATGGAAAATATAAATTATTAAAATTTTATTATTTTGTGATTTTTTAATTATTTATAAAATTATTTTTTTTTATTTAATGTAATTTATTTAAATATAAAAAATAATACTTTTTTAATGATTTTAAAAGGGAAGCAGGGTGGAGAGTGATCTTTCACTCCCATGTTATTTTTTTTGCCAGTCGCAACTCTAACTTTTTTTATTATTTAATCATTTAAAATAATTATTGTGTTAAATTTCCATAAAAATATTTAAAAAACATTTGGGGAAAAAGACAAATTAATTTCCTTGATTTTACGAAGTTAAATTTATGTTCCTGAACTATCATCTCAACTATTATTTACATAGGATAAAATTATATAATCATGTAAAATTCTATCAAAAGTTCGTGTAAATTAAATATTCATTCCCCGTATGTTGTAAAATAATCGTGTGAAATATTCATTCTCCGTAAATTGTCAGAAATTAGAATAAAGGTCGAAATAGGAAGAACATCGAAATTGTAAATATGATTTAATATTAATTTTATAATAATTATCTGATTAGTTAAGTCTGTGTTTGTCAAAAATAATAATAATGATTATCTGATAAATTATAGGACAAAATGATCTTGTTTCCAATTTTTTTTTTTGTAGAGTCTTGTTTCCAGACTTTAATAGTAATTAATCATATTAATAATTAATTGGGATTGGTTTAATTAAATATATTTCAAAAATTAGTGGATTAATAATTAAAACTTTCCATATTTAATGTTTCAGTTGAATCAAGACATGAATATAGACATTGTTCATATAAAATAATCTGGTCAATAAATTATTTGATTTATTCTATATTTGATTTTTTTTATGAAATTTACAATAATGTGCATGAATATCTATTTTTTGGTGGAGCACAATAATGTAAATTAACCGACAATAAATAATTAAAAAAATTCTAAATTGGAAATAACGATTTTTGCCAAATAAAGTAGATGAAGTCTGTAACAACCCCAAATCGGATTAGCATCAATAAGGAATAATGATTGGAGTATTTCCACTGAATAGAAATAAGAAAGTGTGAATTAAGTGGATGAATGGTAAAGTAGTAATAAAGGGTTGATATGTATGTCAATTTATTGGCATTTGGCAAAGAAAGGACCACACTAAAATAACTTAAGAAAGAATTAGAAGCAATTTCCACAAATGTTCCCTTCACTCCTCATTATCACAACTAGGGGTGATCGTATCCGAACCAATCCAAAAGTAAAACCGCAAATCGAACCAAACCAAACCGAAAATCGCAAAAACCGCATTTGGTTTGGATGTATTTGGATGGCTTTCTTACTGAACCGCAAACCGCAAAACCGCAAACCGCAAAAACCGCAAAAACCGCGGATAACCGCAAAAACCGCATTAAGTTACTATTATATATTTATATTCCAATATCGTAAAAGAAAATATATTTATATTCCAATATACATGCCCAATTACCAAGTCAGTCGACCAAATTATTCGAACTTCAAGTTGTTTTTATTTTTTGTACTGAAATTTTATTTTGGTGTTGTAATGTTATTTTAAATAAACAAATTTTATCGGTACCGTGATGTTATTTTGAAAATTCAATTTTTTTATATATTTAAAATTGTAAGTTACTATAATGTTATTTTGGATAAATAATTTTTGTTGGTACTACAATGTTATTTTGGAACTTCAATTTTTTATTTTTTTTTTATGCTTAAAATTGTTCGGTACAATCGTTATGTTTTAAACCGCACCAACCGAACCGATCCAAACCGCATTGGTTTGGTTTGGTTTGGTTTGGATGACTTTTTAAAAATCAACCGAACCAAACCGAACCGCATGCATTTTTATCTCGCGGTTAGGATGACTTTTATGCTCAAAACCGAACCAAACCGCACCGCGATCACCCCTAATCACAACACGTGAGACAGCAACAACACAAGAGTAAAGGGACCTACTTCTTTGTAAAAGGAGACCAAGACCACTCATTTTCCTCACCTTCACTTCCTGTAAACAACACAGAAGCTCAAACATCCCATTTCTCTCCTTCCCTCTAATAGCTCAACATGAGCTGTACTAGACGTGGCATAGATTAGCATGAGTTGTTTTATCTAATACACAACTAAAGGAGTAGTAACAAAAGATGCAATATTTACTCCATATACATAGGAATTTAATTGTTTCAATCTTATGCAGTAGCTGCTCCATATACATAGGAATTTGTTACTTCATTCCTATCACTAGGAGCCTCATCACAGTCTATATAAAGACTTGTTGTAAATTGTAAACATTCAATTCAATTAATGCAATTACCATTGATTCCTTTACTTTATATGGTATCAGTCGCTTACTGCTTAACAGCATAAAGATCCAATTTTTTTTCCACCATGTCTACTTCATCTACTGATACAACCAATCACCTCATTGCTGATAACAACAAAATTGTTGTTACTCTCAATACACAACACTCTATTAAGCTTACTGCCAACAATTATCCTGCTTAGCAAGTCCTCATGAATGCCTTGCTTGTTGGTCATGACCTTATTGGTTTTGTTGATGGAACAAAACCTTGTCCTGCAGAAACTCACGGTGATTATTCTCACTGGAAACGCCAGGATCAATTCATCATCCATGCCATCATTTCCTCAGTTGATCAAAGTGTGGTCACATTACTTGGAAATGTCAAGAATTCCAAGCAAGCTTGGGACATTCTCAACAAAACTTTTGCAAGCAAGACCAGGTCCAGGATCATTCATCTTAAAGAAAAGTTGTCTCGATCCAATAAGGGCTCAAAGTCAGTCTCTGAGTATCTCCATGCCATTAAGGCAGTGGCTGATGAACTTGCTATCATCAATTCTCCGATTGATGATGATGATTTAGTCATTCACACAATGAATGGCTTAGGACCTGAGTACAAGGAAGTAGCAACATCAATTCGCACCAGAGAAAAGTCGATCTCATTTGAGGAGTTGCATGATCTCCTCACTGACTTTGAAAGTTACCTTCATAGGGATGAAGCCACTGAACATTCCTCTCCTGTCATCACTGCAAATGCTGCTCAAAAAGGAAAGATGATTTATCCAAAAAGAGGTCAACACTCAGGAGACAATAACAACAGTTTCTCAAATCAAAGGCCAGTCTATCCTAACTCTTACAAAAAAGTCAGATGCCAATTTTGTGAAAAACCTGGACATACAGCAAAGGTATGTTATGGACTGCATGGATATCCTCCAAGAAATAAGCCTGCACCAGCTGCACATCATGTCAGGAACAGATCCTCCAATATTGGTAATTCTTGGATCATGGATTCAGGGGCAACTCATCATCTGACTCATGATCTTGAGAATCTGCACCTCACCAGTCCTTATCAAGGCTCAGATCAGATTGTTGTAGGAGATGGTAATGCTTTACCTATCACTCACACTGGAAAAACAATTTTTAAAACACCCTCTTGCACATTACACCTTCCACAAGTTTTTCATGTTCCTTCTATCACTCAAAACTTATTATCTGTTTCTTCATTATGCAAAACTAATCCTATATCTGTTGAATTTTTTTCTGATTGTTTTTTGGTTAAGGATCTGAAGACCAAGGTACCACTTCTCAGAGGACAGCATAAGAATGGTCTATATTGCCTACCATCATCACCACCATCCCATACAGCACTTCATTCCACTTCTCAACCATCCCCTCCTTGGCATCATATCCTCGGTCACCCTTCTAAAAGAATCCAAAGACATCTGACATCTAATTTTCAAATAAAGCAGAGTCCAACCTTTCCTTGCATCTCGTGTGAAAGCTCAAAGAGTCACAAGCTGCCTTTCTCTGAGTCCAGTCTAAAAAGCTATAAACCACTTGAACTTATCTACACTGATGTATGGGGGCCTGCACCCATTAGGTCCTTAGATAATTTTTCTTATTATTTAGTTTTTGTAGATCATTTTTCCAAGTATGTTTGGTTGTATCTATTAAAAAATAAATCAGATGTCTCATTTATCTTTCCAAAATTCAAAAGTGTAGTAGAAAAGTTCTTTAATTTACCTATTGTTTCCTTATACTCTGATAATGGCGGTGAATTTCTCAAATTAAAGTCTTTTCTATCTCAACACGGAATATCACATTTCACAACACCACCTCACACACCGGAATTAAATGCCACAGCTGAACGAAGGCATAGACACATTGTTGAAACAGGTCGCACTCTACTACATCATGCCAACTTACCACATAAATTTTGGTCATTTGCCTTTACTACTGCGGCATATTTAATTAATAGGTTACCAACACCCGTTCTTCATATGCAGTCACCTTATGAAGTGCTACACAAAACGAAACCAAACATTCTGCACTTACACTCATTTGGTTGTCTTTGTTTTCCCTGGTTAAAACCTTACACTAAAAACAAACTTCAACCAAGATCCAAACCATGCATTTTCATTGGTTACTCCGCTTCTCAATATGCATATCATTGTCTTGATCCTATAACAGAAAAAATATATACCTCACGACATGTCTCCTTTTTTGATCATCAATTTCCCTACCAAACCATCATCTCTAAACCAGACCCAGCTGATACACCTAATCCAATTATTTCCATGCCTCCTTACCAAATTATACCTCTAAAAACCACATCACATTCATCACCACAACAACAAACAACTATTGTCCCAGCCACGCCTCAATCCCAAACTTTACATAAAGAAACTACATCAAACTCATCACTACATCAACAAGTAACTAATGACCAAACCATAGACCACTCTACTGTTGTTCCTGAGACAGAGGTACTCTTCACTCCTTCACCAGGTAACACATCTAATCATTCAAACTCTCGACCTCATATTTCTATTCAACCTCCTATTGCACCAATTAAAAAACCAACCAGGGACATGATTGTAACCAGATCCAAGCACAACATATTCAAACCGAAACGCCTATTTGCAGCTTCTAAACATCCATTACTTGAAAACCTTGAACCATCCAGTGTGAGGGAAGCTATGAAGTATGCTCATTGGAGGCAAGCCATCTCTGCCGAGCTAGATGCACTAATTGGCAATGGTACTTGGACATTAGTACCACCTACAAATGGTCAAAATGTTGTAGGTTGCAAATGGATTTTTAGAATCAAAAGGAACCCAGATGGATCAATATCTCGCTATAAAGCGCGCCTTGTTGCGAAAGGGTTTACTCAGTGCCAAGGTATTGATTTTAAGGAGACATTTGCCCCCGTAGTTCGTCCTCAAACCATCAAAGTTGTCTTAACCCTTGCCTTGAGTCATTCATGGCAAATGCACCAACTTGATGTCAATAATGCGTTCTTACAAGGATCACTCACAGAACAAGTGTTCATGGCTCAACCTCCAGGATTTAAAAATGCTCAATTTCCCAATCATGTGTGTAAATTGAACAAAGCGATCTATGGACTGCGTCAAGCTCCACGTGCATGGCACGATTCCTTGAAATCTTTCATCAACTCTTATGGTTTTTTTACAAGCAAAAGTGATCCGTCATTGTTTATATTTACATCTGGCAGTATTAAAATATATTTTCTGGTGTATGTAGATGATCTCCTCCTTACTGGAAATGATACTCAATTCATGATTACATTCATTGAAGCCTTATCACAAAGGTTCTCTCTCAAAAATATGGGTTATCCTCACTATTTTCTAGGTGTTGAATTGATTCCTGTAAAAAATGGTCTCTACCTTTCTCAACACAAATACATCAGGGACACACTTGAGAAATTTGATATGGAGGGGGCGAAACCATCACCAACACCATTATCTTCCACAGCCAATCTACAACTTCATGATGGACATGCACCAACAGATGCAACACATTTTCGGAGGATCATTGGAGCATTACAATATCTCAATCTTACTAGGCCTGATCTATCATTTGCAATCAATAAATTATCTCAATTTATGCATAAGCCAACTACACTTCACCTTCAACACTTGAAGCGTTTGCTAAGGTACCTGAAAAATACCATTAACTTTGGTATTATGCTGCAAAAATCATCCACAACAAATTTGTTGGCTTACACAGATGCAGATTGGGGAGGTAATGCAGATGATAGAACTTCTACATCAGCATACATAATCTTCTTCGGCGGTAATCCTGTATCGTGGCTGTCCAAGAAACAAAAAACAGTGGCAAGGTCCTCAACTGAAGCCGAATACAGAGCTGTAGCAACATCGACTGCTGAAATAATGTGGCTCACTAACCTTCTTGGTGAATTAGGAATTTCAACACTTGCTCCCCCAAAACTTCTCTGTGACAACATTGCTGCCACATATCTATGTTCCAATCCTGTCTTACACTCACGGATGAAACATATATCATTAGATTATCATGTCAGGGAACAGGTACAAGCCGGCAAACTTCAAGTTTCTCATGTATCTACTAAGGACCAGCTAGCAGACATCCTGACAAAACCTTTAGCTACTGCCAAGTTTGAGGATCTTAGAGACAAGATTAAAGTTACTAATGGCAACTTAATCTTGAGGGGGCGTAATAGCTCAACATGAGCTGTACTAGACGTGGCATAGATTAGCATGAGTTGTTTTATCTAATACACAACTAAAGGAGTAGTAACAAAAGATGCAATATTTACTCCATATACATAGGAATTTAATTGTTTCAATCTTATGCAGTAGCTGCTCCATATACATAGGAATTTGTTACTTCATTCCTATCACTAGGAGCCTCATCACAGTCTATATAAAGACTTGTTGTAAATTGTAAACATTCAATTCAATTAATGCAATTACCATTGATTCCTTTACTTTATACCCTCACGCCATTCCCTATCACCACACCATTCTCCCAAACTCATCCAAATCTATGGTCATTCTCACATGCAATTAGTCCTTTAGATTCACCGGCTCATTCTTAACAAGGAAAGGAACTTTAATTTCTCTTCTCTCTCATGTCTCGTCACACTCTCTCTTTGATATGAAGGGAAGTTAAGTTTCTAATAACATCAAGTTGAATTGGTAGTGCATGTGTCTTGCTGAGGTTGTAAATTGATTAATCAAGCTAGAACCTAAGCTTTAGGGTTTGAAGCTCAATTTGATGCATAAGCTGTCAGAAGGATCCAAAAAACCAGCTGAGGTGAGTTTCTTGGTTTAAGTTTGAATTTTTGGAGGATGGAATGAGATTAGAATTTGAGATTTAAGAAATTATTATGGAAAAGTGATTTAGCAACCTTAATGAACTGTTGTTGTTGTTGTATTGTGGGCTAGTGTTGTTGTTAAAACTGATTGGTATGATTAGAATGGTTATGGCTGAATTCTATGGAATTTTAGTTAAAAATTCGTATGACAGTTCAGGTACTAATAGAGTCATAGTTGTTGCTGTGTAGCCCAGACTTATGTAATTGTTGGATTTTCGGATTCTACACTTGATTCCCTTCAGTTTGGGTGTAAACTTGATATGTTTTGGATTAGAAATGGATTCGGAAAACGCGTTTAAAGTTTGGATATTGATGCTGGAAACTGCTTACGGGTTTTAGCATGGATTTTGCAGAATAAGCTAGAATGTAAGTTTAAGTTGGGTGAGTAATTTCAGAACTGAATATGTATGCTTAATTGGCTGAGTAAGAGTTTGATTTGAAGTTTAAATGCAACAATTAGAAGTTGAAAGTCAGTAGCAGTTTTATGCAGAAAATTTGTTGCGAGTTTGCATATGCGAGTGGCACCATCAAATGGTTCTAAGCGGACGAGATGGCTCGGTATTGCTTGCAATTTCAGGTGGGTTCCCTTAGAGCCTTAAACTCTAGTTAGTTTTAGCTCCATTAGTTTCCCCAAAATTTATGCATGACAACATTAGTTTAGATATAATAATAGTATCCCCAAATTATGAATTGTGCATGATCACATAAGTTTAGGATCAATTAGTGTATGAGAGGAGCTTAATCCCAAAGCTTCTCTCCATTTTAATCATGTAATATATGTTGCATTATTCATGGCTAGCGAGAAAAGGGATTTGTGGTGAGAAGTTTTGTAAAAATGGTGAAAAACATGATAACAGAGTACTGAACTGATAATCTCGCTAAGCGAAGTACTTCTCGCTAAGCAAGGATATCAGCTCAGAATTCAGCAGAATTTGAAAACAGGAACTGTATTACTCTTTTGATTCCCCAATCTTTCTAGATGGTTTTCTGTGAATAATGCAGGTATAATCCTTAATTAAAATGTTAATTACACATTAAGTTATGATAATCAGGAAATCAGGACAAGTTAGTTACCCAGGGAGGGAATTCATGGGCAGGATAACAATCGGGATAGTTAAGTTATGTTAAGGAAGTCAGTCAATCATGGTGGTTACTTATGTACCACGTTATGGGATTCGAGGAATCCAATCATGTTACGATTGTGAGCTTCATGCTGTGTCGATGCGTATAATCATCGACGACGGATATGTCAGGCCTCTGAGATCGGCTCACCTCAGAGTGTCTTAGTTATGTTAAAATGAACAAGATAATTAATCTGTGTTACACCTTTATATTATTATGTTTATGAAATCATGTTATGAAATTATGTTAGAGACTGACAATCAGGATCAAGGAACTTTTAGTTCATCAGTTGCCCCCGGTGTAAACACCAATAGTAACTGGGTAGTAGGAATCCACTGAGACGAAGTGACTGTTCTCATCCCCCACTTATTTGATTTCAGATAAGCAGATTGTTCGAGGATCGTGGCCTCGAAGCATGAAGATTCGGATACGTGGTTTATATTATGGAGCTGACATTATGTTAATATTATGTTTGTATAAGATTCAGTTTATTTATGTTCAAATGTTAGCTCAATCATGTATTCATTCATTGGATTTTTGTAATCCTATTCATGTATTTGGTCTTTATGTAATGAAAATTAATGTTTCCCGATTCAATTATGTTCACTCTTGTCGGTATTCTAGATAAATCGATATAGGGTGTTATAAAGTCCAACTTTAGAATTTGATTTATAATGATAATCGTCATATTGCCATATAATTGACTTTATAAAAATTAATATAGTACATGAATTAATGCTAATTGAAAAGGTTGTGAGAAAATGACATCTCAACAAATGCTTATAGAGAACATCCGCATCATTTTGAGGAGGAATAAAAATTATATAAGAAGTGATGATTAGTGTTTTTTCTCGTGAGATCTTGAAATTGAACCCCAAACTATAAATATTGGCTAAATTACAAAATACAATCATTAAACCTAAAACTACAAATCGTTCTATATAATAGACATAATTAAATTATTGAAATCTAGCATCGAATTTCTTGTTGCATGAAAAATTATGCTTGTAATTGTTCCATCTAAAATAACGACTATGTCCTTAGGATCATGGTTCAATATGGATTTAACGCATAAAAAATCACCTGAATCACATGAAAAAAAAAATTAGATCATGAGAAAAAAATATGAAAGAAAATACAGAAGAATAAAAGAAAGAATGAATGATGGGAGAAAGTTGGAAAAAATGTATCAGAAGAGTTGCTTATATTTATACTGAAATCTGGAATACAATATTAATTAACATTCCTTAATTTGTCATTTTGGTTCCTACCATGATATAATTAGTAACAGAGTATTAAAACAATTAAATAGAAAACGTGTAATAATTAAGGCAATTGTGAGAATGGTGGTAGTGATTGATTAATAATATAAGATCAAATTAATTAAGAAGATAAGATCGAAATCAAAATCAACCAAAATTGGATATGTAAACCTTAAGGAGTTTTAACCAAACGATACATAAGCAAATGTCGTCTTAGAAGATGCCATGTAAGATTAGAAAAAAATTGGTTGATCAAGAGAATGCCATATATGAAAGTTTCCATGAGAAAAAACTCCTAAACATATAAATAACTAGTATAACTTACCCGTGCTATCGCCCGGGTTAATGTTCTATGAAAAATATAGATCATTTTTTTTCACACATGAAAAATATGGATTATTAAAATTTTAATATTGTGATTTTTTTAATTATTTGTAAAATTAATTTTATATGTAATGTAATAGTTTATTTAAATATGATAAAAGATCCAAATTTTAGAGATTTTAAGGAGAAATGACATAATGAAGAGTGATACTCCACTCCCCGTTCCAAACTCACATGTTCATATATTTGTTCTTTTATTTTCATAAAAAAAGGTCATTATGCAAAAACTAATCTAACGGTTAATATACTTGTTCTTAATCGTCATCTCTCTCCTTTAGACATTTGTTTTCTTCAGGAGTATTTTATCTCATGTCCCGTGTGAAAAAATTTCACATTTGAGAAGCAAAATGAGCCGATTTTAATATTATTTATTTAAAAGTAATGAACAGTGGAATTGTTTGTCATAAATATTTTTTTAATTGAATTTGAAGACCATAAAAATTATTATATCCAGCTGACAATTATACCTAATTAGTATATGCAGTTGGCAATCTTCCTTTCATAAAAAAAAATTTAAAAACAATTGCTTTGGTACAAAAATATTTTTTTTTTGATGAAATTGGTACAAAAATAATTATTAGAGTAAATTTATGATTTTCGGTCAACAAAAATAATGACTATATAATTGCTTGCTATATATAGCACTTCAAAAACAATTCCTTTTGTAATAATGCAAAAAAAAAAAAATATATAAAGCATTTAATTCATTTATGGCCAAAAATATGAGAGAAAAATGCATTTGGGAACGCCATGTGTACAGAATCCTTCTATCAAACCCTCCCAAATAATAATAATAATAATAATAATAATAATAATAGATAGATAGATAATAGATAATGGAGAATGATTTGAATTTATTTTTTGGTAACAAATGATTTGAAATTTTGAATTCACATTAATTGAGAGATCGTGTATTAATGATTTTGAATTACTACTTGATTTGATTTAGTTGAAATCATTTGATTGATTTGTGGAATTGAATTTTTTTTTAATGTTTATTTATTTTACGGCGAAAGCAACCTGTATGCATGTATTAATAATAATAATAATATGTTAACATTATTTCTCTAAAAAATATATATTTGAAGTTTATATTGACGGTTGTAATTTTTTTTATTTTATTTTGTGTCTTTCAAGTGTGTTTAATAATATGAAATGAGTTTTTTTTTTCTAAAAAAAAAATGGATTGGTAAAAAAAATAAATAATAAGAATTCATAATGATTGTAAAGAGAATTGGTAATGTTGTTAAAAAAAATTAAAACGTATTCGATTGTTTCATTTTGAATGATTATTTGTAAATTAGCAATTAATTTTGATTCAGAAAAACACTAAAGAAAAAAATATTCCTTATATGAGTACCGCACATAAATTCTATTGAAGATGCTCTCTAAATTGCCATATAGAAAAGATGTTCTCAATTGTTGCCACATAGATTATGATGAATGAGAGGATGCCACATTGGATTAATAAAAATTAAAATTCATAAGAAAGTGACACGCAGATTTGTTTCTTTGAGAAAAAACTCTTAAACATATAAATAATAGATAGATTCACAAAAATAAAGATCTCCTTTTTTTAAAAAAAAGAAGTATAAAATAAAAATTGCAATAGAAAAATATACAATAATGATGAACTTAATACTATTGAAAAAATACATCATTTGATTAATTTGTTAATAGATTCATCAAGTAAATACATCATTGATATTCCAACTTGTATCCAAGACATCATTGATATTGATAAAGTGCTATAAGCAAGATTTTATAAAAAAATAAAACAACAGTTGTTAAAACAGACTCCGAGCTCTCAATTCAATCCATTTTGTGAGAATGTGATGCATTTCGTCTTGCCTCTCAATTATTTCCCTGTCACGAAAATAAATAGGATTAATAAATAAAAAGATGACCAAAAGAAAATAATCTAAAAGGTAAAACAAACAATATATTAAAAATATAAGAAATATCGAACAAAGAAGAAAAAATAAAGAAATTTAAAAAGGTGACAATATACAGAAAAAATAGTGATTATCGAGAGAGATGAATAAGAGATAATGAAGATTGAAAAATTGTGAGTTTTAGAGTTCAGACAAATGTTATATATATAGTAAAAAAAATGGACATATGAGTAATTTTGTCTTTAATATGAAATTAAATTCATTAAAGTCAAATATATTGATTCCATTTTTAATTTTAAAAATATATTAGTAAATTAGTAAATAAGACATATTCCATTATATTATAAATAAATTAAATAAATTAATGCACATGAATATAACACACATATTCCAATTTTTTTAAATAATAATAAAATATTAATTATATTATGTGACTCTATATAATTATAAAATTATGAAAATATATAATATTTTTTTTTTACCGTAATATAATATATATATATATATATATATATATATATATATATATATATATATATATATATATATATATATATATATATATATATATGTGTGTGTGTGTGTGTGTGTGTGTGTGTGTGTGTGTGTGTGACCTTAGTATTTTGATACACGACCATTTAGAAAAATTTTTGTGAGAGAATAATTTGTAGACCATAAAGATTTAATATTTTTTTAATTGAATTTGAAGACCATAAAAATTATTATATCCAGCTGACAATTATACCTAATTATTATATGCAGTTGGCAATCTTCCTTTCATAAAAAAAAATTTAAAAACAATTGCTTTGGTACAAAAATAATTTTTTTTTTGACGAAATTGGTACAAAAATAATTATTAGAGTAAATTTATGATTTTCGGTCAACAAAAATAATGACTATATAATTGCTTGCTATATATAGCACTTCAAAAACAATATTTATTTAAATGGATTGTCCAACCAAGAATCAGAAAGTAAAATGTTAACATGATTTTGATTCAGAAAAACACTAAAGATTCTAAGTAAAATTATTTCCTTTTAAAATTATTTTTAATAGGTGCATTAAATTCGATTTATAAACAATAATTGAAAAATGATTGAATTTCCAAATTAGCCAAAGATTCTAAGTAAAATGATATCATCATGTATTAGAGAAATTGTTAAGGCCTTCATAGTTAGCCACATAGGAATTGGAGAAATATTAGAATGTCACATAAGACATGGATCAAGGAAATGGTGTCACATAGAAATAAGACCATGAGAGAGAAACTCCTAAATATATAAATAATAGATAGATTTGTCTTTTTTGAAAGAATTCATAAGAAAGAACTCTTAAGCATTTGCCACATAGGAAATGTCCAACCATAAGAGTGCCATCTATTACATAGATTAAGGAGAGGTTGCCACTTAGGAGAAAGATCATGAAAGAGAAACTTATAAACATATAAATAATAGATAAAATAAATAGGTATTCGTATTAATATATGATTAAAAATATAGATCTAAGTAGAAATTATAATCGTCAAAAAAAGTAGAAATTATAAATAATTAAATAAATAAAAAAGTCATCTGTATTAATGCATACAAAGAAATATACATTCCCGTAGAAATTACAATAAAACATAAGCTCTCGTATTGATGTATGAGTTGAAAATATGAAATATACGTTACCGTAAAATATTAATATTTCTTAAATAAAAATATGAAATATATAGTTTATATTAAACATTCACCCGTTTACATGTAAAATGTTCATCCTCGTATATACAGAGACCACGTTATCATAATATTTGTGGAGTTTCAAAACTCTAAATAAATACATACTCCCGTCCCCGTGCCGAAAATGTTATCATAATATTTCAATTTAATTTTGAATAAGCTTTCGAAGAAAATCAAGAATGTTATAAAATTGGAATAAATTTAATGATATTAATGTGTGATAAGTCAAATAGACAAAAAAAAGTCAAAATATGGAAACAATTTGAATAAGAAGTAATTTTCCAAAATGTTTTTTACTAAATATAGAAAAAAATTTGTCAATTATTTATTAGATTAAACACTAAAATTTCGTGAATAATTAAAGATATTATTTTTTTTAAAAAAAAAACAGCAACAAAAATAAAATATTATTTTGTGAATTTTTTTACCAAATAAAAAATAATTAACTATATTGTTTTTATTAATAAAATCGAATTTTGAAAAACCTTTTGAAGGAAGTCAATGACATTATAAAATTGGAATGAATTTTACTTGATTCAAAATATAATAATTTCAATGCTACTAATATGGAATAAACTGATAGACAAAATAATTTTTATTATTAAAATCGAATTTTGAAAAACCTTTTGAAGGAACTCAAGTCAATGACATTATAAAATTGGAATGAATTTTATTTGATTCAAAATGGAATAATCTCAATGCTACTAATGTGGAATAAAGTGATAGACAAAATAATAAAATTATGGAAACAATTTGAATAACAAATTCTTAACAAATTCTCCCTCATGTCAATCTATAACAACACAGTAATATAGATTGACATGTTAGTCAAATTTGTATCAAAAGGCATTGTTTGTTTTATTAAAAGGAAAGGAGGAGGCGTATAACATGAGAAACCTTGTGGGTGTGTCATTGTATTAAACACCAAAAATCCGCTGACTGATATAATCAATTGAAACAAAAAATTATTTATTATTCTTGTCATGTTTTACTTATTTATTTTGCTTGCAAATTATCTGAAACTAAACTATTTCTTCATTTTTATTATAAATCTAAGTTGTTTCTAATGTGATATATGCACATCTAATAAACAATCAATTCTAGAGGTGATCGTATCCGAACCAATCCAAACCAAAAACCACAAAAACCGCATTTGGTTTGGATGACTTTTTTACTCATAACCGAACCAAACCGGGCCGCGAACACCCCTAATCAATTCTATGTAAATAGAATATTCACAAAAATAAAGATCTCCTTTTTTTTAAAAAAAAAAAGAAGTATAAAATAAAAATTGCAATAGAAAAATATACAATAATGATGAACTTAATACTATTGGAAAAATACATCATTTGATTAATTTGTTGATAGATTCATCAAGTAAATACATCATTGATATTCCAACTTGTATTCAACACATCATTGATATTGATAAAGTGCTATAAGCAAGATTTTCTAAAAAAAAACAAAACTACAGTTGTTAAAATAGACTCCGAGCTCTCAATTCAATCCATTTTGTGAGAATGTGATGCATTTCATCTTGCCTCTCAATTATTTCTCTGTCACGAAAAATAAATAGGATTAATAAATAAAAAGATGACCAAAAGAAAATAATCTAAAAGGTAAACCAAACAATATACTAAAAATATAAGAAATATTGAACAAAGAAGAAAAAATAAAGAAATTTAAAAAGGTGACAATATACAGAAAAAATAGTGATTATCGAGAGAGATGAATAAGAGATAATGAAGATTGAAAAATTGTGAGTTTTAGTGTTCAGACAAATGTTATATATATAGTAAAAAAAAATGGACAAATGAGTAATTTTGTCTTTAATATGACATTAAAGTCAAATATATTGATTCCATTTTTAATTTTAAAAATATATTAGTAAATTAGTAATTAGTAAATTAGTAAATTAGTAAATAAGACATATTCCATTATATTATAAATAAATTAAATAAATAATATTCCTTTTGAAATTATTTTTAATAGGTGCATTAAATACGATTTATAAACAATAATTGAGAAATGATTGAATTTCCAAATTAGCCAAAGATTCTAAGTAAAATGATATCATCATGTATTAGAGAAATTGCAAAGGCCTTCATAGTTAGCCACATAGGAATCGGAGAAATATTAGAATGCCATATAAGACATGGATCAATGAAATGATGCCACATAGGAATAAGACTATGAGAGAGAAACTCATAAACATATAAATAATAGATTACA
This sequence comes from Trifolium pratense, assembly GCF_020283565.1. NCBI lineage: Eukaryota > Viridiplantae > Streptophyta > Magnoliopsida > Fabales > Fabaceae > Trifolium > Trifolium pratense. The sequence continues at coordinate 42,682,550 of NC_060064.1, read as the reverse complement.
GTAGCAAATAGTTGATAAGTTAACTTATGGTGAATAAGCTTACGGTTTATAGTTTATGATGCTAATTACTTATAGCTTATAGAGAATAAGCAGCTGATTTTTTATAAGCAAAGATAGTATCATAAAGAGTACATGGTGTATTCGACTTACAATTCGAGAAACACACATCAGATGCATTGAAAGCAACAATTGTTAAGTTCATGTTCCTCCAATGTGCTTCTCTTATAGATTATAAATATGTAACATGAATGTCCAATTTCCTTTATATTTATCCTGATGAAAATTCAACTCCTAAGGGCTCCAATTGTTACCTTATCTTTTTCTTCACTTTTTTTTTTACCAATCTCCCAAGTATTAACAATTACACAACTAGTACTTCACTTCTCATTGTTGCTAAGATTCTGTAGCAATTAATTAATCACTCTTAAAAATCCGGAACCGGATTATTGTTTGTAAAGATGCTTTACACTATTTCTAAAACTCAACAAGAAGTAGAGAACGAATAATTGTAAAATTCCGAATTAAAACAGTTGCAGAATCATATTGTCTTTGCAGAAAATCATTTCTTCCCTGAAGATGCCAGTTGAGTATGGTATTGCTAACATCATTATTGTGGCTTTGATGGAGTTGGAGATGACGGCGGCTTCAAATCTGGGTACTGCAAAGAAAGAAAAATTGGATCAGAATATAAAGAAAACAAAAGATAAAAATAAATAGCAAGCAACTCATTACTTTCTTTTCATATCCGACAAGGTTTTCTGTAATTGAAATCATAATATCTGAATAACAATGTTCTTTCTAACCATCATTCCATGCTCACAAATGAATAACAGTGGTTATCGCTTTACATTGAACTGTTCTATTTGACTTTGAATTGTTCCATTGTGAAATTATTGTGCCTATAACAATGAGTGATATATCAATGTTCTTTCTAACTTCATTTTAAATAAGTAACTCCAGTACAGTCAGAGGGCCAGCGCCGTGCTTGGGATCCCAAAGAGCAAGCAAAGGCGCACCTAGAGAATTACCTCCTAAGATCTTTATAATTCCTGAAAGGATGCTATTCAGTTAACTTTTAGAAGCCACGAGCAACTTCAGCAATATGATTTTTCTAGGTTATTAAAAGTCAACATTAACTAATTGGTGTTTTCTGCTTACACCATTGAACATGTACTGCTAGACATATGAAGGGCCACAATGAAAAGGAGGCGAAAGCAAAAGACAAAGAGAGGTTTGAGAATAACATACATTGGGATAGGGAGAAGAGGAAACCACCGAACTGATTTTCACTTCCGGATTCGACTCTACAGACCTTTTCATATGACAATTTTCTGTCTCTTGGTTTCCAGCTGCAGGGATATCAGAGGATGATGCACTCTCGTTATTACTATCATCATTTTGCTGAATGGCCCCATTACCGTTTGTACTGAGCTGTTGTGGCGCTTTACTCTTTTTCCTTCGGATTATATGCACAGAAGGAGGCAAAAGGGTATCCTGTATAGCCTGCAACAACGACCTAACATATCAACTCTATTCTACTTCAACAAATTTTCGCAACCAGATACGCACATTCCTAAGTTGGCATCAATTTGATGTGTGGTGTGGGAAATGAATTTCCAACATCTGATAACTGAATCCTCAGTTTAAGAAATATAGTTTAATTTTAAGTAATGCTAACTTATATTCAATTTATACGGTTTGCCAAGGTTAAAAAATAGTTTAATTTTAATACATAGTCAGTGTAAAATTTTGTACACTGTCAAACAATCACAACTATTGTATAAATAATGTTTAATATATTATAAATAAATTCAAATGTCTTGTCCCCGGTTGGTGGGGTCATTGCAATATGCAGAGGCTGGTGAAATTTTTGCCACTAGACTACTTGACCAAAAAAAATAAAAATAAAGAAGTCAAATGTCTTTGATGATTTGACGATAACAATTGATTGATAGTGTAAAAAATATTTACATTGACAATACATACCAATTAAATCCTAAGAAATATACGAATAGAATACAGAAGGATGTTCAATGCATTCTGGTAAAAAACACAAGCATAAGAGAAGACAAAGGCCATACCATCCATCCTTGCTGGCCTCTAACTCCACCTTTGATTGCATAAGCTTCTTTGAAACCATTCTTGAATAATAATTCAGCAACTTTCATGGAATTACCGTCAAAACTACCTTACAATCAAAAGAGTAACAAGTGAGAAATTTTTGTCACTTGTACAGTATATGGTTAAAGAAAACGAAAACATTTGTCAACAATGTAACTCCTATAATCTTAGTCAGAGTCATATTATAACAAGATTATGAGTCTGTTTCGACTGACTTATTTGAGCTTATCTACTGACATAAGCACTCGCGAAACTGTTTCGAACAACTTATGGAAAGAGTTTATGACAAGTTCAAAAGCTGTTTTCAGCTTATTTTCATACGCTCTCCAAGATAGCTCGTGAAAACAGCTTACAACCTATAAGAATACAGTTAACTCAAGTGTATCTTATGTTATAGAAATAATTTATCCTATAGGCTGCAAACTAAGTTGTTTATCCAAACAGCACCTTATTTCTCAATCAATTCCATTCCATTTTTCCACTCAAATTACACATGACTTATAATTCAATTTCATCAAGATATACATTTCTATAAATTCCTACAAAACAAGTTTCATTCTTTACCTGTCCAAAACACAGACAACAGTATTTGAAGCATCCTTAAATCTCTCCAAAACTTTCTTAACAAACCCATCTTCATTTCCCTCAACAAACTCAACCTGCACAACTTCCTTCTTCAACATCTTCAAATTAGGAGACCCAAGAAACTTCACATTCTTCCTATCCCTTATATCCAACAGCTGAGAATCAGCATCATCACGAAGTTTCCTGAAAGCATCAATGGCTGAAACAAACTTATATTTCCTGAAATACTCTTCTGCTAAAGGAATACCAACAAGGTAAATGAAGCTACAAGCAGCAACAAAAAATGGGTATCTGTTGAAAAAATCATCAATGGAAACAAGAATTGTTTCTAAGTTGATTCTTCCTGCATCTGATTCAGCTAAAATTGGTGCTGAAGTGGATTCAACAGCAAGGGATTGAAATGGAGTGAAGAAATCAATTATAGCAAGTGAAAAACATGATTTTTTGAAGTGGTTTTGAAGTGGGATAGGAGAATGAGAAATTGGGGTTATTTTGGTGGTGGATGAAGAAGATGGGATTGAAGAGTGGTGTGGATTGTGGTTTGAGAGAAGAGAGAAAGGTTTGGTGGTGAAGAGTTTTTGGGTTTTGGGGTGGGTTTTGGTGAAGAGTGGATAAGAGAGGAGAAGAGAAAGGGAATCCATGAAGGAGTGGCAAATGTACATGCCAAGGTCCTATGAAGAAGGATAAAGAGATTAAACATTATTATATGCATCATATATTCTTCATAGGTATCAAATTTTTTAATTTTTATACCATTTTTTTACTGCGTATATTTTTGAGAAAATTATTTGATGGAAAAAAATATAAAATGCATACTTCAATCATATTTTGCTATATCAAGTTGTAATTTGTTCACTAAAATAAAATATATCTATTATTTTTTTTCTAATGTAGTAATTCCAATAGATGATGGTGTAAGGCATCTAACAATCTTAGGTCATCTTAGGTTATTTGAGTCCGCAGTAAAATTCTAGAAAATTGAATTTGAGTTCTTTTCAGAGAAGAGTCATGTTGTCAATTCTTCCAATACTCATTGTCATATTATTTTATTGGCTATTTAATTTTTCTTTTTATAATAATCTTGTTTCCTAAAACATGTAATAGTCTCATAAGTCCTAGCTCAACCGACAAAAAATACAAAAATTGTTAGGTCGGACGTCGTGACCCGGGTTTGAACCCGAGATCTCACAATTATGTGTATTTAATTTCGGTGGATTACCACTTCATCAAAAAAAATAAAACATGTAAAAATATCTAACTGATGATATATGATTGGACAGCTGTGTCAAACTATTTTACACTTTGAATATATAGTAATTAAATTCTTTGCATAATTGGGGTCTCTTTCTACCTCAGATAGTGTGGGTATCTCTCTCTCTATGGGAATTTGAATTCTCTTCATAGTATATCACATTGTAGAAAACCAATCTCTTCCTCTATATTAGTCAAAAAAAAAAAAAACTCTTCCTCTATATTCAATCTCATTAGTAAGTATAGTAATAATTAATTAATCATCATTGATATAATTTGTAAGACATGTAAAAATATGTGGGTAGAAATGAGAAGTACAGTGGCTATCTGACAATAGTATGTTCCTTTCGTAAGACCAACCAAAAAAACACTCTTATGAGTCTTACAGAACATTTCCAATGAAAGATCCAGATATTTTCTACATTTACATGAACTAAGCTTATGTCCTGTACAAGATGTAAGGATTCTATACAACTAAAAATCGGATTTTGAAACTCATGCACATCAGTGTTTTTTTTCCAAATTGTTAAGTACATCTTCCATGCATGCTTTGTAAACTTCCATGCCTGGAACGTGTTTTGCAATGTCGAAGCCAACATTCATCCATTTCTTCCCCATTTCAATCTGACCCAACCTAACTGGTACTGCTGCTCGGTTCCATGCAGTCATAGCAAGCCACTTTCCTTCTTCGATTGGATATTCACCTTCCTTCAAACCAACCATTATCCTATAGGCTTGCTTGTACATGCTATATACAAGATCATCATCTTTATCACCCTTGTGAATGCTAGCAATGGCTATAAGCTTGCGAACAACAAGAGCAACATTTTGATAATCAGGAACTGGCGATGAAAGGAAAGATGAGAGACATTCATTTAGAGCAAAGGTGGCTACTTCGTGATTAGATTGTGGTCCCTGTGAGGCATGTAGACCTATCTGAAGAAGGTACTGAGGCTTACAAGCCTTTGAACTGGCAAAACTTTTCACTGTGAAAAGTTGTGATCCTAAGTCATTTAGCCTTCCTTGGACATCATAAGCACAGAAAGTGTATATGAAGAAAAGCTCAGGTGCAATTGTATTGATTTGGCCATCGTTAACAGAGTTCCCAGATGAAATTGACTTTAGCATCTGCATCCACATAAGATGGGAGCAAGATACTATTCAACAAAATTCACATTAAAATACTATAAATTAACAACAAATTACTTTTTATGGTAAAATAAAACTAATTTTATCCATCAAGTCAGGTTAACCCATTTCAAAAAGACTAATGCATCAGGTACCATGTAATGAAGAAAAGAACATTTCCATACCTGTCCCGCTCTATCTAGTAAAGTTACAGCTTGTTTGACTTCAGTTTCTGGCATAGCAGTCTTCCTCTGAAATTCTGAAGCTATCATTGATGACACAGAAAGCACTAATGATTTACAAACCATGACATTGTTCTCATCATTAGACCCTTTAACTAGATCATAAAAATTTGATGCAAGTCTTAAGAACTCAGCAGACAATTCATAGTTCTTATCTTGTCCTGTTTTTGTACCGAAATTCCATGAAGTCACAGCAAACCAATTTCGCTCACGTCTTCCAACCTCCTCTTTTCCAAAGAAGCAGTCAGGACCAAGCTCAGATGCTCGTGTATGGGCGTGTTTTAAGGTTTTAAGAACTTTCTGTTCATTACCCGATTCTTGTGATAGGACAGTGACCAAGGTGCGCATAACTGTAACTTCTGCTGTTGGCATGGACTTTCCTGAAGCATATAAATTTAGCATAGTTGATAGAGAGGCAACAGCAACAGGCCGAGCACTACAGGCAACAGCTTCATGGGCTGAAAGTGAGAGAAAATCTGGTTGAAAGTCAAGGCAGGTAGTCATCGCTTCAATTTGAGCAATAGCACCTTGGTTGTCATTCTTTTGGAGATAAATTTTGTACTGAATTAAAACAAATGAATATAAATTCTCATGTCATTCAAATTATCAACATGGCCGTAATGAGAAGCAAATGGGCTTAGTTATAAATCATAAACAACTTAAAACAGTGAATAGGAAATCAATGTAAAGTGTCTTTGTAAGATATAACTTTAATCTATCTATAAGCAATGTGGACTTGTCTGCTGTTTTAGGCCAAATATGTGTGTTTATAGTTATACATGTGTGTGACATAGATACCGCAGAAGTTAGAACCAATACACAAAGAGAGATAGAGAAGACAGTACCTTAAGAAAAGCACAGACAACGTTGGGCTCAAGCTGCAAAGATGGAAAAACAAAGATAATACTTCTTATTCTTATTTGAGTAAAAGTTATTGCAACAAATTCAAATTTCTAGTTTTCAACAATACCTTCTCAGCCTCATCGATGTATTCTTTGGCGCGATCCAGCTGTAACAGACCAAGGTGGCAGAGACACAAAACTCTAAAGCCCTTGGCTCTAAGTATTCTATTCTCTGTGTCATGTGGAATATATAGCATGGATTTTTCAAAGAGTTCTGCACTGGTCCCATAATCTTTTGACTGGAAATTGTCAGCACCACTGAAAATTGGGTAAAAATATTGAGATTGGTGATTTGACTTATTTCACTTGGAAGGAAATGCAAATATTCAAAGGTATAATCATATGAAATGCAAATATTCATCAAGTAAATTGTAAACTCTTTCAACATATTTCTGCTTCAGTGCTCTAGTGGATGTCATTTCTAGATGTGATTAAAAAAGAGATATACCGACAGCAGCTGATAAAGACAAGAGCAACACAAAACTTAGTCTCCTAGGCAGCTTTAGTTGTACAGAATCTATACAAAAGCCACAAAAGGATCGACCTAGGTGACTTAAAATGTACAAAGAGAATGAATGTGATAGAAATCAGCTGATATATAAGAAAGAAATAGGGAAAATCCCCTTTAATTACATAATGATATCGCAGAACTTCGAGGGTCTGCACCTCCCTAATGCCAAAATGGCCCCTTTCCAGTCAAATTCCAAGATACCCTCTTTCTTAATCACCCCTTCAAATTCCAAGATACCCTCTTTCTATATGGTAATTATTTTCTATAAAAACTACCTATTCTGATCTAATTGCAGTTCCATATGACAGTTATTTTCTATAGAAACTGTCAACTAATAATAAAAACTGTCTAATAATAATAACTAACAAGGCCCATTATTATGTTATCCTAATTAAGTCCCATATCTAACAAAATGTAGATGGCAGTTACTGCTTTATTAGATAAACACTACAGCTGCAGTAATATTGTAGTAGTAATGTATTTCACGCTAAAACTGGATAGACATACTTATGGAAAAACTCTCACCTGATTCTACAATTTTTGCTGTATTTTGAAGGTTAACTTTTTGCAGTTGGGCTAGGATTCGCTGAGAAAGTTGCAAAGAGTAATTTATTATTTAATTACTAGTTAGTTACTACTAGAATATGATTTGAAATTTTGAATTGTATCTTTCTTTTTTACTTGACATTAGTTGTGGACTGATAATTGTTTAATCAAACAGAAAAGGCAATGGAGAGACTCTTCTCGTCAAATTGTATTCAACACAAATATTCTTACATCACATCTAATAAACAAAGAAATGAACAGCGATTTGCTTATATAGAATATCCTCTTAGAGCAGTTCAACTTCAACCAAGAAAGCTTTTCCATATAACTTGGCAATTTCATAACTTCAAAAAAAATTGCACATTCAATCACACACAAAACATTAATTAAGATAACAAATCCAGAGTTATATTTTCTAAGTTAAACTGTTTATGACACACCCCACAGTGTCATCATGCAAAGGGCACAAACCACATTCAAATTTATACAGCTATGCAGCTAGCAGAAGAAACAGATTAGGAATAAACCAAAGAGTAATACTATTATCATACCAATTCCACAGAACAGCATGCATTGCAGTTCTATCCTTAGCAGATTCCTTTTCTACAAAAAGAGCCACCACCCTTTCATCTGACACAAGCTCAGCAACCACTTTAGCCCTCACTTTACCCCCTTCTCCTCCGCCACCGAGCACCCTACTCGCCACCCTTACCGCAGCACCAGCACTAACATGACACCTCCCTAATAGCCCTAAAAACACTCCTTTTGCTGTCTCCGCACCCGCGGTCCCAGCCGCGCTAAAATAGGCATCCACGGCAGACACCCAAACACCTTCCGGAATCCCTCTATCAATCACCATTCCCCTCAATTCCTTCTCCGCTTCGCCGTGCCTCCCTAACCCTAACCAAGCCTTCATCGCCAAAACCGAGAGACTTGGATGATCATCACCACCTTCAGCAGAATCTCTCAAAACCTTCACACACTTAATCACACTCTCAAATTCCTCCTTCTGCAAATGAATCGCGGCAATGAACCTCAAAACCTTCCACCTCAACCCTCTAATTTCCACTTTCTCTTCCCGTGTTCTCGCTGCACCGAATCCCTTCTCACAATTCTCCAACGCCTCATTCATCAACTTCAGTGCCTCACTCAAATCGCGATTCGCTGCGTCGCCATTGTTTTTCGACAGCGAGCATTTCCCGAACGCCATGAATTGCTTCGCGAGCTCCATGTAATCCTCGCATGAACCAGAGAGCATGCTCTTGCTTCGGTTCAGCAGCGTAACCGCGAGATTAGGGTCCCGAACCTCCCAAGCAGTTCTGGACCGAGCAAGGTTCAGATCCAGCAACAGTTTTCGCTCTCCGGCATCGGTTATCGACGCTATGTCAAGTTTTGAGACCAGATCGGTGGCTCGCTCGAAGCATTTAGCGGCGAGATCGAATTTCCGGAGGTTGTGCCATAACATACCAGTCTTATAATAGAACGACGCCGACTTAATCGCCGGAGAAGGAATTCCGGTAACATCAATGGCAATGGAGAGAAGGTCGGCTGTCAGGTGTCGGAGTTCCGCCTGATTTTCGGCGGCCACGGTGGATGAAGAAGAGCGGATAGTGGCGGTGTTAGAGATATCGACACATACGTTCCAGAGACGATAGCTGAGTTTCCAAATCTGGAATTTCAGTGAGTTGGAAAACGGAGCGAGTTGACTCAATTGCGTCAAGCATTGACGGAGATTAGCGGTGAGTGCCTCCGGTGGAGGTTTGTTGATGGAGTGGGTTTCGATTTGCTTGACAATTGACTCGATTTGCGAGAGAAGGTGGTGATCGTCTCTGTCTCCGTGGAGAGCAAGGATCTCCGGTGAGGAAATCTCTGCAATTCTCATAATTCTGGCGGGAACTTTGAATATTTGCTTTTTCTTTTTCAACTTTTGGTCGTTCTCTTTCTTTTATGGCTTTTTTTATATTTCTCATCTTTTTGGTCTCATTAGCAATAAGATATACTAGTACCCGGACCCGTGCCAAACACAGGTAAAAAATATATTTACAAAAGAGTTAAGAGAAATTTTTCATCTCTATAAATATTTTAAATTTTATTTTTAGTCCCTGTATTATTTTTAGCATATTTTAGTCCTTTAAATATTTTTTGTCACAATATTTGATTCTTGTTTTTAAGTCAACTCATATGCACTCTTTATATTTCTAAAAGGGTCCGTTTGGTTTACAGGATAAGTGACAGGATAGGATAACTGTATCATATCCTGTTTCAGTCCAGTGTTTGGTGACACAACATGATATGATAAGTTAATCCTGTAGCTTATCCTATCATGTCTCTCTAGTTAAAATTTTTATCCTGAATTTGAGCTGGATTACCAGCAGGATAGGATAAAATATTTTTTTTACTGATTTATTCTATAAAATATATTTTAAAATAAAAAAATGAAAATTAATAAAATATAAATAATAAAATAATTTGATAGTAAATTAATAATAAAATAATTAATTTTTAAATATACATGTGATTTTCTCACAAGGGTAATTTTGTAATTTACATAATCTAAAAATATCAAAATTATACTAAAATTACAATATTTTAAAGTAAACTAATTATTAAAAAATCATAAAATATGGATATTAATTTAAATTTTATAAGAAATTAAATATAATTATTTTGCAATGGTATTTTTATTATTTACGTATGAGATATATCATATATTTATTTAGCTTATCTAACATGTATATATCATTGGGTTATTTATTTGATCACGATTCATATAAAAAATTAAACTTTATTATTTCTCATGTTTTTTATTTAAAACTATATAAATTTATTTGATTACTTATTTATATTTTTCATTTAAAAAATTCAAAGTATTACAAAATAATTTTAAAAAAATAACAATTGATTTACAAGGGTAATTTTGTCATTTAAATATTTTATATATCTTATCAAATTATTATGAGCAAGTATGTATTAAAAACATGATATAATAGTTATCATGTTTGTTATCCTGTGTGCACCAAACACAAGATAGGATAACTGTTATCCCGCTGATATCATATCCTATCCTTATCTTGTTTTATATCCTATCCTATCACTATCCTATCCTGCGCACCAAACGGACCCAAAGAGTTTTGGCTTAAATGCAATTTTGGCCCCCCAAGTGTCACAATTGCTTGATTTTGGCCCCCCACGTTTCAATTGCTTGATTTTAACCCCTAAGTTTCACAATTGCTTGATTTTGGCCCCCCATGTTTCAATTGCTTAATTTTAACCCCCTAAGTTTCACAATTGCTTGATTTTAGCCCTTCTGTAACGACCCAAATTTACTATTCACTATTTAAGTGTTTAATTATTTGGTGACGTGGTTTTTAAGTAAGATAGTAACTTTAAGTTATTTATCGAGAGTTTTAGTTAACGCGCGAGTTAGTGAGAGTTAACGCGAGTTGGGCCAAGTTAGTGGACTTGAGGCCCAATGGGCCTTGGACTTATGGAAGGGGGCGCTATTTAAGCCCATTAGAGAGAGAAAGTCTCATTTTTTTCTTTGTTCTTGAGAAAGATAGAGAGAAGGAAGAGAAGAGGAGAGCTAGGGCAAGCTTGAGCAAGAGAGATCAAGAGCAATCGTTGAGCTTTCGTCGGATCTAAGGTAAGAGAGTAGATTTCATATTCGTGGGTGATACGAGGAAGGGGAGAATGTCGATTTCTCCTCACCCGAACTTCCTCCACCCCATTTTCGTTTTAGTTTTGGATGGATTTTCTTAAAGGAAATCGATTATTATGTTCATAACATGTTTGATATACTCTTGGTATGATGTATGAACGAATTTAACAAGTAAAAACATAAATTGTAGATGTTTGATCTAAGAACTTTGTGTTTTGGTGAGTTTTGGGTAAAATACATAAATCTCTTACTTTATGGCATGTGTTGAAGTAGATCTGTGAATCAATATGTTATTTTATGTTTATGTATGTGTAGTAGACATGAAAACAAACATATTTGGGTTTTATAACATGTAAAATGGGGTTTTTGGGCCAAATAAGTGAGTTTTGGACCATTTTTCGTATGAACATGAAGAACATCAGATCTATCACGCCCAGCGTGACCTTTCACGCCCCCAGCGTGACTGTCCCTCAGCACTCACGCGCAGCGTGATCCCCATCACGCCCAGCGTAATCCTTTTGGAAATGTTGCTGGTCGTCTCGGGTAGCATGATTTCTTATCACGCGCAGCGTGATCATTTCCACGCGCGGCGTAGCCTTGTGTCACGCGCAGCGTGAACCCTTCACGCCCCCAGCGTAGTTCATTTTTTTACAGCGTTGACTTTTGTTGACTTTTGATAGTTTTGACCCTAGAACCTATTTTACCCAGTTTTTCGCGTAGATTCCGATTCCGGAGGTTGTTTTATGAGATAATGCATGTTTAATACAATTGACTTATATTTTGGTATTGTGTTAAAATGCGAAATAAATACATTGTATGTGATAATCGATGTATGTTGATGGCATGAATTAATTGTGTTTGTATGCAATTGTTAAATGGTTGTTGATGATGTTTGTTTAAATATCAAAGAAGTATATTAAGGTGTAAATCAACTTAATAAAGAAGTATATCGAATTATGTTATTCGATAAAGACGTATATTAAGGTATAGTGTTATCTTAATAAAGAAGAAATGTTGGATAGTGTTCCACATTATAAATGAAGAGCTTAATGCTATTAATTGTGAGTGAATTCGTGAAATACATACATGCATTCATGAATATATGTGATATTGGATATTCCAATAAAGAAGGATATCGGATTATATTTATCCGATAAAGAAGGATATTAGAGGTGAGATACTCTAATAAAGAAGATGGTACCACATGCATTAGAAATGTCTAGGATGACATAGCATGAAGTTGAGGCATTAGATTGCATTAAGATATGTGTACATTATTTGATATTTGATATGTGACACATATGTTTGCATTTATGTGATAATTGTTAAGTGACGCATATTTTGCTAAGTGTGCTTATTTATATTCGTTGAAGTGATGTTTGATTATAATGATCTAGAATTTATGATTGAATGATAGATGATGATGTATGTGTATAATGTATGATTATGCATGTTTTATGAAGAAGTGTTTAAGTATCATTTACTTACACTTGTATATTTTGAGTATGTTGTCTAACTCTCTTTTATGTGTTATGTGCTGGACCGTTGGGGGTCCAGATTCACAGGTTTTGTGGTTATCGATATCGAGTCGTCGGTGAAGCTTTGCTCTGATTGTGACACGGGAAAGGGTTGTATTTAGTATATAGAGTCTTCATGACTATTTGTATTTACTTTGGAAAATGTATCTTTATAAAGAAGATTTATTTTGTATAAAGCGAGTTTTACTAATTAATTAACTTAGTATTATTTTCGTAAAGAGGAGTGTAATATCTCGAACCAACAATTTATCAATCAATTGATTTAAGTCTAGAACTTTATTTTATCCGCTGCGTCGTTTTTGAGAAAAGAAATTTTTAAGCCATAATAAAGGCATTAATGGGTTTGGGTGTTACAATTGGTATCAGAGCCCCGTTGTCTTCGGACTGTGTGGGTTATGTGTCGATCAGAGCAGGTCTGTGCAGTCAGACCAAGTGAGTATTGTGTGTCAGTCGTGTTTGTCTAACAATTTTGTTGTGTTTGTTTTGTGAAATCACTCATGTTGTTCATTTAGGAACTATGAGTGGTGTGAATTGGATTAATCGATCCATTCTTTTGTTGAGTAATGGTGTGAGTGCTATACTTCTATGTTTATAATAGTTGTATATGCTTAGAGTTTTAACCTTTGTGTAGTTTAAACTTGGTTGGTTGATGCTTATTTGCTAATTGTTGACGATCCGGCATGATATAAAACTGCATGTGACGATCCGGCATGATATAAAACTGCATGTGATGATCCAGCATGATATAAAACTGCTTGTGGTGATGACGATTTGAAATAATTTTAAAAACTAATATTATTTCTTGAAGATTTTGGTGAAAATATAAAATTACTTTCTTTTAAGTGAAAACTAAAATTTTTCATGAAAGTGAGAAGAGTAGGATGTTAGTGAATCCTCGTGTGTGTTTGTTATATGTTTTGTTTATAACATGTGCTAGATGATTACTAGGAACTTGAATTGCTATGCGTTTTATGAGTAAAAACATGAAGATCTCATAATTCTATGTTGTGATTGTTGATGCATGATTTTAATTGTACTTTCAAGTCTATAATTATGTTATATACTTGATGTTGTGAGTTTTGTGGATCGGTGAGTCGAGAAAACGAGAATTTTAGTGAGCGTAAATTCAAAGTTGTAGCAGAGCACCCAAATTCTGGATGTGCTCGCTAGGCGAGGAATGAACCTCACTGAGTCTCGCTAAGTCTCACTAAATCCCGAAGAAGTTTCTGCCTTGTCTCGCTAGGAGCTCGCTAGCTTTTGCTAAGCGGGGGAGCCAAACAAGAATTTTATTTTTGTTGATGTCTTGTCCTAAGTTGATTAGATGTGAGATTCTCGTCTTCTTGTGTTTGTTAGGACTAGAATAAATGTGAATATGAATTATTGCTATGCAATATTCATTTTTCTTGTGTTGTTTTGATTTCCTAACTTTGAGAGGTGAAGGAAGTATAGGTTACTTGGATGCTTGCATGATTTTGTGTAAGTGTTTATGTATCGTTGGTTGGATTTTGTCCCTTGTATGCGACATGCGTGTAAACGATGTCGATACTAGTTTCTTCTTAGGAAGAATATGTTTAGAGACGATAGAACCGTTAGATGTGAGCACCGAGAATTCTAGTGGAAGAGTGTAGGTGGGTTTGAGATAAGTGGGGGAGAAGGTTATATCCCTCTGAGATGTTTCGAACGTGAGAAGATGAGATGAGTAGAGATGTTCTTGAAGCGGAATATTCAGGAATTGGTGACGTTGTTCGAAGTGGAGTGAATGGGAGCAACAAGTTGTGAGAAACTACTAGAAGAGAAGTTGTCAGACCAAGTGTTTCGCCGTAGGGGCGTTAGTGAGATTGGTTAAGTGAGATGAAGAGTATTCGGAACGGTTGGAGATCGTGTGTTGCACTAAAAGTATGAAGGCATCATTTTTGTGGACCAAGGTTGAAGTACCTGTTTGATCGGAAGGAGTCGAATGTGAGGAAGAAGAAGTGATTAGGATTCTTGAGAGGTGATGATTTTGAAGTAAGTTGTCATCCAAGTGGATCGGATGTTGTAGCGGATTCTTGAGTAAGAAGTTTTACGTGAGTCGTGCATATGGTAGTAGGTTGAATTGGTTGAACAATTCGGAGTTCTGAGTCTAGTGTGCGAAGTGATTTCTAGAAAGTATGACGTTGGGTATATTTGAAATGATTAGTCATTTCTTGAGAAAATTGGAGAAGCTTGGAAAATAGATGTGAAGATTAGTGAGCCCTTGGTGTTGGTTGGTCGAGAGAAAGAAGTGAATTCTCAAATAGGACTAGAATGGAATTAAGAGGCATTATGATAGGATGAGTATGATTGTTGAATCATTGGAAGTAAGGATTGTATGAATAATCGAGTTTATTCGAAGATGGAAGTAGGATAACGATTAAAAGGATTTTGTGAGAGGCTTGTCAAAGAAAGAGTGATTGGATTTGGATAATGACCGGACAATTGGTGTCACATGTTGAACGAGAACGTAGAGTCTTGGAGGTTGAGATGAAGCTAAGTGAGTAGTAACGTCTTAGAATGATTGGAAATAAGAAAGTTAGCCGTTGGAGAACGTGCTGAGAATGAGTAATATGAGGTCATGTTGGAAGTGACTTGTGTTAGGTGAGAGTTTGCGAAAAGGATTACCGCACATGTGAGTAGATGTTGTGTTTGAGCACATATAGTGAGGAGTTGAAGGCGATGCATAAGGTAAGTGTCAGAGAGCATTTGGTAGTACCCAAGAGATAAGAGTGAGTAAGTATTTACTAGGAAATTTGGATTTATGGAATAGGAAGGTCAGTGGAGACTAGTGTTGTTAGATGCATCGTGGATGTTGATGTAGTATGGTCGTAATCGGTGACAATGAAGTAAAGGATTTTAAATTGTTTCATCATGGATGATTGAACGGTAGTGACTTGGTGTATAACTTAAAATGCATTTTTGGACGAGAATTTTGGAAATTTTCTAGAGATGTCATATTGGGAGTAGACAAGGAGTCATTAGTAAGAGTACTAAGACAAAAATTAATTAGAATTTGATGGATGGAATTAGATTGTATGGCGAATCTTTGGAGCTTGTGGATTAAATTCAAGAGTTTGATTTTGGTATCGAACGTACTAAGGAAGAGTTTAAAGGTAGTTATCCATAGAGAGATGATGATTGGTAGAGGTTGGAGGTGAATAAGAAGTCGATGAGTGAATAAATGGAGAAGAGTATGCTTGTTGCAATGCTAGATGATGGGGAACATGGTTAGATGGATTGTGGGCTAATTGAAGATGTCGTTTTGGAATCAACGAGATAGAAGTTATGGTTGTTTGGAGAACCAATTTTAGGCGGTAGCCTAATTTTGAAGTAGCGAATTGCTAAGGGATTAAAGAGAAGTGATATTGGAAAGTGTCTGCGTTAAGGAATGCAAACGTTGGTTAAGAGATGACTTGGGAACGGAGTAGTCGTATCGGGATTCGACTCAATGAATGGAGATATGTGAGAAAAGGAATTTGACGGTTAGAAACGATAATTTCTAGGATGTGTCGATGAAGATTTGAGAATGTGAGTCAATGGATGTTTCATGCGAAGTGGATGCTTTAGCGGTTTGATAAGAATGGTTTATACTGATATCATGATTGTTGACTATCTATCGACAAATTGAGGAACTGGCCGTCCTTGATCTGTTGTTGATAAATAGACAAAAATTGTGTTGGATGGGATAAACTAATTTTGTTAAACTCAGTAATGTGTAACGTTTTGAGCGTTTTGTTGGAGAGTCGGATAAAGGAGTTATCCGGAGTTGTTTTAGTCGTGTAATTTTCGAGGGCGAAAATCTTTTAAGTAGGGGAGAGTTGTAACGACCCAAATTTACTATTCACTATTTAAGTGTTTAATTATTTGGTGACATAGTTTTTAAGTAAGATAGTAACTTTAAGTTATTTATCGAGAGTTTTAGTTAACGCGCGAGTTAGTGAGAGTTAACGCGAGTTGGGCCAAGTTAGTGGACTTGAGGCCCAATGGGCCTTGGACTTATGGAAGGGGGCGCTATTTAAGCCCATTAGAGAGAGAAAGTCTCATTTTTTTCTTTGTTCTTGAGAAAGATAGAGAGAAGGAAGAGAAGAGGAGAGCTAGGGCAAGCTTGAGCAAGAGAGATCAAGAGCAATCGTTGAGCTTTCGTCGGATCTAAGGTAAGAGAGTAGATTTCATATTCGTGGGTGATACGAGGAAGGGGAGAATGTCGATTTCTCCTCACCCGAACTTCCTCCACCCCATTTTCGTTTTAGTTTTGGATGGATTTTCTTAAAGAAAATCGATTATTATGTTCATAACATGTTTGATATACTCTTGGTATGATGTATGAACGAATTTAACAAGTATAAACATAAATTGTAGATGTTTGATCTAAGAACTTTGTGTTTTGGTGAGTTTTGGGTAAAATACATAAATCTCTTACTTTATGGCATGTGTTGAAGTAGATCTGTGAATCAATATGTTATTTTATGTTTATGTATGTGTAGTAGACATGAAAACAAACATATTTGGGTTTTATAACATGTAAAATGGGGTTTTTGGGCCAAATAAGTGAGTTTTGGACCATTTTTCGTATGAACATGAAGAACATCAGATCTATCACGCCCAGCGTGACCTTTCACGCCCCCAGCGTGACTGTCCCTCAGCACTCACGCGCAGCGTGATCCCCATCACGCCCAGCGTAATCCTTTTGGAAATGTTGCTGGTCGTCTCGGGTAGCATGATTTCTTATCACGCGCAGCGTGATCATTTCCACGCGCGGCGTAGCCTTGTGTCACGCGCAGCGTGAACCCTTCACGCCCCCAGCGTAGTTCTTTTTTTACAGCGTTGACTTTTGTTGACTTTTGATAGTTTTGACCCTAGAACCTATTTTACCCAGTTTTTCGCGTAGATTCCGATTCCGGAGGTTGTTTTATGAGATAATGCATGTTTAATACAATTGACTTATATTTTGGTATTGTGTTAAAATGCGAAATAAATACATTGTATGTGATAATCGATGTATGTTGATGGCATGAATTAATTATGTTTGTATGCAATTGTTAAATGGTTGTTGATGATGTTTGTTTAAATATCAAAGAAGTATATTAAGGTGTAAATCAACTTAATAAAGAAGTATATCGAATTATGTTATTCGATAAAGACGTATATTAAGGTATAGTGTTATCTTAATAAAGAAGAAATGTTGGATAGTGTTCCACATTATAAATGAAGAGCTTAATGCTATTAATTGTGAGTGAATTCGTGAAATACATACATGCATTCATGAATATATGTGATATTGGATATTCCAATAAAGAAGGATATCGGATTATATTTATCCGATAAAGAAGGATATTAGAGGTGAGATACTCTAATAAAGAAGATGGTACCACATGCATTAGAAATGTCTAGGATGACATAGCATGAAGTTGAGGCATTAGATTGCATTAGGATATGTGTACATTATTTGATATTTGATATGTGCACACATATGTTTGCATTTATGTGATAATTGTTAAGTGACGCATATTTTGCTAAGTGTGCTTATTTATATTCGTTGAAGTGATGTTTGATTATAATGATCTAGAATTTATGATTGAATGATAGATGATGATGTATGTGTATAATGTATGATTATGCATGTTTTATGAAGAAGTGTTTAAGTATCATTTACTTACACTTGTATATTTTGAGTATGTTGTCTAACTCTCTTTTATGTGTTATGTGCTGGACCGTTGGGGGTCCAGATTCACAGGTTTTGTGGTTATCGATATCGAGTCGTCGGTGAAGCTTTGCTCTGATTGTGACACGGGAAAGGGTTGTATTTAGTATATAGAGTCTTCATGACTATTTGTATTTACTTTGGAAAATGTATCTTTATAAAGAAGATTTATTTTGTATAAAGCGAGTTTTACTAATTAATTAACTTAGTATTATTTTCGTAAAGAGGAGTGTAATATCTCGAACCAACAATTTATCAATCAATTGATTTAAGTCTAGAACTTTATTTTATCCGCTGCGTCGTTTTTGAGAAAAGAAATTTTTAAGCCATAATAAAGGCATTAATGGGTTTGGGTGTTACACCTTCAAATTTCAATTGCTAGATTTTGGCCCCCCAAGTTTAACCCCTTTTGTATTTGCTAGCCCCCCGTTGAATATTTTGATTAAAAATTAGTTATGTAGCATTTTAAAATTAAATAAGTATTTAAAAATAAATAAATAAATTACAAATTGTTTTTTAAAACTAAATTAGAAAATATTTTTCTTATTATATGTAGTTTGTAAAATAACTTTGTTATATAAAAAAGTAAAAAAAACGTTTTATGAACTATTTTTTAAAAACTTTGTAAACTTTTTTTAAGAAAAAAAAAATTATTAAACCTTTTATTAAAAAAACAATTTTTAATACATTTTTATAAAAGCAAATATTATTATTTTTTAATTTTTTTAATTAAAACATATTTTTAATTTTTTTTAAAATGTCACATAAGCAATTTTTAGTCAAAAAAGTCAACGGGGGGCTAGTAAATGCAAAATAGGGTAAACTTGGGGGGCCAAAATTGAGCAATTGAAACTTGGAGGGCTAAAATCAAGCAATTGTGAAACTTAGAGGGTTAAAATCAAGCAATTGAAATATGAGGGGCCAAAATCAAGCAATTGTGAAACTTGGGGGGCCAAAACTGCATTTATACCAAGAGTTTTTTTATTCATATTTATGTTTATATTGTTATAAGAATCGAAATTTTGAATTTTTTTCACAGTCATATTTATTAAATATATAGAAATCTATCTTGCAAAATTTTAATTGTTTTTAACATGTGATGAGTTAAATATCAATTTTTAAGTTTGTGACGCTTAATTCGTCAAAAAAAAAATTGGCATTTAAAAATTCATCTTTTGTTAAAAATTTTATCGAAATTCGCCTATTGAAGTTTAGAATTTTTAACAAAAGATGAGTTGACTTAAAAGCAGAGACTAAAAGTTATTACGAAAAATATTTGAGGACCAAAATTTGTTAAAAAAAAATTATAAAGAGTAAAAACGAAATTTGAGATATTTATAAAAATAAAAAAATTATTTAACTCTTTATAAAAAATTTGAGATAAATAGTGGAATTATCATGAACCTTTAAAGTCAAATTTTCATGTTTTTATTTATGACCACTAAGTAAATTTTCATAAACGATCATTTTAACGTTCGTCAAGTGGAATCATTTTGTCCACATAAGGTGGAGGATATGAGAATTTCAAGTTTAACACATGCTAGAGTTATTCGCATCATGTGGCAAAGAAGCGAGAACTTAAAAACTTAATTAGTTGAGTCTAAAATTAATCCTTTACCTTTTGTCAAAAAAAATATAATCAATTTTTGGCTATATTGCACTTTTGGCCCAAGTTTTGCAAAGTTGCAATTTTGGCCCTCTATGTTTCAAAATAGCACTTTTGGTCCCCTATGTTTACCCCATTTTGCAAAAGGTCAATTTTGACCAACTCAATGCTGATGTGGTAAGTCACTTAAGTGACTCAGCTGCCACATCATTTTTTTTTGTCATTTATAAATATTTTTTTTTAAAAAAAAGAAAGCAAAGGAACTATAGTATAGTAGAACGACTGTAAAAACTATGCACATAAACTTGATCTTTTAAGGCCTGTGACATTGAAAATGGTCCTTCGCTATTAAACAAAATCATTTTGATGTCACTGTAAATTTTGAAGGAAAAAAAAAGAAGGTTGAAGCTGTAAATTTTTGCAATTAAATAGAAGTTAATCAGAGACTTTGATCATAATTTCTTAGGGTGTGTGTGGTTGTGATAAGAAAATGAGAAGAGAGAAATATGTGAGAGAGAGTGTGAGAAGAGAGAAATAGATGAGAAATATAGTAGATTTGATGTGTTGATTGGTTTAACAGAAAAAAGAAAAGAAATAGAAGAGAGAGAAGTGTGTTTAATTTTTTAAAAGACCAAAATATCCTTACATTTTAATTGAGTTTATGTGTAATGCAGGATTTTTACCATAATTAGAAATAAATGTATTACTGAAATTATATCACATTTATTGCTCCGTGAAAATTAAGCAAATATTTTTTAAATTCAAAATGTGAGAAAATGGGCATTAAAACTCATAATTGTATTAAATGTCAAATGAACCACAGAGAAAAATGCATAAGAGGCAAGTATTTCATAAGAGAGAGAAAGAGAAAT
The DNA here is from genome assembly GCF_020283565.1 of Trifolium pratense. Lineage (NCBI taxonomy): Eukaryota > Viridiplantae > Streptophyta > Magnoliopsida > Fabales > Fabaceae > Trifolium > Trifolium pratense. The sequence continues at coordinate 42,661,874 of NC_060064.1, read as the reverse complement.
TCTTCTGGCTTATTTCATACTAGTATCCGGACCCGTGCCAAGCACGGGTAAAATGAGACTACAAAAATAACATTTTAATATTAAAATTTTCAAAATTCTCAAATAAAAAGAATGGCAATTTATAAACATAAAAAAAAGATCCCGTATTAGTAAAAAAATAAAACAAATGATATTGTATTAATATATGAATATAAATATAAATCCCGTGTAAATCTCAATGTAAAAATATAGACTCGTGTGTAAACTTTTAAAAAAAAAACCAAACAAACAAAAAAAAGTTAAATTCGATAGTAAAATAAATATGAAACAAAAATACCTTAAAGAAATTATCATAATATATCTTATATTAGTTAATTTTCACATCAATACTTCTTCAACCGCCATGTGCATATATATCCCCAAATAATACATGTGCAAAATTCTGACATAAATAGGAAAATAGATCATATATAAATAACAAAATAAAAATAACACAGACCACGTAAAAATACAAAAAAAATAGGTCTATGTATTAATATATGAGTAAAAGTATAAAATCTCGTATAAATGTCTTAAAATAAAAGTATATAACCACGATAAAAAATATAACAAATAAAATAGATAAAAAAAGGAAAATTAATAAAAAAATATGAGAATGTCTTAAAATCCCGTATAAATGTCTTAAAATAATTGTACTATTTTCCTCGTTTTTTTTTAACAATTCTCTTCCTCCTCTTTATTATTGGTCTTCTCTTTTCTTTTTCTTTTTTTGGTACAAATTATTGGTCTTCTCTAAATAAATAAAAAATTAATACAGAAAATAATCTTAACCTAATGAAATAAATTTAATCCACTCTAAGAAAAGAATATCATTGATCCCGTCAAGTTCTATCGCAACCAACTTTGTCTTAATTCATTCCTTTCATAGTCTTTCTATACATCTGCAAATAAAATATAATAAATGGTTAAATCCAATATAAAACATTGTTTTGGATATTTCTACGGTACAATAAATATAATAAAATTAATGTTTGCAATAAAAAGAATCTTCCTTAACGATGTGAATTTTCAGTACAACTATTAATAGAATGTTGCATCGCCTATTTCATTATAGAATGTTTTTAATAACGTTCAATTTTGCATATTATTAGTATTAATGGTACAACTATAAATCATCAATTGTCTATGTAGAATTTGAATTTTTGGTTTCTCATGTGAATTATGTGAATTAATTGTCAAGGCCATATGAGAAGAGAAACCTTTTGAACATGCCATGTGTACAAAATTCTTTGAAAAAAAAGGACTGAAATCACGTAAAAACGTGTTTGTAAATTTTTTTTTCCATGAAACTTATTTCAAGTAAAACACAAAAATTCATATTTTAAATTATTCTAATTTACTTTTCTTAATAAGTATGAATTTTTTTATTTATTAATAATATAAGACGGAGGAAAATTTCAATATTACTATGAATTCTTTTTCTCAAATTTAACTTTCCGTTTATCCACTACTCTTTTTTTTTACTGATTATATATAGTACTTTCTTACTAAATCTCTTTTTTAAATACTTTTTCTTTCGTCATTGTAGTATTTTCTTACCAAATTTTTTTTTTAATCAATCCTTACCAAATATTTTGAGAAAGGATTAATACTCAAATTATAGCATTTAAAGCATTTAATTATATTAAAAAATATTATATTTTTTCTCTCAAATATATTTGGCTTATTAGTAATTTTTTGTAAAAAATTGTAAAAAAAGAAGATATATTATTAGTAAAGATCAATAAATTGCAGCGTTTTACATTGAATGAGATTGATATTGCTTACGTGAATTTATTGTCAAAATCATATGAGAAGAGGATCATTATCGAAATGCCATGTGTACAAAAGTCTCTGAAAAACAGCTATCAAATAATATATCAATAGATTCCAATAGCAATTGACATTGCAATTAGAAATAAATGATCATTGCTTATTGTGAAATTTGAATCAGAATGTATAATGACACAATAAATTATCATTGCTCTTTTTCCTTTTATTTTTTTGAAGCAGAATAATGATAGAAAGATCAACTTTATTATTAATTTGATTATGATAATAATGTCAAAACAATGCTAGAAGAGGATTGATATGAGTGTGTCATGTCTACATTAAACCCTAAAAAGTCCAAATAATATATATATATTTCAACAATAAAAAATGTCTTTCATGTAAACATTTCAAAAATCTAATTAATTCAAATATAATTACAACAAAATCGATAGTTTATGAATCTTGAAACTGACAATAAAATCTTGAAAACATCAAAGAGGAACCTTGAATCATCTGGAAAAAAGAAAAAAACTTGGATTAGAAAAATCACATTCAAATTTTGAAAGAAATTAACAACTAAAATTAACTAATTAACGAAAAAGAAAAGAATAAAGGATGGATTAATGAACAAATACCGTAGAGTTATCAATAGAGAAGAGAATGATCAAAGTTCACACTTCACACACCAATGTCACAGACTTGGAACAATTTGCTTTTGTCGGTAGCTACACATAATAAAATTAGAATCTACATATTTCATTAGAGAATTGGCACCATTATATTAGAACCAACAGACAAAAAAGTTAGAATGAGAAAAATTATGAAATTATATAAAGTTTATAAGCAGAAGAAAATACATACGAATTATACATACGAATGATGCAAGGAATGGTAGCACTATATATTTATAGCAAAATAATGTTGATACAAACTTAGAGAAAAAACACAATCAATTAAAGGAAATCATTAATCATTAATAAATAATAATTTACGTTAATGCTAATATTTCATTTTACATCAATATTTCAATGTATTAAGGAATAAAATACGGAGTATTTCATTGTATTAAGGAATGAATGCATTTAAATGTTACGGAAGGTAACCTATTTCAAATCGAAAACATTAATGAAAAATCATTGAGAAATTGATGAATGCATTTAAATGAGGGAAGTAAATCAATCCGGTCAAATTTCTTTCAAAATCGGATTTGACTTGAGGAAATGAATGTCAACAACAATTGAAAAATAATATTTAAATTATTTAATTAATTTATTTAAGTAAAAAGAGAATCAATGAAAATGAAACAACGAAAAAGAAAAAAAAATCAAATTCAAATTATACATATATGAAAAATAATAGTACATGATACTGAAAATTGAAGAACATAAAATGGTACGGTCTTAGTTATGGAAACATACTGCATATATATATATATATATATACTATATTGTGTGGCTACCGACAACTATTAAAGAAATTGATAGATGTATCACTAAAATTTTGGAACTTATTTTATCAAAATATAAATAAATCATAGCCTATATTATTAATTTTAAATTTAAATTTTAAATACGGTAACCATTTGAATTATTATGCATTTTCTGGTCAAAGTCAATCAATATACTTCCATAATAATTTAATGGAGCTGGTTGATATATGAGGAAGTAATATGAAGAATAAATATTTGACAAATATCAATAAATGCTAAATGAATCACATAAGCAAAATTGGGTGTATGAATCATAATACACCCAATTTTGCTATTAGTATGATTATAATACAATCAAGAATATGATTCATTTATATGAATATTATGATATCTGCAATCATAATACACCCAATTGCAGTATGATTATAATACAATCCAGAATATTCCATAATTTTTTTGAAGGAGATATATCATAAATTCCAGAAATAAATTCCAGAAATCGAGTTATATTTTGGAGGCATTTTCTTAAACATTCGAGTAAATAAATAACAATAACAATTAGTAAAATAACTAAAGAGGAATAACTAAAAGTAAAGATTTGGAAAATTGTGAGTTGTAGTGTTTAGACAAAATCATGTATAGAGAAAAAAAATTGACATGAATAATTTTGTGTTATTAAAACCAATTATGACACAATTATCACTACAATTAAAAAAAAACCATATAATATTTAATATTGTAATAATAGCATTAAATGTCAAATGCATGAGGAGAGGAGAGAGAAAGGCAAATAAGTCTGACTTTTTACATATTATAGATTATAGATTATAGATTATAGATTATAGATAATGATTAAATAAGATATGATAATTCCAATAATGTAAGGTATATGAAAAAAGTTGAGTAATATTAAACGATAGTTCAACAATAATTTTGGATAAATATTCATACAAAGAAAATTATGTTATATTACGGAAGACTTCCTTATAGACCACATTTGAAGTCTTAGTCGTATCTTCACCGTCGTCATCGATGATCAATATTTTTAATTCTCTTCTAGAAGTAACTCTTGAAATTGCAACATACAACTGACCATGTGAAAATACTGGCGACGGAAGATATATCCCAACATGCTTTAAAGATTGTCTCTGATTCTTATTAATAATCATCGCAAAAGAAATCATTATAGGAAATTGTCTCCGTTGAAATTTAAAATGAATTCTCATGTCAGATGGTGTCAGAGAAAATCTAGGTATGAAAACCTGATCACCAATATTACTTCCTGAAATAAATTTTCCTTCAAGAGCACGTTTTCCCAATCTCGTAATAATAAGTCTTGTTCCATTGCATAATCCTAATTTTTTATTCAAATTCCTTAATAGCATAAATGGAACTCCAACTTTAAGTCTCAACTTGTGATTTGGAAGTCCCGACGTAGAAATCGTGTTCAAAAATTCAGGAGTATGAACATCATCCACTGTTTGACCGTCTACGTTTTGTGTGAGTGGAGTATCATAACTCAAATATGTTTTTTCTTCATCATGAATTAAATCCAACATATAATCATTTATTGTGTCGACTATTGAATTTTTAGGAGCTAGTATAGCTCTATTTTAGAAATACGTTATATCGTTCATGTTTTGTAAAAGTTTGGGATAGGTGCTTTCAACGATAGAAGCAAGAGGATCACCTGAATTTGGAATCAATAAATCTGATGGAATGTCAAGTTCTAAATCATCGTCGTTGTTGTTGGGTTTTTGTATGGTTGGCTACATTTTGCAAAAACATATTTGAGCCAAGTGTTGAGACATATATGCTGACCCCAAGTGTTGTGACAAATGTTGGTACACTTTGGAACAACACCTGTCTGTGTATCTGTGCGCGCCAGCTAGCGGTTTTAATTTCTACTCAATCTTTTGAAGATCTGATTGAAGAATTATTTCAAGGTTTCTTACAGAGGAAGGCGCACGTGTTTAATGTGTTTCAGGAGGTAGCTAAACCCTAGTTATATTTTCCAAAGGAATTATATTTTTGGAAAATATATTTTTGCGTTTCAAAAATATAACTATTATTTTCAGAAATATATCACTGCTGCCGCAATTCTAGAAGCCCTAATTTTGTCTTGAAGCCCAAGTCGTTCTACTACTATAAATACAAAGGCAAGCATATGGTTTCAAGCATCTAAAATCGTGTCTTACAAAGCGTGTGTTTTTAGGGATTTTAGAGTGTTAATTGTGAGCCTTTCTTGTGTCTCATTGATGCAAGCTTAGGACCTGAGTGTTATTGAGTTGTAAGTGTGAACTTCTCCTAAGCTTTGAAGTACGGAGATTGTTCTAGTGTGTTGTGTGATTTGCTCGCAAGCTTTTAAGCAAGAGTGAATCCTAGTTTCATAGGAGTGTGTCTCCACCTGTTGTAATCGTTGAAGTTTATAACAACGCTGTCTGTGTTGTTAAGGTGGGAATTGGGACGGGGTCTGATATCTAGGAGTTCCTAGGTAGAAGTGTCATTGGGTAGTGATTAAGTGAGAAGTTGTAAACGGGTGAGTTTAGCTTCGAAGTAATACTGCTGATAGTGGACTTCATTCCTGGATTGGTATCCCCCAGAGTAGGCTTTAGGCTGAACTGGGTTAACAACTCTTGTGTGTTATTTACTTTATTGTTTTTATTGTTTTATGTTAAGTACTCTGTTTATAGACAAGTGTTGGCGCACCGGTAACAACATCTGTCTACAACAGACAAGTGTTGATACACCTTGATCAACACCTGTCCACTGTTTGCCAGGAATTTCAATTGGTATCAGAGCAGGCACCCTGTTCTGAATTTTAGGGTGAGCTCTAGGGAAACTGTTTCTGGCAAGGATGGACAAAGAAGGAGGGTTTGTTACCAGACCACCTCTTCTGGTTGGTGCTTCAAACTATGACTATTGGAAGTCCCGCATGATGGCCTTCCTAAAACAAATCGATAGCAAAACATGGAAGGCAGTTCTGAGAGGGTGGACTCCACCTGTGAAGATGGACAAAGATGGTAAACCAACTCTTGAGTTGAAATCTGCTGAAGAATGGTCCAAAGAAGAGGATGAGCTTGCTCTTGCAAACTCAAAAGCATTATATGCACTATATAATGGTGTTGACAAGCACATATTCAGACTCATCAAAACGTGTGTCTCTGCTAAGGAAGCTTGGACAATTCTTGAGACTGTTCATGAAGGTACCTCTAAAGTGAAGCTGTCAAAGCTACAACTCCTAACCACTAAGTTTGAGAATCTAAGAATGAATGATGATGAAACTATTCAGGATTTTCACATGACCATACTTGATTATGATAATCAATTTGATGCCTTGGGTGAAAAGATACCTGAAGAAAAGCTGGTAAGGAAAATGCTTAGGTCTTTACCTAAGAAGTTTGACATGAAAGTCACAGCTATAGAAGAAGCAAAGGATATCACAGATATGAAGCTGGATGAACTGGTTGGTTCATTACAAACCTATGAGGTAGCTACAAAAGCATTGCCTTTGTCTCAAATGCTGAGGAAGAAGATCAACAGAGTGACACAGAGTCTGAAAACAGCATCTCTGATGCAATGGTTCTTTTGGGAAAACAATTTAATAAGGTGCTAAAGAGAATGGACAAACGCTCTAAGACAGGTGCAGCTGACACTGGTCGCAACACTTACAGGAATTTCAGAAAACCTGCAACAGATGAGAAATCAGCTCCAAATAAAGGTGTTCAATGCCATGAATGTGAGGGGTATGGTCACATTAGAAGTGAATGTGGAACCTTCCTGAAGAAACAGAAGAAGGGGTTAACTGTAACTTGGTCAGATGAAGATTCTGAAGGAGAAGCTGATACTGCAAAGGCTATACATGCATTGACAAGTGTATGTACATCTGACACTGAATCATGTGAGGAAGAACTGACCTTTGATGAACTTGCTGAATCATATAAAAAACTGTGTCTGAAGAGTGAAGAAGTCTGCAGAGTCTCTAAAGAGCAAAAAGAAACAATTACTAAGTTGCAAACTGAGAGAACTGCCAATCTGTCAAGAATCTCTGAATTTAGTGCTAAATGGGAAGAAAGTTTAAAGATCATCGAGGAACAGAAGGCAACTATCATCAACTTAGAAGCAGACAAGATCAAACAACTGACTGAGATAGCCCATCTGAATGAAGAGGTAACTGAATTAAACTCTCATCTTGAGAATTTAAAGAAGCATGTTCTTAGGCTATTCAAAGGAAGTGATCTAGATGAAATCCTAGAAACACTGCCTACTCCTAGTAGATCCAAAACAGACATTGGGTATGAATACAAAAATGTTAATAGGATTATGGATTACAACAAAGAAGGGAAATATATGCCTGAGATAAGTAAACAACCTTCTCCAAAAATGCATGACAGGATGTCGTCACACCTGACTCCTAGACAGCAGAGACAAGTGTTACCACATGTGGCACCACATCAGCAAAGATGGCAGAGACCTAGATTTATACCTAGACACAGAAGCAGGTACCACTCATGGAGATGTCATCACTGTGGAAGAAAGGGGCACATAAGGCCCTACTGCTACAAATTGTATGGGTATCCAAGTGAAATCCCTCAAGAGTCTGATCCATCCATTACTAAAACAAGGATGAAATGGAAGCAAAAGGATGATACAACTAATATCAAGGAGTATACAACTGAAAGCAGTGGGAAAAGTTTGATTGCCCATACGTCTCTCAGAGCCTCATCAAAAGAAGATTGGTACTTTGATAGTGGTTGTTCCAGACACATGACTGGTGTTGAAAAGTATTTGAAGGAGGTAAAATCCTATGCCACAAGTTTTGTGACATTTGGAGATGGAGCAAAGGGGGAAATTAAAGGTATTGGAAGACTGATTGACCATGGTCTACCAAAACTTGAAAATGTTCTCCTTGTAAAAGGGCTAACTGCCAATCTAATCAGTATAAGCCAACTATGTGATCAAGGCATGAAAGTCAACTTTACAAAAAATGAATGTCTGGTCAGTAATAATGGAGGAGACATCCTTATGAGGGGTGTTAGATCAAAGGACAACTGCTACTTGTGGATCCCTCTTGAAGAAGCTAATGTATCTACATGTCTCTTAACTAAAAATGAAGAAGTGAAGTTGTGGCATCAAAAATTAGGTCACCTTAACCTGAACAGCATGAAGAGGGTCATATCTGAAGAAGCTATCAGAGGACTACCAAGTTTACAGATACAGGAAGGCAATATCTGTGGTGAATGTCAGATTGGGAAGCAAACCAAAGTGTCGCACCAGAAGTTGCAACACTTGTCCACTTCTAGAGTTCTTGAGTTACTACATATGGATCTGATGGGGTCCATACAAGTTGAGAGTCTTGGAGGTAAGAAATATGTTCTTGTTGTTGTTGATGACTTCTCTAGATATACTTGGGTCAATTTCATTAGGGAAAAATCTGAGACTTTTGAAGAATTCAAAAATCTTTGCCTACAACTTCAAAAAGAGAAAGATTGTGGTATTGTAAGAATCAGAAGTGACCATGGTAAGGAGTTTGAAAACTCTAAATTTGCTGATTTTTGTGCTGCTGAAGGGATAGCTCATGAATTCTCTTCACCAATTACACCTCAACAAAATGGTGTGGTTGAAAGAAAGAACAGAACTTTACAAGAATCTGCTAGAGTGATGTTGCATGCCAAAAATCTTCCTTACAAGTTCTGGGCTGAAGCCATGAATACAGCATGTTACATTCACAATAGAGTAACATTAAGAAAAGGTACTGCTACAACACTGTATGAACTATGGAAGAATAGAAAACCTACTGTAAAATATTTCCATGTGTTTGGTTCAAAATGTTACATTTTAGCAGATAGAGAACCTAGGAGAAAATTGGATCCCAAAAGTGATGAGGGGATATTTTTAGGTTACTCAACCAACAGCAGAGCCTACAGAGTTTTTAACTCCAGAACAAGAACTATGATGGAATCAATCAATGTTGTTGTTGATGATAGTGATACAACAAGTGCAGATCCAGCTGAAGAGACAGATGTCATCACACCTATCCCGACACTAGATGATGATCAAACTGAACCTGAACCTGATCAACATTCTGAATCTACTACAGAGGCTCCTAGACCAAACAAGGGACCATCTACTAGAACACAGAAGAATCATTCTCTGGAACTTGTCATTGGAAATCCAAATCAAGGAATTGCAACAAGAAGATCAAAGGAAGCAATCTCCAACTCATGCTTCATATCCAAGATTGAACCAAAGAATGTTAAAGAAGCTTTGACTGATGAATACTGGATCAATGCTATGCAGGAGGAACTAACTCAGTTCAAAAGAAGTGAGGTATGGGATCTAGTACCTAGACCAGATGGTATAAATGTTATTGGTACAAAGTGGGTCTACAAGAACAAAACTGATGAAAATGGTGACATTACTAGAAATAAAGCCAGACTTGTAGCACAAGGATACACCCAGATAGAAGGAGTAGATTTTGATGAGACTTTCGCTCCAGTTGCTCGCTTGGAGTCCATAAGATTACTCTTGGCTGTGGCATGCATCTTAAAATTCAAGCTATACCAAATGGATGTAAAGAGTGCATTCCTTAATGGATACCTAAATGAAGAGGTATATGTTGAACAACCAAAAGGGTTTGTAGATCCAAGCTTTCCTAACCATGTCTACAAACTAAAGAAAGCTCTCTATGGATTGAAACAAGCCCCTAGAGCATGGTATGAAAGATTGACTGAATTCCTTGTCAGCCATGGATACAAGAAAGGTGGCAATGATAAAACCCTGTTTGTAAGGAAGGAGAAAGGGAAGCTAATGATAGCTCAGATATATGTGGATGATATTGTTTTTGGTGGAATGTCGTGACAAATGGTGGAATATTTTGTGCATCAAATGCAATCTGAATTTGAAATAAGTCTTGTTGGTGAACTAACTTATTTTTTAGGTCTTCAAGTCAAACAAATGAAAGACACCATATTTATCTCTCAGGAAAAATATGCAAGAAACATTGTGAAGAAGTTTGGAATGGAAGGTGGTAGTCACAAAAGGACACCTGCACCTACACATTTGAAGCTTACCAAAGATGAGAAAGGGATTGATGTGGATCAAAGTCTCTACAGAAGTATGATTGGAAGCTTGCTATATCTCACAGCTAGCAGACCTGATATCATGTTTGCAGTAGGTGTTTGTGCTAGATATCAATCTGAACCCAAGATGAGTCATCTGACTCAAGTGAAGAGAATCTTCAAATATGTCAATGGGACATGTGGCTATGGAATACGATACTCTCATGGTAATGATTCTACCCTAGTTGGCTATTGTGATGCAGATTGGGTAGGAAGTGCTGATGATAGAAAAAGCACTTCTGGTGCATGCTTTTTCTTGGGAAGCAATCTAGTATCTTGGTTTAGTAAGAAGCAGAATAGTGTGTCTCTATCCACAGCTGAGGCAGAATATATAGCAGCAGGTAGTAGCTGCTCTCAATTGTTATGGATGAGACAAATGTTGAAGGAGTATAGTGTTGAGCAAGATGCCATGACTCTTTATTGTGATAATCTGAGTGCTATAAATATTTCTAAAAATCCTATTCAGCATAGTAGGACCAAGCACATTGATATACGACATCATTTTATAAGAGAACTTGTGGAAGAAAAAATTGTTACACTTGAACACATTGCATCTGAAGAACAGTTGGCAGATATTTTTACAAAGGCTTTAGATGCGAATCAATTTGAAAAATTGAGAGGCAAACTTGGAATTTGCCTTTTTGAAGACAAATAGCAGTTACAACATGTAATGCGTGTAACTACCTCTCATCCGCCTCTTCACTTAAAGTTACACGCTAACCAAGGGAGTTTTTATTCAACTTCCCATAACCTCTATCAACCACAATCATTTCTTTTCTTCCATTCTCTCTCTCACGCTCAAAATCTCTCCAACTTCCTCATCAACATTTTTCTAATCTTTACTTTTCTCAGAAAATTTTACTCAATAATCATGTCTGACTCTGCAAAGTCCTCACCAACCAAGACCAATGATGTTCCATCGCTACAACAAATGGTGATCGATGCTATTCCTCTCAACACCATACCTCCCACAAGTCCAACGATGAAGAGAAAATCAACTGCAAAGAAAGTTAAATCATCACGAACAAGTACAAATTCTTCGTCTCCTGCTACAATTAAAGGTTCAAAGCGTAAAAGCAAGAAAGCGAAAGGTGAATCGAGTAAGTCGTTTACAATGTCTGAGCTTCACATTGATCCACTTCCATCAAGTGGTGCTGCAACGCCTGTCGCTAATCCTACAGTTGAGAATGTTGATGCATCTGGTAAGACTTCTGTTAATATAAGTCTTAATATACCAAAATCTGTTAAAACCCTAGGTGTAGAGACCCCTGATATGTCTGGAATTTTGGGGAAAAGTGTTCCTAACTCCCCTATTGCTGTTGATGCTAATATTGGTGCTTCCACTGAGACCAATGATGTTGTTGCTGCTGAGTCTCTTAAGAAAACAGGTCCTGAGACTCATGTTGCGTCAAGTGTTGCTACACCTGACGCTGAGCCAAATGTTGTGCCAGATGTTACCACATCTTTGGCACAAGAAAATCTTGTGGACTATTCTGAGTCTGATGAGAGTCCCCAACCTAAGTCTGCTGATAAAGAGATTGTTGCTGATAAGGATGTTAATGAAAATCCTGAAGTTATAATGGTCAATGAAACAACTGTTAGTGATAAGTCTGCTCCTACGAATTCTGAGGCTAGTGTGGCTAGGAGGACTAGAAGTAGGGCTGGTAAAGGTGTAGAGATGGCTAACACACCTGTCCAAACACCCAAACCATCTAGGGCTGGAAAAGTTACTGGTAAAAAGCCACTATATGGACCTCCAAAACCTGTTAGTAAGGTGGTTCCTAGAACTGAGACTAGGAAAAGGAAAGCTCCACCAACCAGTGACTCTGAGTTTGAGCCAGAGACAGATGTTGCTGCATCTGGCAGCACATCTAGGAAGAGTATAGGAAGAAAGAAAGTTCCTCAATCTGTCCCCTATGCTCCTTTGGATAATGTATCATTCCATCTGGAAAATGGGTCTGCTAGGTGGAAGTTTGTGTATCACAGGAGGTTGGCTCTAGAAAGGAATCTAAAAGAAGATATTCTTGAATGCCAAAGTATTGTTGAAGCTATTGAGTATGTAGGTTTGATGAAGACTGTCTGTGGTTTGGACAAGTGCAATGATAGACTTGTCAAAGAATTTTTGATTAATGTGGCTGACAACTGTAATGATCCAGCAAGCCCTGAATATAGGCAAGTATTTGTTCGAGGGAAGTGTGTCAAATTCTCACCAACTGTGATCAACCAACATTTGCAAAGAAGCTCTGATGAGGTGGCTGCTCTAAAAGTCACAGACAATGAGGTCTGCAAGGTCCTCACAGGTGGCAGGATAAAGGTATGGCCAAGCAAGGCTAAATTGGCTGCAACCTCTCTCTCTCTCTCTCTCTCTCTCTCTCTCTCTCTCTCTCCATTTTATGCTGTTTTGAATAGGATTGCTGCACACAATTGGGTGCCTACAACCCATTCAGGTGATGTGGCCAGAGGATTGGGAAAGTTCATTTATGATGTGGGCACAAAGGCAAAATTTGATTATGGGTCCTATTTCTTTCAAGAAACTTTAAGCCATGCTTTGACTTATGCTGTTGAGAAGCCAGTTGCTCTTCCTACTCTGTTATGCAATATCATCCTTGAGCAACACCCAGATATTCTGAGAAGCACTGATGTTCCCTGTAAAAGGAAAGGGGTGTTGGCCATTGAGCAAAGGCTGCTTGAAGGGACAAATGTTGCAGCAGGTGTTGGCACATCTGTCCAGGATGGTGTACTCTCTAGGAAGCAGATGATTGCTGATTTGACTGAGGCTAGCAGAGCACTTGAGGCTAGAAAATTGAAAATAGATCGTGTGATTGAGGCCCTCAAGGCCGAGGAAGCTGCTGAGGCTGCTGAGGGTGAGCCTGATGGACAAGAAGGTGTGAAAACTAGTGGCTCTGATGATAGCACTGAGGATGTGATGGAGGACTCTGATGAAAGTTCTTCTATATGATTTATGATGTTTTTCTTATGTTTTTCCTGATGTACTTTTGGCGTTTCCTTGTTACTTTTATGGGCAAGGCCCTGGATTTCTAGCACCTGTGTGTGCTTTATGGTCTGTAATAATTGCACCCTGATACTTCTATTGTCTGCTACTCTGTGTTTTGATATGCATCTTGTTTGTCAAAATTATGGCTAAAAAGGGGGAGTAGTGTGTGTGTGTGTGACAAGTGTGTGGACAGAGGTTCTCACATCTGGTGACTGTTTCTGTGCAAAAGTTCGTATGCTCGTATTGAGGGGGAGTGTGAGTAATATGCATGTGTTGAGGGGGAGTAGTGAATATTCTTTCTCTATCTGATGTTTGTATGCATGAATTCAGGGGGAGTGTGAGTGATATTATCTCTTGATCGCCTGAATATGTTTGATGACAAGTGTTGTGCCAAGTGTTATGGCACCTGACTAATGAGTCCACTATCCACTATGACTGAGAATTTATTTTTCTCAGATGTTTTATGAGAATTTATTTTTCCTGTTGTTCTTATGATGAATGGATACGTGTTACACTATTAGGAGTTTATTTCTCCTACTTCTTAGCATCTACTATTGGGAGTTTATTTCTCCCTTGTGTTGTTCAATGAGGCTAGTTGTGTTTATTCCGCTGTTGCATTGCCTCTGATGCTGCTTGACTATCTTGGAAGTAGCTTTTATTGTGTGTTACTTTCTTTCCTAGTTGTGTGATCATGTTGACTCGAAGGAAAGGTAATACTGTATCTCTCTATATACTGGTCTAATATTGTTTTAGCCAGAATTTGCCAAAGGGGGAGATTGTTGGGTTTTTGTATGGTTGGCTACATTTTGCAAAAACATATTTGAGCCAAGTGTTGAGACATATGTGCTGACCCCAAGTGTTGTGACAAATGTTGGTACACTTTGGAACAACACCTGTCTGTGTATCTGTGCGCGCCAGCTAGCGGTTTTAATTTCTACTCAATCTTTTGAAGATCTGATTGAAGAATTATTTCAAGGTTTCTTACAGAGGAAGGAGCACGTGTTTAATGTGTTTCAGGAGGCAGCTAAACCCTAGTTATATTTTCCAAAGGAATTATATTTTTGGAAAATATATTTTTGCGTTTCAAAAATATAACTATTATTTTCAGAAATATATCACTGCTGCCGCAATTCTAGAAGCCCTAATTTTGTCTTGAAGCCCAAGTCGTTCTACTACTATAAATACAAAGGCAAGCATATGGTTTCAAGCATCTAAAATCGTGTCTTACAAAGCGTGTGTTTTTAGGGATTTTAGAGTGTTAATTGTGAGCCTTTCTTGTGTCTCATTGATGCAAGCTTAGGACCTGAGTGTTATTGAGTTGTAAGTGTGAACTTCTCCTAAGCTTTGAAGTACGGAGATTGTTCTAGTGTGTTGTGTGATTTGCTCGCAAGCTTTTAAGCAAGAGTGAATCCTAGTTTCATAGGAGTGTGTCTCCACCTGTTGTAATCGTTGAAGTTTATAACAACGCTGTCTGTGTTGTTAAGGTGGGAATTGGGACGGGGTCTGATATCTAGGAGTTCCTAGGTAGAAGTGTCATTGGGTAGTGATTAAGTGAGAAGTTGTAAACGGGTGAGTTTAGCTTCGAAGTAATACTGCTGATAGTGGACTTCATTCCTGGATTGGTATCCCCCAGAGTAGGCTTTAGGCTGAACTGGGTTAACAACTCTTGTGTGTTATTTACTATATTGTTTTTATAGTTTTATGTTAAGTACTCTGTTTATAGACAAGTGTTGGCACACCGGTAACAACATCTGTCTACAACAGACAAGTGTTGATACACCTTGATCAACACCTGTCCACTGTGTGCCAGGAATTTCAGTTGTCATCTCCAAATTCTCCATTGTCAACACCCAAAACCCATTCAGAAAACAATCTTCTTTGTTCAACGTCTGCGCTCGAAGCACCACCGAGAAGCCTCATGTTTTTACTCAATGTTAAAACTTCACAAAAATTCCAAAGAACCAAAAAATTAATAGTAGCATGAACAACTTTTGGTCTTGTACCTTTGGGTATTACTGGTAGAATTTGTCTGAAATCTCTGCCAAAAACAACAATTTTTCCACCGAAGGGAATGTGTTTATTTTTTTCAACAACAAACTTGAAAAATATCTTTTAAAGTTCGATCATCAGCTTCGAAACAGTGTTTGTGCATCATTGGTGCTTCATCCCATTTAATGAACTTTGATTTTTTGTATTAATAGCGCCAAAGGGCTTTTAGGAACTATGGTACATGTTGAAAACTCGTCAACATTTAGAGGAATACAAAACCTTAATGTGCTGTTTTACCGCCAGGTATAAGCAATGCAGTGATCCCACTTGAGGCAACTGTTAAAACTATCTCACCTTTTGAGCATAATGCGAATGACATGGCCCTCCAGATAAATGTCTTCCCTGTACCGCCATAACCATAAAGAAAAAACGCACCAGGTTTGTTTTCGTTAACTCTTGTCTTGATTGTGTCATATACTTTACGTTGCTCTGAAGTCATAGTTGACATAAATCTAACATGTTCCTCAGCTAATGATTGTTTGTTATAATTCAATTCGTCGTGTATTCAACTATTTTGTATATCAGGAACTAATGATGTGTCTGCTCTAGGCATTGGAGGATAATCTTTTAAACTCTTCCCACAACTACGTAACATCATCTCAATATCTACTAGTGCATATTGTATCAATTGATCATCGGTTAATATTAAATCTGCAATGTTAAAATCAAAATCATGAATGTGATTAGTGACATGACTATAGTTGTGTTTGGTTGTATTGCAAAAAAATTGATTTAGCAGAATTGAATTTGATAGAATTGATGTTGGTTAAAAGTGAGTTAAATAGAATTGATTTATGTTTGGATACAGGCTTAACTACACATTTGGTCCCTTACGTTTATTTTAAGTTTCAATTTGGTCCCTTACGTTTAAAAAGTATCAATTTGGTCCCTTACGTTTATTTTAGGTTTCAAGTTAGTCCTTTCCGTCAATTTTGTCACATGTGGCAGTCAATTTGCATATGTGGACAGACACGTGGCACTTGGACACATTGACACGTGTACTGTTCAAACGGTGTTAGTGACAAAACTAACGGAAAGGACTAACTTGAAACCTAAAATAAACGTAAGGGACCAAATTGATACTTTTTAAACGTAAGGGACCAAATTGAAACCTAAAATAAACGTAAGGGACCAAATGTGTAGTTAAGCCTTTGGATACATTAACGTATAAATAAAGGGTATTTATAAAAAATATCAATTCTTTTTCCATTATTTTTTTTTTGACAAAATTCTTTTTCCAATTTTAAAAAACTAAAATTTAATAAACTGCATAATAAATAATTTTAAAAATGATATAAGCAAGGTTACATGAGACATTGAAATGTGAAAGATGTTTTTTTTTTAATAGATTTCAATATTGTTGAAGGTGTTATAGTGTGAGTATATATATATATATATATATATATATATATATATATATATATATATATATATATATATATATATAGGGAGAGATCAAATTACACCGGTGTAACATTTGAGTAATGTTACACCGCTTAATAATGCTTTAACGAATACAAATTTTACAAAATTCACTGTTTGATTGAAATTTTATATCATATAGATCATCTATATTAGAATTTATAAAAATCTAAAATCGTTTGATATGTTATTGAGATCGATCAAGATGAACGGTATTCAATAAAAACGCATAAACCATTAATCTTGATTGGTCTCAATAAAATACCAAACGATTTTAGATTTTTGTAAAAATTAATATGGATGATCTATACGATATAAGCTTTCAATCCAACGGTGGATTTTGTAAAATTTGTATTCGTTAAAGCGTTATTGAGTGGTGCAACATTACTCAAATGTTACACCGGTGTAATTTGATCCCTCCCCTATATATATATATATATATATATATATATATATATATATAACTTTCCAAATCACACGTGATAATAACTTTCAAATATTTATTCTCTAAATTTATGACCCGGTAGAAAAAAATCATTGATCAGGAAAGACATACAAATATTTCGTGATGAATAATATAGTCAACAATAATTTTGATATGATATACTTTTAAAATTGATAGTGCTTATCAATTATTGCACATAATTTTAATCACAATTGGTATACTTGTCATAGTGGTTGAAAATATTGCCTTGCATTGAAGAGTTGTGGGTTCGAATCCCAGTCAAGGCAAAATTGTATCATTTTTTAATAAAAATTGCATGATAAAATGGAGGGAAAACAGAGAAAACAAATTAGGGTTTAAGGTTTGCTTGTGTATACAAACTTATAATATAGAAGATTACATTACCTTCAACAAAATAAAATTACAATTTGGCTTAATTATAATTTTGATTCCCTATTTTAAGTTACTCATTAATATCTATGAAATTACAAGAAATAATTTCATTTAAATCATGTAAATAAACAATTCACCTCGATGATCTTATATTATCAAATTGTATGTTATATTATTTAAAATATATTCAAGGGTAAATAGGGTTTTACCCCCTGCAAAATAGGTCAGTTTTGCGTTACCCCCTGCAAATTTATTTTTTGTGATTACCCCCCTGCAAAATGAAGATTCCATCATTTACCCCCCTCAGTCGATAACATGGATGTTGACTCACTACCACAAAAAAGGGCTACTATAGCACTTTTTTTTAGCTTTAATAGCACTTTTAAGTGCTATTGAAGCTGGTGCTATTGTAAGTATGTAGCTATTATAGCACTTTTTAAAGTGCTATTGTTAGATCAATCTTTAATAGCGCTTTACACTCTAAAGCGCTATAGTAGACCTGTTTTGGCAAAATGCTTTAATAGCGCTTTTCAGAAAAGTGCTATGATAGCTACATACTTTAATAGCACTTGTGTTCAAAAGTGCTATCGTTTGCCCTGCCTTTAATAGCACTTCAACACAAAAGCGCTATTGTATGTCATTTTTTTTTTACAATTTGGAATTTTTTTTTTCAACAAATCTGTTTTTTTTTTACAAGCTGCAACTTTTTTTTTTTCAATAGCTCTGTCTTTCCAACATGGAACTTAAATTGTATTTTTCACCTGAAGCTTAATTTGAAACTTAAAAACATAGTAGCAAATAATACAAAAGACAAAATTTATATTGATAAAGATATAAAAAGGTACAAAGAAGGCCAATAAGTATCATCAAGTTACATGAGTCTCCCATCCTTCACAAAACATACAAAGAAGCAAGACAACTTTGTGTCCAAGACAAAAACAAACTAATTATCCTAACTCACTAGATGATGTTCATGACACTAATTATAACAAGACAAACTAATTAACCTAAGCAAATCCTCCGCCAATTGCCAAACCAAGCAACCATCTTTCACGTTTTTAAGAAGTCCCTGAAAAATTAAAAAGAAGAGAATGGAAAAGTTTAGCAGTAGCTACATTTCATAACTTTGAGCCAATATCCAACTAAATTATCATGAGCAACAACATTCATATATAGTTCTCCTAACATGCTTATCAAAGACAAACTCAAACTTAGACATTAATAACATGTCCTCATATTACAGTTTTATTCCCAAGTTAACAAATGATTGACTGCACCAGTTACGGATTCAAGATGGAACTTCAGATACTGTCCTACTCCTTGCACCAGTTACCCACTTTAAAAAGATAAGAGTTTCCATGACATATGTAACTAAAACTGCTAAATCTATTGCAATAAAGTCAAACTTACCCCATATTCAGACACAGGGATACCCTGTTGGGCACGCACTTAGTGTGCTTGTCGTCGAGTCAACCACTGCAAGGGGTTAAACAAACCAAAATGATCACTGCAACAATCTAGATATGAAATAATGAAGATGAATACTATTCTTTTGCAGATATTCTATGTTTATAAGTTGTTTAGAACAAGAACAACACAACAAATGGAGTGAAAAGAGATTGTGACATGGTAATAATTCAAAGAAATATCTAATGGTTAATAGAGCACCAGCACTAACCATCCCCATTGACATGCAAGCAATGCAAAGAAGTCCACAGTAGCTAAAAAGTAACCAGATAAGGAATCCCCATTTCTGCCCCTATTCAGGCAACTGCAGATGATTATATGCATTATACATCATAAACTTGTTAACAAGAGTACAACTAAGATTGAATTTAAATGAAAAACATACACGACTCTTGGCACTGCTGAACCACATGGTACCAACTATAGTCCAGGACCAAAGAAATGGATAAAGAAGCAATGCAAGGATTGAAATGACAACTACTCTTCCATAGAAACGAGCATATCTCTGCTGCCACCCAAAATCTCTAGAAGCATATAAGAAGGGAAACAACGTGCAGATTAATTAGTACCGAGAATTGAGAAATTAAAACATTTTGACTTGGTTTCTATGATGCAACACAAAAAATCCCTAAGAGTTTTAATGTTGCTGCAAGCCCAAGCTAGGGATCGAACCCACGACCTTGGTTAAGCTAGAAGAGGCCTCAGAAAATTTTGTTCATGCTAAAGTTATAAAGTGCAGGTTTGTACATTTAGATATAGCTTAACTTCAATTACATAGATTAAAAGAAACACATTAGAACAATGAAACACCACATCTCATCTACCATAGTAATAATGAAGAAAACCAGCTAAATATATAAAAAGTGAATGAATGGAAGGGCTTACAAACCCATTCCTGCAGCAAACCCATCATCGACAAACATCAAGAGCCGGAAAACAAACACGGCAGTATAGTCCACCTGAAGAACATCAAGGGATTAATAATGAAGAAGATAAAATTCTAAACGGTCTTAAAAAGTAAAAATGAATAAATAGGAGGAGGAGTAAAGGAAGTTACTGACCACAATCCATATGTGCAATGAGTATGTACAAGAATGATGGCATTTCCAATTAATTACAACAATAACTCTACAAGTTCAAGTGTCAAGAATACAAGAAGACTATGTGGTAAAAAAAAAAGGTAACAATAAGTAGCAGAAATGCTACATACACACGCAATGGTGAATAATAGTACATAGTCTATGATAGGTAAATTTGAAAAATATGAAACTATAGTTTGGTCTATTATTTTTCATTTTCCAATTGAGTAAGAAAGTTAGGACAAACAAAATATGACACTAATCATAAGCTTATCCCGCAATATCCGCTCGCGTGGCTATGTAATTTTTGGACTCTTACCAATTTACATACACTTAAATTTTGAAGTTCAATTGACAAGGAACTTCATTACAGTCAAGTTGAATATGCATTGCATTACAAAGGGACTGCAACTGACAAGGAATTGCACAATTTATTTGTTCACTATCCATCCAATTTACACAATCAGACACAATCCAAATTATTTCCAGACAATATTAATCAGACGCAAGATAATCTATTTGTTCACTATCCATCCAATTTACACAATCCAAACTGACAAAGAATTAAAAATGATCACACAGAAAATATTACATTTGATACAATCCAAATTGACAAGGAATTTAAAGATCATACAATAGAAAAATCCAAAATGTAAAAGGAATCAACAACAATAAAATAAAGAGAGGGGAAATATTTACCTTCAAGCCTTCAACAATGGAAACAATATTCCTTCAATTTAGGATTTAGGGTTTAACAATGGAGGATTCGTCTGGGTTCAGTCAAGATGTGGTGAGAAGATGGTGGTTCGGTAGTAGGTGGTTTATTGGTTCTGAGATGGTGGTTTCTGGGTTTGAGATGGTGGTGATGGTGGCGATATGAGGGTTTGGGAAGTGTCGGAGGAGTCATCGGAGAGGTTGAGAGTGGTGACGAAGGTGACTTGACGTAAGAGAAGGCCGTCGATTGAGGAAGATGTCGTGGTGGTTGAGAAGTCGTGGATTAGTGAGGCCGTCGATAGGGGAAGCGGTGAGTGAGATCGGAGTTCGTCGAGACTGGAGAGTGAAGAATGAACGTGTGTGAGGGAGAAGGATTTCACAATATACCGCATATTATTTTTATTAGGGAGAAAGTGCTATCTAATATAATAGCGCTTTACAAAAGTGCTATCTAAGCTATATTTATTATAGCACTCGCACCAAAAGCGCTATTAAAGACTTTTGATAAATTTATTTCACTATTTACAATAGCACTTCTGTAGCAAAGCGCTATTATATGTATTTGGGTGACATCTTTAATAGCACTTCTGTAAAAGTGCTATTAAATTAGTGCTATTGTAAGCTAAAATTGTAGTAGTGACTGGACAAAATTGATGACGTGGCACATACAAGTGGAATGAATTCATTTTATATTTATTTTTTTATTGTCAATTCATTAATGATTGTATAATTATTATTTTTTTAATTAAAAAAAAAAACTGAAAAAAAAGAAGAAAAAAACGATAGTAATTGGGGTTGAAGGAGTTAGGATCCTCTCCATTTCCAATTCTTTCCATTTTCTCCATTATTATATAGTTTTGGGAATATAAATGCAAAAATGTGACATCAAGTGGGTCCAAATGTCATTTATACACCCCAAAATATTTAAAAACTTTGATAATGGAAGAAATGGAAAACATAAGAAATGGAGAGGATCTCAACTCGGGTTGAAGGTTCATCTTCTTCAATATTGCTATAATTTCATCCTTCTCTCCAAAAAAAAATCAAAAACAACATAAACCTGTCATCTTGAACGAAACCAACATAAACCTTCATCGTCACCTTCGCCGAAACCCACAGAAACCTTCATCGTCACCTTTGATTTTTGTTTTCAGATCTGGAAAATATTCATTAAACCTAAAGTTCCGGAAAATATTCCTTGTTAACACAAAAAAAGTTCATCAAACTGTAGATCTGAAAAATATTCATTAAACTTAAATTAATAACTCAAACCTTCATCCAAGAATCGAAGAGTTTTGGAAAGTTTTAATTTTTTGTTACTTTGGCTTAGTTTTGTATCGTATGGTTGTGGTTATAAAAGAGAAATAATTTAGGATTGTTAATAAGATGTGAAATTTGAGAGAAATTTGGGTAAGAAGATTTTGTTGATTGTGTGAGATTTGATTTGTGATTACACCGAGAAGAAGAAGAACAAAAATGTTTATAAATAAATTCTATTAACAATTTTTTTTAATTTCTTTTTCTTTTTGAAAAATTAATAAATATATTAAGTTATTTATCTACGTGGCACAAAAACTTTAATAAAAAATGAATGAAAAGCCACACATGCATCCCACGTCATCAATTTTGTCCAGTCAACATCCATGTTGTCGACTGAGGGGGGTAAATGATGGAATCTTCATTTTACAGGGGGTAATCACAAAAAAAATTTTTGCAGGGGGGTAACGCAAAACTGACCTATTTTGCAGGGGGGTAAAACCCTATTTACCCTATATTCAATTATTGTTTTTAAGTCTAAAAACATGAGTTTATTAAAATAAAATAAAAAAAGTCTAAAAATCTAAAGAAGGACCAAAACTGTGAAATATTAAAATGGAAAATCAATTTTGCAAGTGAGTAAAAATATGATAATGTCAAAACTGCAAACCGTCTCAACTGATTTTTTTTTATATGTACAAGTCAAAAATCAAATATTTAATTGTCTCATTAAGGGGCTCAAAAGTCATACCACTTGGACAAATTCATTAATCGTACTCTAATTTTTGTTAATAGTAGCTTTTAGAGTTTTTTTTTACGTCGAAAATGAATTTCATTAACAACAGTCAACAATAAATCAAAGATTGAGAGATTAAATGTCGCATATTGCCAACTACCTCCGGCAACAATCATAATGTCATGGGTGGGATGAGTACCTCAACTGGCTAAGCTAGTTGAGCTGAGGGTTAAAGAGCAGGAGGTCCAGGGTTCAAGTCCTGACAAAGGAGAAAAATCTAACATAACATTGTAATACTAACAACTAACATTGTTTGAGGAAAAAAAAAACTGCTTATAAAAAAAATCATAATGTCATTAACTAAGATATTGAACTCATGTGGTTAACGAGTTCCCATTATGACGAATCATTTGGGAAAACTCATGTTCGATTTATGGTGAGAATAGTTTTTTATAAACTTTACTTACTTTACGACTGAACTTTGAATTATCGTACTCATTCACACACAACAAAATTTAGGTGTAAGCCCGGTTCGACCAATCGGTCCGGTCCGATTTTTACAACATTGAAAGTAAGTGAAACAAAGAATTGAAAAAGTTTGATATAGTGGTAAAAAGACACTACCTTAAGAGGATGATAAATATAAAATATGTCAAATATAAACAAATACCAAGTATTGTTTGTCGTTGTAGTCCCATACCTTTAATTCAGATCATATACACGTTATAATCGGACCAGGATCTCCTTCCGTAAACAATACACAATTTTACACGATAAAATCAGTACTAAACAGACAATAACCGCGTGCAATCCTATTTTGTTGTAACCTTGATTTTTACATTTTTTTTTATAAATAATTAATCTAATCATATAAGGCGGAGTAAATAGTTCAACTGATTTGAGTTAAAAGTTAAAATGTTTAAAAGGTCACGGATGAAGTTACTTTTAAAAAAAAACATTAATCATATACGTATATTGGGCTTTCTCTCTATAAGCCTATAGGCCAAATCCAATAAACTAACCCTAAATCACACGGTCCATTACTATATCTAACCATCCCGTCCGTTTATGTTTGCTCTTTTTTTCTTCCACCTGGTGCCATCTTCACCCACTTCCGGCGACTAAAAGCGGCGGACAACCTTTTCTCCGCCGATTCAGTTTTTTCTATCCCAACCAAGTTAACTCCATTACACCAAAGTTAGTTCAAACTCAAAAACCTAACTCCGATTCCATTCACCAATGGAAGGGTTAAAGGTTTCAGAAGCTAGCTTAATAGTTTACATTCATCCTTCTAAAAGCAACCAAGTTTCAAAAGCTGTTCCTCGTGAACTCAGTTCTTTGCTTTTCACGTAACGTTTCTTTAACCAATTAGTTCAACACTTTCAAATATCTTCATCGATTTTACTGTGATTTTTTATTCAATTTTTTTTTGGCCGTGTTGTGTTTTTGCAGGTACAATGATATATTTGACGGTGTCGTTTTGGCTTATGATATTAACTCGTTAGACAAATGCGCGAAGATTCTTCCCGGTGTTTGTCCTTATTTCGGTGTTAATCTGAAGGTCAATATGTTACTTTTTTCTCCCAAGCCAGATATGCTTTTAGGTATTCTCAGTTGCTTTCTCAATGTTGATAATTTTGTTTTTGGTATTTGCAAACAGTAAAAAATATCTCCATTTTGAATGACATTAGACAATTTGGTCTTTCTTATAATTTTTAAGGACTAAGGACTAGTTTGAAAGTATGTGATATAATTCACGGGCTAGTAAGTGATTAAATTTAGTGACTGATTTGACCGTAAATTAGATACAAGTTAGAAGAAGGAGACCTAGTTGTTCGGCATAATTCGTAAATTGGGGTATTTTTTGTCTGTTTGGAATTTTTTGGGGTGTAACTGTAAGTGCTCAACCCCTATAATTTTAGGGGCGAATGGTTGATTTACTATAACAGAAATCAAGTTAGTTAATCAATTAATAGGGTTTTGTGTTGTGTTGTTTTTTCAGAAGGAAAGGTAGAGAAAATTACACATGACTCGATTCATGTTGTTGTGCTTGGATTTTCTGCTGCAATTATAGCTGAGAAAGATATCAGGGCAGAGTTCGTATATAGAATGGTGAGTGTCATGACGGAATGTTTTGGTATTTGCTGTTGTCTTGTGTTTGCATTATGAATAGATTATGTAGCTGTGTGCCTGTTGTTTTATTAATCGGTAGAGGTGATATGTTCTGTGTGTGTGATTTTTCCTTTTGTAGAAACACGAGAAAGGAGTGTATGCAAGCAAATCTCACAAGCGACATGTGATAAAGAAAGAGACCATGATTCGATTTATGGTGAAGAGGTGACTTCCTTTTAAATATCTCCAAATAAGATAAGATAATATTAGATTTTATCATTTGTGGGTTTAGTACCATTTGTACGTTTTGCCCAATATATAGATAATTCACTTTGCTGTTAAAATAAATAAATATTAGATTTTATCAATGCACAAAGTCCTTGCAATTCCATGTGAATCTGTTTTGATATAATGCTGTTGTTGCTTTGGTTTCTTTTGTCTGATCATGTGTTGAAAAAAGCTTTAATGAAAAAGCTTCAAATATATGTACATTTGTACGAGTAGTAACTAATACTATAACCCTGTACCACTGTATTATTGGTTGTACTGGCAAATGAATTTATTCATAAAGAATTGGCCAGCATATCAATAAATCTGTGGAGAGTTGCACTTCATCTACTAACATATATAGATCCATTTCCATGTCTTTGGATGGATATCTAGTATCTTCCATGAAGGTTTGCCTGTTCTTTGCATAAATCTTTGTCATATTTTGGGTCTTGTCTGGAAACAAACTTGCGCATACATTCTGCTATAACCAACCCCGAATGCACCAAAAAGTACAGAAGTTATTACACAATGACTGAATTTTGGTATCATCTTTCCAAAACCTACGTGAATATTGCTCCTTGTCGATGTTTATTCACCTACATCCTACATCCTGTCATTGCCAACTCATAGACTCACATCTCTTCTGAAAGAAAGTGAAATATTCAAATAGACTATTATTGTTTACTCTTAATAGTAATATTTGTTTATTCATAGTGAATTTAACTGTAAGAGTTTTATGTATGCTTCTGCTAGTTGTTAGCCTTCGTTACATGTTGAAAAACTTTGGCGATTATGTTGTATTGCCACTTGCCACTTGTTCATTGATAGTATAACTACAAATAGTTTTACAATGACCCTGGTTAAAATTTAAACTTGGGTTATGAGTTGAACATTGACTCCTATGATTAATTTTGGTGATTAATTGTTGCAGCTTTGATGAGGAAACACTTCAGGTTTATGGATCTCTGGTTCCTGACAACACAGGAAGCATACATTGGTTGGATAAGAACTTGGAAGTTGTTTCTCATCCTGATAGGTTTTTCTCTTCTAAATATTTGTTATGTCTAAAGAATATTCTTAAAGTATATCTGTTTGTGCTTATCTATCTTAGAAAATTTCACAGGAGCACAAAAAAGAGAGAAAATGAGAGACAACCCTTAATGTTAGATAATAAAGATGCTTTAGATGGGGAACCGTCAACCGTTGACACTGTCCAAAAACTAAAAAAGTCGAAGAAGCAAAAAGTCAGAGAAGAATCTTGAATGCTGTATTGGAATCTTATTCTGTAATGCAACTTATATTCACAGGTAAAGTTTCTATTTTAATTGAAAGGATTATATATTATGCCTAGAAAATTGATGACGATGTATTGTTTGGTGATTTTGTTTCTGCATAAATGTTTTATTTTTTATAGTATAACATTTGCTTATATGTACGTTGGAAATTTATAAAGGTCAATGTGTGATGAAGGAAACATTGTGTATGCTGACTGCAGCCCTTTATAATACTCTTAAACACCTTGAATCACAATAGGATTTCCACTTCCCTACTTTGTTCAGCTTGGTTAGGTTCACTGGTCAACCAGGACCCATGTTTACCCCCTAACATATACCCTTTTCAAATTTGAGTGAACAGAAAAATGAGAAAAATTTATAAATTTTCTTAAAGAGGATATTTGTCTTTATAAAGTGTACCTAAATTGAAGTGTTTCAAAAGCAGAGATCATAGAGTTTTAGGTCTAACTTAAGGCGTGGAGGACCCAAAGGTAAGACCGTCATTCCCTTTTAAATGTAGTGTTGTAGACTGAGTATATATATTTTCTGTTTCTTTGTTCTCTTGAGGCATATGAAAGGGACTTCTTTGTTTTATGGCAAGTGTAAACTATGTTGTTTTGCAAGTACAGAGAATAATTTGTGAAACATTTGCTTATATGTACGTTGGTGAAATTGTTTACACTTGCCATAAACTTAACCGTATAAAAAAAAAATTGTGAACCTTTGTAAAATAATTTGATGTTCAACATAATCCGCAGTTGAGTGTTATGACTTAGAGCACCCTTTGATGTTAAATTATTTTGCTATGTAACACAACTGTGGCGCCCCATTCAAATGAGGTTAACTATTTATGTTAGTCTCTGCTACTTCTCAATCATAGTTCAAAGATGACGCGTGTAGAATTGTACTTGTGTAAATTCAATTTTTTTTATACTTCTAGCTGAATTAGATTTTCAGCATTTATATTTGTTTCACCTCATTCATTTGTTTTAGAGAATGGTCAATGCATATAATCTGATTAATGGCAATTTTACAATGCAGAGTAGCTAAGTTTATGGTGGAAGAGTTTGGACTCGCCATCCAATGTTAAGTATACTATTTTTTTTAAGGACATCCAATGTAGAAAACAAATTGGCATGACATAATGTGGTTTGCTTCAGCTTTGGGAAATATGTGCTCTAGTTGTTTCAATTAGAATACATTCTTTTCAAAATGCATGATGGTATTTTGATGTACCTTGCTTCTAGTTTAAAGAAATTTCAGGTTGCCATCTTTTGTTATTTGTAACAGCATGGATTCGTTTGGAAGTGAGACCTAATATTGTAAACTAACCACTTAATCAGAAAAGATGGCATGATTAGTGGACTGATTTAGTTTGATTACATTTTCTTCTTCTTTCGTTATGATCACGTCAGATGTATAAATACTGAAATGGTCTTCCACCTTTTTACCATTGATCTTTATATTATTACTACAAAAAATTTGGAATAAGTTTCCTACTATTTTACCAACTTCTTCTCTGACAAAATATTGAATTTTATTTTTTAAAATATATTTTTATTGAAAGTAAAATAAATCAGAAAAATGATGAACATCTTCATTATCTTGTTGAATTAAAAAAATGTTGACTCAAATATACCTCTAAATATTATAAATCTATGTTATATTAAACTCACTCTTCTTCTAAACACAAAAATCGAAACTCCCAAATTTTCAACAAAATTGTAAAAACCCATATTCAAATCTGGGTTATCATGAGGGCAATTCTGAGGAATGCAGGTGTAATTTGGTGCTCCTGATAAAGGGTTACAAAATTTCATGACTCCTTTTAAATCTTTTCATTTTCTCCGCCTATTTCTAGGAGTCCATACGTCACTGACGCATTAGAATTCAACTATGACATCAGAACATAGTAATACAAAAATCAAACTCAATTAGCATTTAGCAAAGATAAAATTTGGTTCCTCAATTATGAAATTGTGGATGGTACTGCCAATTTGAGCTATCAATTTATCTAAAAGAGTTATTAATGCATGGTAACATCAAACCCAAGCTACTGTTCTGTGGGTTTTTCGATCCTCAAAGCACATCATTTGCAAAACTGCATCCACAGTGTGAAAAATTGAATATGAGATTTTTAGGGTTTATTGAAAACTTGAGAGTTTTGATTTTTATGTTTAGAAGAAAGAAGATATTGATGAACATAATATTGATTCTTGAGAAAACCTTTTTTGATTTAAAGAACATGATGAAGATTCAAGAAGATGTTCATCGTTTTTCTAAATCTTTTATACTTTTAAGGGTAAATAGTGTTATACCCCCCTGCAAAATAGGCGAGTTTTGCGTTACCCCCTGCAAAATTTTTTTTTGAGATTACCCCCTGCAATGTCAAGATTCTTTGCGTTACCCCCCTGGCTCAACAAGTGGGCATATGACATGGAAGAATCTTGACGTGGCATGACACATAGAAATTAATTAATTTTTTATTTATTTTTAATTGCCAACTCATTAATTAATGTGAGTTTTTAATTAAAAAAATGAAAAAAAAACTTAAAAGTTGTTATATTTTTATGAACTTACTTAAAAGAAAGTTTTTTTTTTTTTTACTAAAAGTTGTTATTATATATATATAAAAAAATTCTTATATATATATAATAACTAATAATAGAGTAAGCAAAAAAAAAACGAAGATGAAAAAAAAACTAATAATAATAATAGTAACAAAAAAACTAATAATAATAATAATAATAACTAATAATAATAGAGTAACAAAAAAAAAACACTGCAATCACATAGTAATGCAAGAACAATCGCTTTGCCCTAACCCCCAAATTGAAATTGAAAACGAAGAACAATCGCTGCATATGAACGGAACGAAAAAAAAAAGTTTCTTTAAATAAAAAAATTTCTTTAAAAAAAAGTTTCTTTAAAAAAAAAGATTTCTTTAAAAAAAAAGTTACCGTAAAAAAAAAAGTTTCTTTAAAAAAAAAAGTTTTTTTCATTTTTTTTTTAATAAAAAAAATAATAATTACTGAGTTGGCAATTAAAAATAAATAAAAAATAAATTAATTTCCACGTGTCATGCCACGTCAAGATTCGTCCATGTCATATGCCCACTTGTTGAGCCAGGGGGGTAACGCAAGGAATCTTGACATTGCAGGGGGTAATCTCAAAAAAATATTTTGCAGGGGGGGTAACGCAAAACTCGTCTATTTTGCAGGGGGGTATGACACTATTTACCCTACTTTTAATAAAAAAAATTAAATTTAGTATTTTTTTAATAAAAAAAAAAAACTCGATTGTTAGCTAAAGCGTGTAACGTACTCCAAATTTCCAAGTCTTCCCTCTTGTCTCTCTCATCACCTCACCTCAGCTTGGAAAATGGAAAATCATATCCATCATTTTTCTTTGACTCGGCATTCTTCTTCTTCTCACAATTCATGTACTATTTACTTACACTCTCTGATTCTTATTCTACACAACACATCCCTTTTTGTTTCCTAAATTGGTTTTGCTAATAACCCAGGTGAACTTTTTAATACCCATATGCAAAATTCATGTGATTTTTAAGTTTTTGCTTCTATTTATTCATGCCAAAGAAAAATTTACTGGTTTCTAAATAAATGTACTTTTATGCTTGTTTTTTTTTTCCATATCTGTGTAGTAGTTTTTTGGTGTAAATAAACTGTGAATTTTGGTATGAAGGGAAAAAAATTGTTGCTTTTATTTATTTATTTTATATACATATTTTTTGTTTATGATTTACTTGGTTGTTGCAGTGAAGTTTTGAATTGTGTTGATGCTGTTTATTGAATTTTGTTGTTGGGTGTGTATGTGTTCTTAGGAGGATTACAATGCTAAGCTAGGCACAGACTCTATAATTTCTGCTGTGGATTGCATTATTAGATACCAACCTGAGTGAAGTATCTGAATAACTTGGTCTTAGCTTTTTTATGTGTGTTTGGGATCTTTGGTGAAGATGGTTTTGAGTAGTAGAATTTTCAATACTCATGTTATTGTTAGTTTCTTTCTGCTGATTAGTTGTAGCATGACCTATGGTACTGAAAGTGACATCGCCTGCTTAAAAAGCGTACACGAATCGCTAAAAGACCCAAACAATTATCTTGAAAATTGGAAATTTGACAATATTGAGGAAGGGTTTATTTGCCAGTTCACTGGTGTTGAATGTTTGCATCCCAATGAAAATAGAGTCTCGAATCTCAAACTTTCTAATATGGGACTCAAGGGCGAGTTTCCTCAAGGCATTCGAAATTGCACAAGCTTAACGGGATTAGATTTTTCATTAAACAGCCTCTCTAAAACCATTTCAGATGATATATCTATTCTTGTCAACTTTGTGCTCACTCTTGATCCATCTTCAAATGATTTTCCTGGATCGATACCTGTGTCGCTTTCTAACTGTACCTATCTTAATAGTCTTAAGCTTGACCAAAACCAACTTGCCGGTCAAATTCCTCCGGAATTTGCTTCTCTCACACGGCTTAAGACGTTTAGTGTTTCCAATTATCTTTTGTCAGGGCCGGTTCCGAATTTTAAACCAAGTTTAATCCCTGAAGAAAGTTTTGCGAATAATTCAGCACTCTGTGGCCGTCCCTTGAAGGCTTGCACGACATCTTCGAAGACTAACACTGCGGTTATAGCTGGTGCAGCTGTTGGTGGTGTGACTCTTGCAGCATTAGTAGTGGCCGTTGGATCGTGCTTAATATATGCGCCCTGTTTCACACAGGAAAAAGGAAAAGACCCTGAAGGAAATAGTTAGTTGAGTCAAGAAATGAGCTAAATGAAAGATATGCAAGAGAATTAACTCACATACTTGATGATTTACGGTGTTTGTGCAGAGATATAAGATTATGTGTATAATATGACGTTCGTGTGAGTAAGCAATAGCATGAAATTTTTTGAAGAAATTTGTAATCTAGCATTAGAAAACTTTTTTGTTTTTTGGTAAAAAAAATGTAGTAACTAATGCTATAAAATTTCTTATCATGTAGACATGATAAGATAAATGTTTATTTTATTATTATCATATCTTATCCAACTAATTATCCAATCTTATCTATTATATCCCACACATCCTTAAGAGTTTGTTTGATATAAAATGTCTTGTACATACGAGGAAAGAGACGACTAAACTATGTTTTGCATATGGGATCTACAAAAGGAGACCCGTTTTCCCTTCCGCCTAGATGCAATATGAAATACTCCAAAAGAGAGAAAAAATTCGCCTGAACCACCGTTGTTCCCCAAGCTACTTATGAATTGCATACCAAACCGCACCTCCAAATTCACATTTGTAAAAAGGATGTCATCCGGCTTCCCTTTTCAATGGACACCAAAGGCAACTCGTCGCTTCCAAACTCCAAACAATCTCTCTTCCTCCTACTTTTTTGCAAGTACAATACAAAAAAAAAAAACTTAATATTTTTAGCTTAATGTTGTAATATTAAATATTATGAACCTTTATAAAATAATTTAATAGTATTTAACATGTCCATGCCACAAACAAGTGTTATGTTATGAGCACCCTTCGACGTTGAATTATTTGGCTCAGAATTTAGTTATTTATAAAAATATTTTTATTTTTATATAAGCCAAAATGAATTCTTTTTATCTTTTGGTTCCCGGGTGGCCCACTTTCTTACTTGTCGCAACCGTCTCTCAATTGCTAAATCATCGGGAACACTTCTGTGGTGCCCCATTCAAAGTGATCTGTTGAAACATAGATGATATTTTCTCTTTAGGCCCCTCATGGGTCTTTTTCACCCTCTGGATTTTACTTTTTTGCCCTTCAATAAAAACTTCGGTTTCTACGAATCAAATTTTTTTTGCCTTTAAAAAAAAATTCGATTTCTGTTAACATAGATTGGCCATTTTGTTGAGCTCACTATTTATGTTCTGCTACTTCTTAATCATTGTTCAAATATGACTTGTAGAATTGTATAACTGGTCTAGATTCAATTTTTTTAATACTTTTAGCTGAATTAGTTTTCTACTGTATAGCATTTATATTTGTTTCACTTCATTCATTTTTATTTATTTTTTAGAATGGGCAATGCCTATAATCTGATTAATTAATCGCAATTTTACAATGCAGAATAACTAAGTTTATAGTGGGAGTTTGAACTCGCCATCCGATGTTAAGTAGACTAGTACTCCCTTTAGTCTTTAATATAAGAAGTTGACTTTTTAGATACATTGAAAAGTAAATATATCTAGTCTATAATATGGTCTAGATACATCGTAACATTTGAGTAATGTTACACCGCTCAATAACGCTTTAACGAATACAAATTTTACAAAATTTCATTAAACATTTGAGTAATGTTACATTGCTCAATAATACTTTAACGATATTTTACAAAATTTCATTAAATCGAAAGTTTATAACATATAGATCATATATGTTAAGTTTATATCACTAGATTTTGTAAAAATTGTATTCGTCAAAGCGTTATTGAGCGGTGTAACATAACTCAAATGTTACACCGGTGTAATTTGGTCTCTCCCCATATATAGGAGAGATCAAATTATACCGGTATAATTTTAAAAAAGTTTCACTCATTAATATCCCTTAATTTTATTTTGATCTTTTTTTTTTTTATTTTGATGTAATAGCTATTAAAGAATCACTTATAGACTCACATGACATGATGACTCTAATATATTAAAGAATTTCCTTGTTTATTTTCTTGCCTTCCTTTTTTGCATTAATAAATTGCAAGTATTTTTTTTCTGTTTGAATCAGCATTACAGAATCATAATACTACTAAGTTATTTTTTGGTTACAAACATAACAATACAATTATACTATTTATGGCCCGTTTGGTGCGCATGATAGGATAGTGATAGGATAAGATATAAAACAAAATAAGGATATGATAGAATATCAACAGGATAACTGTTATCCTCAGTTATCATATATTGTGTTTGGTGCACACAGGATAACAAAAATGATAACTATTATATCATGTTTTTAATACATACTTGCTCATAATAAACATAATAATATAAAAGTGTAACACAGATTAATTATCTTGTTCATTTTAACATAACTAAGACACTCTGAGGTGAGCCGGTCTCAGAGGCCTGACATATCCATCGTCGATGATTATACGCATCGACACGGCATGAAGCTCACAATCGGAACATGATTGGATTCCTTGAATCCCATAACGTGGTACATAAGTAACCACCATGATTGACTGACTTTCTTAACTTAACTTAATTATCTTGATTGTTATCTTGCCCTTAATTTCCCTCCCTGGGGTAACTAACTTGTCCTGATTTCCTGATTATCATAACTTAACGTGTAATTAACATTTTAATTAAGCATTACACTTATAATATTCACAGAAAAGTATCTAGGAAGGTATAGGATTGAAAAGTATAAAATAGTTCCAAATTCTAAATATGCAAAGCTCTGAACTGGTATTCTCACTTAGCAAGAGTCAGCTCGCTTAGCGAGAAACGGCCAAAATGTTCCAACATCCAAACGAGAGAACACTCTCTTAGTGAGCTTATCAGTTCACAACTCTGTTTTGCGATTTTCATCAGTTTTGCATAAAATTCATTCCTAACCATGAGTATCACAGCGTGTAATGTAACGACCCATTTTTCGTATTCGTATATTTTATTAAATGTTATTTTATTTATTAATTGGCTTTTATTATTTTAGTGAGCGGCGAATAATTATTTAGCCGAACGTAAGTTATTAGACGCGAGAACCTTGGTTTTGGGCTTAAGGGGCGTGAGAGGCATTGGGCCTAAGCCAATTGGGCTTGGTTCATGACAATGGGAAGTAGTATAAGTAGCAAGTCAAACACATGAATAGTATCACAATTCATTTCTTTGAGTTTTGAGTGAGTAAGAACTAGAGCAAGATAGAGCTAAGCTAGGGTTTGATCAAGAGAGAAAGCTTGAGCAAGAGAAGGCTTGGATCATCATCTTTGTTTAAGGTAAGAGATTAGAATTCATGATTCTTGAGTGGCAAGGAGAGGGGAGATTGTCTATGTCTCCATTCCCGAACTCTCCCACTCAATTTCTTTTAGACTTTGATTAAGCTTTTGTATGTGAGTATGATGTTCTCCATCATCACTTTGTATGTGTTAATCACTAGTTTGATTTCATGAAAAATATGCATGTATTTGGATCATGTTGAAAAAGTTTATGAAAGTTACTTAAAACCCAAGAAATTGGCATGATTTTGATTATTTGAGGTATTTGGATGTTTGGAAGGGATGATTAATGTTCCTTGATACCATATATGTTTGGAATGACTGTTTATAAGAATTTATAACATGTTTGGATGAATTTTTGAGTTGATTCAATGTTAAACCGTCTTAGAAAGCTCAAGAACAGATTTTCTTTCTGGTGTAGTTCGCTGAGCGACCAGGAGTTCGCTACAGCGAACCTGTTCGCCACAAGCTCGCTACCTGTTCGCCATGTACCTGTAATCCTCTGATGTAGTTCGCTACAGCGAACTGAGCTTCGCTTAGCGAATAAGTTCGCTACCTGTTCGCTACGGCTTCGCTTAGCGAACAGTACTGAACCTGCAACTTTTGTTAATAGTTGTAAGTGTATTTAGGCACTTGTAACATGGTTTAAGGGTATCCTTACATGATTGTTGATACATGTTGATGCTGTTAATGCTTATTGTTAATCGTTATATGATTCGCACGCGTATGCAATGACTTGTAGTTCAAGTGACTATGTTTATGTTTTGGCATTAATTTGTAATGTTAAGTGAATGTGTTAGGATTGTGTTCCCGCATTCATAAAAGTGTAGCTTCGAGCTAGAGAATATCATATGGTTGATATGTGTATACATACATGCATTCATAATTGTATGTGAACATTGGAAACTTGGGTTCCAATAACGAAAATGGATTATGTGTCCATAATGAAGCCGAGGATCGGATTAGATGAATCCATGAGTCCGGAGTTGCTATCCAACAGGATATAAAACTGTGTTGGCTTATCCAAGGGAGATAAGATGGTTCGGTAAGTTCCGACATATCCAGCAAGATATAAAACTGTTCTTGGTCCACCGTTGGTGAGACACCTTGGTACCACATGCATTTAGTCATGTCTAGGGATGGCATGACAGTGAATTGATTGGCATTAGATACATTAGGGTAAATGCGCATATATTTGATAAATGGTATGTGACATTATCTGGTTGAATTGTGTTAAACTTTATAAATTGATAACTGTTTAGTACGACGTTTTGGCGTGAGTTAGAATATGTATGATAGTTCGAAAGTGTAAGGCCTTTCTTATACTCGTATGATATGCGATTATGTTTTCTAACTCTCTGCTTTGTGTTATTTGCTGGACCTTTGGGGGTTCAGATATTCAGGCTGTGGACTGTGCCGACATTTAGACTGCTGTTTTAGCTCGGTGTTGAAGTACCTTTTGGTGAGGAGACTTAGCATAGATTTCTCCTTTTAGTACTAGCTTTTGACTAGAGGTTGTAAATAGTAAATGCTCTGGTAATGTAACATCGAGTCGGGGTTTTCGCTTGGATTTCATCGTATATCGGTGTTACCTTTTTGATATGCTAGTTCTTGTATAAGTGACATCCTTAGGGATGAATATGGCTTATGTATATATATATATGTATATATATGCATGCATGGTGTGATTGAATCCGCTGTTGTTTTTCATGTTAAACTTCATGACGCTCTGTGTGTGTATGCTTGTGTTTTAATTACCGCGTGGCACTCTGCCTTTACACTTGTTGAAAAGTTTTTAAAATTACGTTTTTAAGGGTAGTATGAGTTAGGGTGTTACATGTAATAAATGATTAAAATGGAGAGAAGCTTTGGGATTAAGCTCCTCTCATACACCACTTGACCCTAACTTATGTTATCATGCAATAATTCATAATTGGGGACACTAACATAATATATCTAGTGTTATCATACATAATTTATTTGGGCAACTAAAGTGCTATGCTATCTAAAGGTTGAGCTTCTAAGGGAACCCACCTGAAAAGAAGCTTGAACAATAACATCGACACTTCCAGAGCTCGCCGAAACACATAATTTGCAACAGAAATGCTATAAACCCATAATCAGAATTTTCTGCATAATTCTGCATCAGAGCACCAACTTCAAAAATTATTAATAAGAATATCAACTAAAGTATATAGGGCCAATTACTTAGTAATTCACATTTACATTGTTGCTTAACAAATACTCCCTCCGGTTTCATATATAAGCAAAATATGACTTTTTAGATTCAATGTAAAACATCACTTTTACAATGAAACCGAAGGGAGTAGGCTGCATGGATGTAAGGAACATGTCAACAAATGAACAAAGAGATTGGTCGATATAGGATGTGCAATAGATCTTAAAAATAAAGTGTGCAGTTATTTGATCAGGCAGGCTGGCATACACATGTGAAGCATACATAAAAACTCACTCATTCAGGATTTTTTTTTGAGACACGTTGGAAACAGAAGGAATGAGAAACTTAGACGAAAACAGAAGCACCAATAACTCTCCCTTAGAACGGCGCTGATTGCTTCTTTTGTTCTTTTTTCCGCTTGGCTGATAAACTGTCAATGGAAGTCTCCATTGGTGTGGTGTGGCCCCTGCAAAAAGTTAATGACCACATGAACTACGGTAATAACCAAGGGGCATATAGCTCGGTGAATTTTTATCAAGAAGGAACCTTTGACATTGAAATAACACCAAGTAAGTTTACTGCACTTTTTCTGGCAGTGAATAAATCCTCCCTCCATCCACTAACTTCGTTCTGAATATAAAATTTTGATCAGAAATGACTACAAATTATCTAAAACATTAACGAAAAAAATGGAAGATTTCGCAGTATATCTGAAGGAAAATTCTTCCGTATATACTCATCAGCATCTTCTTCCCAATCTAACATGTCCTGCAAATTGCATTACCATAAGACATCAATGAAAAAGGGTTTCTTAAGAAAAAAGTCCATCCCTATTACTTTTTTGAAATAAATTCTAACCTATTCATTCATGACCAATGCTGTGAAGATTTCATATTCCAATAAAGCTGTAAAATGTGGACAAACTAACCGCCATCCCTGTGTTATAATTTAAATATAACGTCTTTAAAGACATATTTTGAAGAATATATCAATTACAAAATTCAAAAAATCCTAACAATTAAAACAAACACTAAAAATAAATTGCAAGTGAATAAAATTGATATAACCTACTGGGCCAGTCTCCAGCACCATTTGAAATTACATCAAAACCAAGGTAGACAATCCTCTCTAAAAGGAAAGGAAGTCTCTGCAAACGGAATTACACTGTTCAGATTTCGAAATGACAAAAAATATAATTATAAAATTAAAGTTACGCAAGTAAAATAAAAAAGAAAAAAAGGTTACACAAGTCTAGAATCAAGTTATAGATAACAAAAGATTTGGAAACCGTGTGGAAAATGAATACAGCAAGCATAACCATTAATCAAGCCAACTACTAATCAGATATTAAGAACAAAATTTAACAATATCATCTTACGCTGGTATTTTTGCTAAATTTGAGTATGCTTAGAGTAAAATTTATAATATCTGGCTTTATTATACAATACCAATCATGCATATAGCCAGAAATTTCAAAATTTAATGAATAATAACTTAAATTAGAGATGAGCCTAGCATAGATTCAAGCAGCATGACAAGTTTCATTATATTTCAAGCCAAGTTTAAAGAGAAATATCATTTGTTCCTTGGTTAGGCTTTTGCAGATACATAGCCTCTAAGCAAAAGTTACAATTATAATATGATACAAGGGTCATGCAATGAAAAGTGATAATGATTCATGACAGACAAGTAGCATATTCTAACATGGTGAACAATAATAATATGACAACAATTGAAAAGATAAAAGCAAGTACATAGCAAAGTGCACAACCATCAGACTAAAAACTGTAGAGAATAGAGATAACTTGACAAAGGAAAGTAAAAAAGATGCCTTTATCTTTTGATAACTAGGACCATGATCATACATTAATGTTGTCATACATTTTGAGCATTTTTCATTCCTTTTGCCAACAACTCCGCCATGACAGCATTGAAAACTCTTGCGCCTCTGAAGTGCAATTTTTGTTATCTGATTTGAGTAAAACTAAAACAATGGTTAAAGAATCTAGATATTTACCATTACCTGAGGGGAAAAAAAATGCATGGTTAGCATCCTGTATAGATGTTACAAGGAGAACAAGTACTGTTGAACTTGAACCCATAGATTCTACACAAGTGCACAATGGTTATAATATTATTCTACACCTGGCCCATATGTTATGTTCTCCGCCGGTCGGCCCAATCTGGCCTTGCTCGACTCGCTCCCCTCATACTCGATATGTAACCATAAGAGGAGGGGAGGGTGTCATCGAGTTGGGTAGACCCAAGATCCATCATATGACTGATAGAGGACCATGACAGGAAGCTTACTGCCAGGAGAGGCCAGATTCCACTCAGGAGCAACGATACATGTCAATAATACACAACTAAAGAGGTGTATCACTTCACATTATATGACATTTTCTAACTACATTCAGGTATCTAACAAAGTTCAATGTACGAGAATTGTAAGCAACAATTCCTATTGAAATTAGAAATCCTCAAGGCAGAAAAAATGGATCATTCCTTAGAAATCCAACTTTGAGCTACAACAATATGCTTGAAAAAGACCTCATTTAGTAGGAAGATGAGAGACATAATTTCTTTCAACCAATATACTTTTCTAATACAAAAGTATCATATAAAAGTATGATTGGTTTCACTATCTAAATATTGGATCGGGATGTAACCTTTATATCTTCTATCATGCCTTCAAAATCCAACCCAACTGTTTTGGTGTCATAAAATCGGTACTGAGACCATGGTACTCCAGCATCGTTGAAAATATTCTTGTGATTACCTGAAAGATAACAACGTTAACAGGTACGAACTCCCTTGAAACAAAAATCATGACCAAGTTAAACAGTTAAACAGAGAAAGGAAAACAAATGCACATCCCATGTAGGATTTGATATCAAAACTTTTGCCCTGGGAAAATATCGTTTTATCAGTGCTGCACCTAGTAGCAGAGAACCAGATCCTGAAAGACCTTGGACAGTGGCAACCTGGTTGAAAAGTAAAAAGAAAAATATTGATTTCTTTCTTGTTTGTTTCTATGATCTGACAACGAATAAATGTTACATCCTTCAAAGCAATTATATCTTCTAAATCCACTACATACTCTTATGCTGTTTGATTGCTGGATTGTCTGCTCCGTGTAAGAGTTCTGCAGTTGCCTTATTAAATGCATTCAAACCTTCAATTGGGAGATACTTTATTTCCAAGTTAAAACCATTGTTACTAATCTAAAACCAACAGTTTAATCATACAAAAAATTGCATACGACCTGTAAGACAATGGACTAACCTGTAGAAGGACATCAAAACAATTTGAAAATATAATTCAGCATTTCTAAAATCGTTCATACTATGGTCACTCAAAGCATAATTTCATTCATAAGATCTTAACAAACATTCAAAAACTACTAATTCACACTATCTTCCATAATCATTAAAACAACATCTAAATTAGTAACCAAAAGAATCACATCTATATTATATAAAAGTAAATACAACGATGATGATAGTCATAATAATAATAATAATAATAATAATAATAATAATAATAATAATAATAATAATGATGACAACAAAAATTCAGATTTGATTAAAAGATATCTCTCCTTAAAATAGTTCGGTTCTGCCAATAAAAATGTTAACTTAGAAAACTTGCCACAGAGTAAATTATCTACTACAAACCCTGAAAGAAGAAATCTCACACAGTCAAGTACCAACAAACACTGCTAAGTTTTTCTTTTTTCAATTTAACTGTAAGCTAAGTTAATTTGCAACTAATTGAGATGCAAAACAATGGACTAAACTGTAAGACCTCCAACAAACACGCTATTTAGGGGGGGGGGGGGGTTTGCAAAATGGAAAAAATTAGGACTAACTTGAAACCTAAAATAAACGTAAGGGACCAAATTGATACTTTTTAAACGTAAGGGACCAAATTGAAACCTAAAATAAACGTAAGGGACCAAATGTATAGTTAAGCCAAAAAAAATATATATAATATAAAAAATTAAATCAAAATACTGAACCTTTCATTAAAATATAGCAATATAATTCAGTTAGCTCACGGGGACCGTTTAGCTGAGCTTCTACAACTACTTATAATTGGAATTGGGCCTATAAAGAATGGCGGTAATATTATTAGTTGCCTTAATATTATAACTTTTACTGATTCTAGTAAGTAGTAACAAGATTCACAGGACTATTTAATACATTTTGCAACATTTTTATATCAATAATTCAGTTTTCTTCTACTCCCTCCAGTCTCACAAATTTTCACTTTTTAGGTTCATTCAATTATTAATGTATCAGGCCAATATTATGACCACATATATTAATAATTGAATGAACCTAAAAAGTTAAAAATTGATTATATATCGGACAGGATGGAGTATTATTTATTTGGCTTAAGCAGCTAGAAATATTAGACTAACACATTTTAAATGTGGAGGAGCATGAAATCTCATGTTCGAATCCTAGCCACTACATATATACGTCCTGAAGCAACCAATTGAGTTGGAAAACAACTAAAAACACTAAAAAAAGTGAGCATAAACAAGGAATTCATGCGAAATTATTCATTATGATCTACAAAAGGAAAAAACACATTTAAAAATACAAAATTCCTAACAAAGTTAAAGTGAAAATACATAAATACAAAATTAATTACCAGAAAATCTCATATAATTGTCAATACATCAATATAATTTAGATAAAATTAAACAGGTGTTTATTTTTAGATGAAAGCTAAACTGATAAATTGTTTTACCTTAGGTGTCGTGTCGTCATAGCAAACTTGGTGTCTCTGAGAGTGAGTCAAAGCAAAGAACAAGAAAATGAAAAAAGGAAAATGCTACCACAACCACCAAACTGGCTTAGTCAACTGTTTGGATTTTGGTTTGTCGTGGACTCGTTTGTCACGATCATTTTTTTTAGGGAAATCCAATTTTATAACTCAAAAAAAAAAAATGGAGAAGACAAATTAGTTCCGGACAGAAAATAAAAGTCAAATGCATCGGATTTGTTTAACCAACAACTGTTATGAACACAAGATATATTTTTTTTTTACAAAATTGAAAGTCAGCCATTTTGCCACTGTAACACCCTAACCCATACTACCCTTAAAAACGTAATTTTAAAAACTTTTCAACAAGTGTAAAGGCAGAGTGCCACGCGGTAATTAAAACACAAGCATACACACAGAGCGTCATGAAGTTTAACATGAAAAGCAACAGCGGATTCAAACTAACCAAGCATGCATATATATACATATATATATATATATATACATAAGCCATATTCATCCCTAAGGATGTCACTTATACAGGAACTAGCATATCAAAAGGTAACACCGATATACGATGAAATCCAAGCGTAATCCCCGACTCGATGTTACATTACCAGAGCATTTACTATTTACAAACTCTAACCAAAAGCTAGTACTAAGAGGAGTAATCTATGCTAAGTCTCCTCACCAAAAGGTACTTCAACACCCAGCTAAAACAGCAGTCTAAACGTCGGCACAGTCCTCAGCCTGAATATCTGAACCCCCAAAGGTCCAGCAAATAACACAAAGCAGAGAGTTACAAAACATAATCGCATATCATACGAGTATAAGAAAGGTCTTACACTTTCGAACTACAACATACATATTCTAACTCACGCCAAAACATC
This sequence comes from Trifolium pratense, assembly GCF_020283565.1. NCBI lineage: Eukaryota > Viridiplantae > Streptophyta > Magnoliopsida > Fabales > Fabaceae > Trifolium > Trifolium pratense. Next base: position 42,619,499 of record NC_060064.1, on the reverse strand, counting down.
GTACTAAACAATTATCAATTAGTAAGGTTCAACACAATTCAACCAGATAATGTCACATACCATTTATCAAATATATGCGCATTTACCCTAAGGTATCTAATGCCAATTAATTCACTGTCATGCCATCCCTAGACATGACTAAATGCATGTGGTACCAAGGTGTCTCACCAACGGTGGACCAAGAACAGTTTTATATCTTGCTGGATATGTCGGAACTTACCGAACCATCTTATCTCCCTTGGATAAGCCAACACAGTTTTATATCCTGTTGGATAGCAACTCCGGACTCATGGATTCATCTAATCCGATCCTCGGCTTCATTATGGACACATAATCCATTTTCGTTATTGGAACCCAAGTTTCCAATGTTCACATACAATCATGAATGCATGTATGCATACACATATCAACCATATGATATTCTCTAGCTCGAAGCTACTCTTTTATGAATGCGGGAACACAATCATAACACATTCACTTAACATTACAAATTAATGTCAAAACATCACATTGCTCATTTTAAGCTACAACTTATTGCATACACGTTTATCAATCATATAACGATTAACAATAAGCATTAACAGCATCAACATGTATCAACAATCATGTAAGGATACCATTAAACCATGTTACAAGTGCCTAATCACACTTAGAAACATCAACAAAAATTGCTGTCACAGAGGCCTTCGCTAAGCGAAGCCTCAGCGAGACATGGCGAACCTCACCAGGAAGTTACCTGCTCATGGCGAGCATTGGCGAGCTTCAACGAACTAGTCGCTGAGCGAAGGCTTAGCGAGCCTACGCGAACCTCACCCGGAAGTCACCTGCTCATGGCGAGCATTGGCGAGCTTCAGCGAACATGTTCGCTACAGCGAACTCCTGGTCGCTTAGCGAACTATACCAGAAAAATATCTGTTCTTGAGTTTCAATAAGGCGGTTTAACCTTGAATCAACTCAAAAATTCATTCAAACATGTTATAAATTCTTATAAACAGCCATTTCAAGCATATATGGTATCAAGGAACATTAATCATCCCTTCCAAACATCCAAATACCTCAAACAATCAAAATCATGCCAATTTCTTGGGTTTTAAGCAACTTTCATAAACTTTTTCAACATGATCCAAACACATGCATATTTTTCATGAAATCAAGCTAGTGATTAACACATACAAAGTGATGATGAAGAACATCACACTCACATACAAAAGCTTAATCAAAAGTCTAAAAGAAATTGAGTGGGAGAGTTCGGGAATGGAGACATAGACAATCTCCCCTCTCCTTGCCACTCAAGAATCATGAATTCTAATCTCTTACCTTAAGCAAAGATGATGATCCAAGCCTTCTCTTGCTCAAGCTTTCTCTCTTGATCAAAGCCTAGCCCTTGCTCTATCTTGCTTCTAAGACAAAAGGTCATGAAATGAGCTAAGTCTCATGACAAGGTTCTTTAAATACCTCTCCCTAAAAGTCATGAACCAAGCCCAAGTGGCTTAGGCCCAATGCCTCTCACGCCCATTAAGCCCAAAACAAAGGTTCTCGCGTCTAATAACTTATGCTCGGCTAAATAATTATTCGCCGCTCACTAAAATAATAAAAGCCAATTAATAAATAAAATAACATTTAATAAAATATACGAATACGAAAAATGGGTCGTTACAATCCTACCCCCCTTAAAAGAATTTCGCCCTCGAAATTACCTAGAAACAGATCGGGATAAGAATCTCTCATCTTGCTTTCTAGCTCCCACGTTGCATTCTCACCAGCCGGTCCTCCCCACACGACTTTCAAGGATGCAATCTCTTTGTTCCTCAACCTCTTCACTTCTCTTCCTTCGATTCTCAAAGGCACAGTCTCGATGGTCAAGTCATCCCTCACTTGAACATCGTCCGATTCAATCACGTGTGTCGGATCAGACACATACTTGCGCAACTGTGATACATGAAAAACATCGTGCAAATTCGCCAACGATGGCGGTAATGCAATCCTATACGCAACTTTCCCAACTCGCTTCAAAATCTCAAACGGCCCAATAAACTTCGATGTTAAATTTCGCGACTTCAACGCACGTCCTACTCCAGTAGTCGATGTAACTCGTAGGAATACATGATCCCCTTCTCGGAATTCAATGTCCTTCCTCCTCTTATCATGATAACTCTTCTGTCGACTCTGAGACGCTTTCATCTTCTCTCGAATCATCCGAATCTTCTCTGTTGTTTCTTGTACAATCTCTGGTCCAAGAATTGCACCTTCTCCAGTTTCATACCAACACAGAGGTGTCCTACACCTTCTCCCATACAAAGCCTCAAACGGTGCCATTCCGATACTAGAATGGTAACTGTTGTTGTATGTAAACTCTACCAACGGCAAACAAGAATCCCAATTCACGTTTTGCTCCAAAACACAAGCCCTCAACAAATCCTCTAAGGATTGTATCGTCCTCTCCGACTGACCATCTGTCTGAGGGTGATACGCTGAACTCAACCTCAACTTCGTCCCTAAAGCTTCTTGCAAGCTTTCCCAAAATCTGGAAGTAAATCTCGGATCTCTATCCGAAATAATACTTGTTGGAATACCATGTAGCTTCACAATCTGCTCCACATAAATCTCGGCCAACTTAGGCACCAAAGTACCTTTCCTGATAGCAATGAAGTGAGCACACTTCGTCAGACGATCTACCACTACCCAAATCACCTCGTTACCTTTCTTGGTCTTCGGTAAACCTCCCACAAAATCCATTGCAATGCTATCCCATTTCCATTCTGGTATAAACATTGGTTGTAACAAACCAAACGGCTTCTGATGTTCGATCTTCGATTTCTGACACGTTAAGCATGAATAAACAAATTCAGAAATTTGCCTCTTCATTCCCGGCCACCAAAATAACTTCCTCAAATCCTGATACATCTTGGTTACTCCAGGATGAATACTCAAACCACTTCTGTGACCTTCTTCCATGATCATTCTTTTCAATTCGGGTACATCCGGTACACAAACTCTTCCGTGAAATCTCATGACTCCACTTTCGTCAATCTTGATATTGGTCTCCTTGCCTTCATTGATGAGTACCATCTTCTCCATCAATTTCTTATCCGATTTCTGACGTTCTTTAATATCTTCAAGAAAAGGATTCGTCAATCTTAACATTCCAAGCTTCACACTTGAAGAAGTAACCTCACACACAAGACTCAAGTCTCGGAATTCTTCAATCAACTCTAACTCTTTCACCATCAATGATGACATATGCAAAGTTTTCCTACTTAATGCATCGGCCACTACATTGGCTTTTCCGGGGTGATAACTCAATTCAAAATCGTAGTCCTTTAAGAATTCGAGCCATCTTCGTTGCCTCATATTCAACTCCTTCTGGTCGAATAAGTATTTCAGACTCTTGTGATCACTAAACACTTCAAACCTCGATCCATACAAGTAGTGTCTCCACACTTTCAAAGCAAACACCACTGCGGCTAACTCCAAATCATGCGTTGGATAGTTCCTCTCGTGAACCTTCAGTTGCCTTGAAGCATATGCTACCACATTACCCCCTTGCATAAGCACTCCGCCAAGTCCTAACTTCGAAGCATCGCAATACACGACGAACGACTCTTTGGCATCAGGTAAAATCAACACGGGTGCAGTAGTCAATCTTCTCTTGAGCTCTTGGAAGCTCTTCTCACAATTACCATCCCAAACAAACGCTTGATCTTTCCTCGTCAACTTGGTTAACGGTAAAGCCAACTTCGAAAAACCTTCGATGAATCTTCTATAATAACCGGCTAAACCAAGGAAACTTCTAATCTCTGAAACAGATTCCGGCGTTCCCCACTGTGACACAGCGTCAACCTTCGCAGGATCTACCGCGATTCCTCCACTTGAAATTATATGCCCTAGGAAACTCACCTCTTTCATCCAAAATTCACACTTTGACAACTTGGCATACAACTTCTTCTCCTTCAAGACTTGCAAAACAATCCTCAAGTGCTCTTCGTGCTCTTCCTCGGATTTCGAGTAAATCAAAATGTCGTCGATGAGCACCACCACGAATCTATCCAAAAATGAATGGAAAATTCGGTTCATATACTCCATGAAAACTCCGGGTGCATTGGTCACACCAAACGGCATAACTGAATACTCGTAGTGCCCATACCTCGTCCTGAATGCAGTCTTAGGTATGTCTTCCGTCTTCACTCTAATCTGATGGTATCCAGATCTCAAATCGATCTTACTAAACACGCAAGCTCCAACTAGTTGATCCATCAAATCATCTATCCTCGGAAGTGGATATTTATTCTTGATCGTCACTTTGTTCAACTGACGATAGTCTATACATAATCTCATGCTTCCATCTTTCTTCTTCACAAGCAATACCGGCGCTCCCCACGGCGAAACACTCGGTCGAACAAACCTCTTCTCAAGCAGCTCTTCAAGTTGCTTCTTCAACTCATTCAACTCTGACGCTGACATTCGATACGGCGCCATCGATATCGGACTAGTTCCAGGTACTAGGTCAATAGAAAACTCTACCTCTCGCTTTGGAGGCACGTCAGATATATCATCCGGAAACACATCTGGGAATTCACAAACGATCGGTAACTCTTCTATCTTAACTCCTCCTTCGAGTTTCAATGATGCAAACATCATGAACATCTCGGCATGTTCTTTCAACGCTTCCGACACCTCCTTCCCGCTCATCAAATGCAAGTTCTCCTCCGGCTTCGGAAAAACAACGGCCTTCTCACGACAGTTGATATGAATTCGGTTGAAGATTAACCAATTCATACCAAAAATTACATCCATACCACTAAGTGGAATACACACTAAATCCATACCAAAGTGCCTACCAAGAATGGTTACGGGGCAGTTACGACATACTTGTCGGGTAATCACTGAACCATTAGCAGGAGTTTCTATTTCCATCCTACCCGTCATATCCGTTAAAGGAATACTAAGACGCTTCGCACAATCCAAAGAAATAAAAGAATGCGTCGCTCCCGTATCTATAATCGCAATTAAAGGAGTGTTATAGATGAAACACGTACCTCTAATGAGATTGTCCTCAAGGCTAGCATCCTCTCCACTCAAAGCAAACACCTTGCCCATCACCTTCTTGGGCTTCTTACAAGTCAGACTCTTGTGGCCTTCATCTCCACAGTTGAAACACACCACTTTTCCTCTGCAAGCTTCGGTCTTGTGGCCTAGCTTTCCACAATTCTTACACCTATCTCCCTTCCTCGGGCAATCATAAGACATATGACCCCGTTCTCCACAGTTATAACAACTTCCATTCACCGGCTTCTTACCACCACTTGTATTCCCCTTACCGCGGTTGTCATAAGGTTTTCCGCGCTCTTGTCCTTTCCCTTTTCGGTCGTTCACAGCTTTGTAGTAGTTCACCTTAGCTCTACCATCCTCATCACAAATCCTACTCTTGTTCACAAGGGTCGCAAAATCCCTTATCTGTGAAAATCCAATCATATGCTTGATGTCTGGACGTAGACCACTTTCAAACTTCACGCACTTGTCGTTCTCCGCTTCCAAAGTGTTGTAATGCGGACTAAACGCACACAAAGTCTCAAACTTGACGGCATAGTCAGCTACCGTCATATTTCCCTGTTTCAGTTCCATGAATTCCACCACTTTCTTGTTCTTCACATCCACAGGAAAATACTTAACCAAAAATTCTCTTTTAAACATTGCCCATGGTATAGCCATACCACCGGGTCCTAGCCTCAACTTGGCGTTCTTCCACCACACGTTCGCTTCCTCACGCAACACATATGTCCCAAGGGTTGTCTTCCCTTCCTCGGAACAATCCATTGCTTCAAAAATTATTTCAAGTTCCTCCAGCCACTTGTGAGCTCCATCCGGGTTGTAACCTCCGGTAAATGTTGGCGGTTTCTGCTTCATGAACCTTTCCAACCTCATCTCTACCTCTCTTCCAGGTTGATGATCTCTAACCACGATGTTGGTGAGTGCGGCCAAAGCCTCCGCAATCTGGGCATTCGTTCTCGCAGCAGCCATGATTCCTGAACGAATCACAACTAGACGTTAGAAAGTACTAACAGTGTTCCCTACACATGCTCATACGGGGAAAAGAAAAGTCCTAATTGGTTCACACGAACCGACCTGCTCTGATACCACTATTGTAACACCCTAACCCATACTACCCTTAAAAACGTAATTTTAAAAACTTTTCAACAAGTGTAAAGGCAGAGTGCCACGCGGTAATTAAAACACAAGCATACACACAGAGCGTCATGAAGTTTAACATGAAAAGCAACAGCGGATTCAAACTAACCAAGCATGCATATATATACATATATATATATATACATAAGCCATATTCATCCCTAAGGATGTCACTTATACAGGAACTAGCATATCAAAAGGTAACACCGATATACGATGAAATCCAAGCGTAATCCCCGACTCGATGTTACATTACCAGAGCATTTACTATTTACAAACTCTAACCAAAAGCTAGTACTAAGAGGAGTAATCTATGCTAAGTCTCCTCACCAAAAGGTACTTCAACACCCAGCTAAAACAGCAGTCTAAACGTCGGCACAGTCCTCAGCCTGAATATCTGAACCCCCAAAGGTCCAGCAAATAACACAAAGCAGAGAGTTAGAAAACATAATCGCATATCATACGAGTATAAGAAAGGTCTTACACTTTCGAACTACATCATACATATTCTAACTCACGCCAAAACATCGTACTAAACAATTATCAATTAATAAGGTTCAACACAATTCAACCAGATAATGTCACATACCATTTATCAAATATATGCGCATTTACCATAAGGTATCTAATGCCAATTAATTCACTGTCATGCCATCCCTAGACATGACTAAATGCATGTGGTACCAAGGTGTCTCACCAACGGTGGACCAAGAACAGTTTTATATCTTGCTGGATATGTCGGAACTTACCGAACCATCTTATCTCCCTTGGATAAGCCAACACAGTTTTATATCCTGTTGGATAGCAACTCCGGACTCATGGATTCATCTAATCCGATCCTCGGCTTCATTATGGACACATAATCCATTTTCGTTATTGGAACCCAAGTTTCCAATGTTCACATACAATCATGAATGCATGTATGCATACACATATCAACCATATGATATTCTCTAGCTCGAAGCTACTCTTTTATGAATGCGGGAACACAATCCTAACACATTCACTTAACATTACAAATTAATGTCAAAACATCACATTGCTCATTTTAAGCTACAACTTATTGCATACACGTTTATCAATCATATAACGATTAACAATAAGCATTAACAGCATCAACATGTATCAACAATCATGTAAGGATACCATTAAACCATGTTACAAGTGCCTAATCACACTTAGAAACATCAACAAAAATTGTTGTCACAGAGGCCTTCGCTAAGCGAAGCCTCAACGAGACATGGCGAACCTCACCAGGAAGTTACCTGCTCATGGCGAGCATTGGCGAGCTTCAACGAACTAGTCGCTGAGCGAAGGCTTAGCGAGCCTACGCGAACCTCACCCGGAAGTCACCTGCTCATGGCGAGCATTGGCGAGCTTCAGCGAACATGTTCGCTACAGCGAACTCCTGGTCGCTTAGCGAACTATACCAGAAAAATATCTGTTCTTGAGTTTCAATAAGGCGGTTTAACCTTGAATCAACTCAAAAATTCATTCAAACATGTTATAAATTCTTATAAACAGCCATTTCAAGCATATATGGTATCAAGGAACATTAATCATCCCTTCCAAACATCCAAATACCTCAAACAATCAAAATCATGCCAATTTCTTGGGTTTTAAGCAACTTTCATAAACTTTTTCAACATGATCCAAACACATGCATATTTTTCATGAAATCAAGCTAGTGATTAACACATACAAAGTGATGATGAAGAACATCACACTCACATACAAAAGCTTAATCAAAAGTCTAAAAGAAATTGAGTGGGAGAGTTCGGGAATGGAGACATAGACAATCTCCCCTCTCCTTGCCACTCAAGAATCATGAATTCTAATCTCTTACCTTAAGCAAAGATGATGATCCAAGCCTTCTCTTGCTCAAGCTTTCTCTCTTGATCAAACCCTAGCCCTTGCTCTATCTTGCTTCTAAGACAAAAGGTCATGAAATGAGCTAAGTCTCATGACAAGGTTCTTTAAATACCTCTCCCTAAAAGTCATGAACCAAGCCCAAGTGGCTTAGGCCCAATGCCTCTCACGCCCATTAAGCCCAAAACAAAGGTTCTCGCGTCTAATAACTTATGCTCGGCTAAATAATTATTCGCCGCTCACTAAAATAATAAAAGCCAATTAATAAATAAAATAACATTTAATAAAATATACGAATACGAAAAATGGGTCGTTACAGCCACCGAACCCACTAGAGATGGGATGGCGTGTGGGATATGGACTGAAACTTTCTCCTCTCCAGTTTCCATATTTCCATGATATGGAACTGAGAAGATGGAATAAGATGGAGCTATCATTCTCATCATTTCCAATGTTGCTAACTATTATTTGGAGAAGCAATTCAAGAGTATAAAAAATCCTTCTGAATGTCAATCTGACCCAAAACCATAAGAAGAAAGCTCCATTCAAGAGTATCAAAGCCTTCCGAATGTCAATCTTGAGGGCCAAATTGCCTTTAAATTGCTTCTCCGGGAAGAACATTAATCGCCAAGACTAGCAATACAAAACACATATATGTAACAGTAACGGATCCCAAGGCTGAATTGAATGGAAAGTATGTTAACCTCATCCTGCCACAGGCTCCACAACACACTGCACATTCAACACCCACACATAAAACTCACGGAACTGCAAACAATAGATGCTGAGTATCAAACAAAGACTAAAATGATGACACAGTTGTGTCAGTAAAAATGACCAAATTTAAGCCTTGCAATAGTGGCAAGTATTCGACACAGCCTATGTTCATCGCAATGATTTTCCACCCGCTTTGGAAGATCTTGTACTCAACATGAAATTGCATAATTGAGGCAATCCTCCTAATATGGAGGAGTCCTTGGGTCACTGCACAAAACTAAAATACACACACAGATTCTTGAAAATCATATAAACTTCAAAAACCAATTATAATCTCTGCCATAATCGCACATTCATATATTTATCTTTTATAAATCAAAAAGAATAAACAGTAAGAATCAACAGAGAAACAATGAACCAAAAATAAGGCTTGATAGTTGACACTACAGAGAACTGAATCGTTACAATACAGAAAGCCAGATCAAAGCATTGTGCTTTGTGCTTCAAATAATGAGAATATCCTACCAGTTCAGCAAGAAGTTAAGACCTTGAGAGCTGAGTAGAGACAAAACATAAACAAAAGCAGATAGTAAGATTTGGAAAACAAATATCTATATACTACCGGGAATGCAAACGAGGGAAAGTAAAATATTGTTGTTCTGCTATTAGTCTTATTTTCAAGATTAGAGCATATGAGATTAGCCATCATCAAATTTTGCTCCTTTTCATGCTCTAGTTCTAAAGAAAATGTAAAACAAACACCTTGAATATGTAAAGAAAAATGAAAATTGCCAACCTGCCAGAGTTCAAATTCAGCGGCAATTATCAGCTGGTCAAATCTCAGATACAATTGCAAGCTTTGAGGAGCAGAAAGATCAGGTCGGTCTGGTTGATCCCGATATTTGATAAGATTAGCCAAATGATGGTTTCTTGTCATCAGGTAGGTTTTGTGATTTCACAATTTGTGAGGCATACCAATTTAGTAAAGGACAGCAGATACTAGTTCTCCAACATGTAGTACAGACGAGTCCTTACGGCACTATAATGAAGAGGATATTTTTATCGCACAACCATCATAAATCACAAATAATGATTTTTTTTTTTGACAATAAATCACAAATAATAAATTATAAAAACATAAAATAAAATAGAAACTAAACAGTAAAAGACGGGCAAAGAGTTGTTCCAGAAGTCGTCTCTCCAGAAAGTTAACTTGTACACTATGAAGATAATGTAACCAAGTTGTCGAAAATTCTTCATCTTGGGAAGAGAAATGATTTATTTCTTACAAACTTCAGCACCCAAAAACTTCAACACCACCTTGTACACTATCGAAGAACAATTATTCAGCTCAAATACATATACGTATAAGTAAAAATTGACCAATTATATCTCAATGTTGTGATAATCTTCCCCAAGCTTACAGAGTAGAACCAAGAAACATGGATGCAGAAATGATCAAATATAAGTTTAGATCATCAAATTGATGCCATCAGAAATTTAAATATATAACACAGCCAGCAAAACAAGATGGTTCATCTGTGTACTTGTTAATGTGTTCCCAAGATAATGCGCTATATCTCAATGATGTGATAATCTTCCCCAAGCTTACAGAGAAGAATCAAGAAATATGGATGCAGAAATGATCAAATATAAGTTTAAATCATCAAATTGATGCCATCAGCAGTTTAAATATATAACACAACCAACAAAACATGATGGTTCATGTGTGTACTCATTAATTTGTTCACAGGATGATACGCTATAATAAATAGTTGATAAAAAAACACAAGAATAAAGAAAGTAGAGTAAAATAGTTATCCAAACCAAGTCAATGATCAAAAGATCATAGTTACAAAGAGTGCCCCACAAAAGTTTTCAAATTACTTGCACTATCAGGTTATAGGTCAGGAACTTAAGGCTGAACTTTTCAGTTATATAAACCACCAACCCTCACCACACATCAATAGGCTTACCGAGAAGACATGACACTAAAACAACACGGAGAAGAAATGAAGTGTACAAACTTGATTGCTAGATACTACACAAAACATTATTATTGTTTTTAAACACACTACACTTTATTGTTTTAAAAAACACACTACACTGTAATCAACAGCTACACGTTTCAATTCACAATTACCTGTTACTCAATTAGAATGACTACAGCATGCTGCCAAAAAAATTAAATGCAACACAGTGTTTTGAAAACACCTATTTGTGTGAAATTCTTGAGATTCTGAGAAAAGCGTATCAAATACGGAAATCCCTACCAAGCAAAAAAGAAACAAGTACAGAAAACCCTGATATCAAGCGAAAAGGAATTATTGAAGACATAGATTTTAACAGAGATAAGGAAATCAAAACTTAAAGCTTGGGGAGGGAAAAGTGATGTAGTCTAGAATCTTAAATGCTTCATACTCGCGTTCATGCTACAGATACACAAAAACTACAACACTCCCAAAACAAATACAAATGTAAGCCAAAAATTACCTGTTTTATCCCAAGGCTGTATGAAAAGTATGTAAACCTCTGCCTGCCACCGGTTCCGCACATTTATTGGCTGAAAGGAATGCATGTGAACCTCTCCCCTGTAAAACCAACACAAATAACAGAACTGCAGAAGTGGATACTGAGTAAACTAGCTGAAATGTCAAGATTCGTAGAAGATATGACCAGATTAAAGCCTTCAGAAGATGATCATTCACTGGAACAAATTCTTTTCACATCATGTACCCATATGACCCAATTTTCGATTCCTCCTAATACAGTAAAATGAAGCGGATATCTTTTTAGCAGCATAAATCACATATAACAATAAATATAACAAAATAGTACAAGACTAACTAAAGCCTCGCCGAACAAAATTAAGTTATACCCAACAAAATAGATGATCATAAGAAACAACACCTAAGGTTATGGTGGAGATGAATGCTATGGGCCAAGGTACTGATCAACAGGGCTTTTACATTGTCAAAAACTTATGTAAGAAAACCTAATGTGTAAAGGTGTAATAATTTGATAACACAGGGACAATAAAACTCCAGAGAATAAATTATATGAAAATGATTCCCAATCAAGAAGAGTGTGCCAAAGCGAACTTGATTGTTTGATGCTACAAAGCAAGTTATTGCTTCAAACAGACGACACGGCAGAAAACAGATGCAGTTTCAATTCACAATCCAACATTTAGTTATAACCATGTATCAAGTATCGCAAAACATTACCATTATTCGATACTAAATTGGAAACAACCTAAAACAGAAAAATCAAAACCACATGAGAACTCCAGCATTCTGCCAACAAATTAATAGTAAAACTGATCAAGATATCATGAAATCAAAACCACATCCTCTACTGAAGCACCAAAGAGTAAATAAAAACAACCAAGAAATATATACTATAAGAATCAACAAAAAAAAAAGATTGATACGAATTAATTTTTTTTTTACTAAAGATCGCAAATCAAATCTCGAGGCTGCATGCTATGAAGAAAGTTATTATTTTGACAACCCACGCTGCAGAAAAACACATTCACAATTCAATTCGTTTATGTTGCATCAAAGTCAAAAAAATAAGGAATAATAAAAAACCACTCATGGATGAAATTTGATTTAACTATCTGAAAAAATCCGTTATTATCCGTGGAATCAAGAATTGATATTCGGACTTCGGCTGACTGCAAAACATATAAACGCATATCTCGATTATCCAATGAAGAGTTATATTCAATAATAAAAAAATTTACAAATAATTCTTGATAACCGATCCATTTCAAGAAAATTGTCAAATCCTTGATATATCTACAATTCTAAAAAAGCATATGAAAATGCAATTCATAGCAATATCTATGACAACAGCCTACTGAAAAGTGCTATTGTAGGTCTATTTTTAATAGCTCTTTTTAGAAAAGCGCTATTAAAGGTCTTTTTTAAAATTTTAAAAAAAATTATAACGTGTTGAGGCGCAAAACCTATTGGGGGCACGAAAGGAGATAATTTTTTTATTAATCATAAAACATATATTTTTATCATAGAAGTCATAACAACCAGCCAAGTGATGTACCACATAAGTATTTATTGCAATATAACCTAACAACCAGCCTTAGAGCTAAGAAAAAACTGAACCCCAATCCAAATAATAAACAAAACTACCACAAGTTAAAGAATAAAACATGAGCAGAAACAAATCACCAGAGACAAAAGAAATAATTGATTCCCTGTGGAAAGTGCAGCTTAAAATACGATAACTCAGCTGAAAATTTGCAAAATGGATAGAACACTGGTCCTCAAATGCATATAGATGGCAAACTCCACTCTTCATCAAAGGAAACCGGGAAAGAATATAGCATATATGTAATGCAATTAGTTATGAAGCCAGCCCCCACTATTGAACTCCAAATGAGATAAATGAGACAACATTGCACATGTTCAAGCAAGAGCTTAGCTGGTTTATTCATATTGGTCACATTATAAGCACAAATGAATCTAACAACTTCAAGAAAGAGTTCAAACTATTTCACTAACAAACAAAGTAAGAATAGAAAAATAAGAAAATGATTTTTTAAAGTTTCCAAAACACACTACCTTGGCCCCAACCTTCAGACTTCAAGCTTCAAGTATCATATATATCTACAATAAAACTAGGATAGTAGCCATATACTGGCCAAAAAAAAACCCAATGCAGAATCCTAACAAGAATATTAAAAACAACAGGCTAAACTTCCGACTTAACTAGTGACAATCTACTACTGAGTTATCAGAGAGTTATTGCTTACCTTTAAATGGGACTTGATCTTTCCAATTATAATTTATTGATCTTTTTGTAATAAGGACAAGTCCATAGCTCATAAAAAAAAACAAGGAAAAGTCCATTACTACATTAGATTATTTTTTATTTATTTAATAGTAGGATTATGAAGCTAGAGTCCCTGTAACATTTGTATCAAATATTTCTAAGCCTATTTTCCTGACATTAGATTTACAAGACTTGGATTTTGTGATATAATTCATACCTTAGAAACTGAATCAATTGAATAGTTATCTCCAAAGCCTAGGATCCACCATTTTTAAGACCTATAGGATTTGACCCATCAAAAAGTACATCATCAAAAAAATTAAACATTAGAAATGAACAATATAGTTCTTAAATTTTTAATGTAAAATAACAACAAAGCCCTTTTAATTCAGCACCCATTATCACAGCTCCTTTAACAGAAATCAGTTCATACACAACTCCAAAAGCATATACGTCTATTTTGGAAGATACACTACCATCTGCATATCTACAACGTGATTGCAAGTGCCCATTAAGTTTATCCTGTATTAAAACTTTAATAGGATTATGCATGGTAAGCTATGCAGCAATAGTATATCAAAGAGATCACAAATGATTCGCTCTGACTTTCAGTGGTTTGGGATAATACCAAACGTAATAAACGAAAAAATGAAACATCAAATTTGAAAACCCAAACACAATAATATTCAATCTCAACCATACATCACCGAAATTTTAAAATCAAAGATTGCCACTGTCACTGTGATATACCATACAATTCATACCTTCTCGTGGAGAGCATTATGAGCATCAGTGATCAGGGGATAACCAACACAAATGTAGGCACAAAGAGACTCCCCACTGTGTCAAACAGAAGCTCGATACAAGCTGACTTGTGATGAGCATAGCACAACTGTACCAAAATTCAAACACCGGAACCGAAGCACCCTGCTACTGCCTTGTAGGAACAGATCATATCATAGACAAAACTGCTATTAGAAATAAACCAGGATAAATGCAAATCAGTAGCAGAAAATTAAACCAGAGAACCACATTGAGGAAACCGGCGGAGGTAACGGAACCACATTGCTAATCCTTTACTTTTGTTGTAAACATAATATCCTTGTTGTTGATATGGCCTAGAGCCTAGAGATATTATGTGAACAATTTGGATATTGTATGATATGCACTATGTTAATTATCGTTTTTAATTTCCGTTGTGCTAGCATGACCCGTTTATGCCGTGATTTCGTATTATAACATGTGACGCCTGAATTTTCTTAAGTGTTTTATTTATTTATATTTAATAAATTCGAGTTAAGGGGTTTGGGTGTTACAACAGTGGTATCAGAGCAAGGTCGGTTCATGTGGAACCAATTAGGATTAGTTGCCCATATATTCAACTTGTGTAAAGATGACACTATTGATATTACCTTTCTAAGTCTGTTCTTGGAATTGATTGGTTGTTCAGGATCATGGCGGCAAGGGCTAACAATCAGATGGCAGATGCAATAGCTACTTTGACCAACATTGTGGCTAGAGATCATCAACCCGGGAGGGAAGATGAGATGAGGTTAGAGAGATTCATGAAGCATAATCCGAAGCTTTTCACTGGAGGCTATGCTCCGGAGGCTGCTGTCAAGTGGATAGAGGAAGTTGAGATTGTCTTTGAGGCTATGAGGTGTACCGAGGAGAGTAAGCTAACCTTGGGTACTTATGTACTTCGTGAGGAAGCTAACAAGTGGTGGAGGAATGCTAAGCTGAGGATGGGAGTTGGTGGTGTGGTAATCACTTGGGAGATGTTCAAGGGAGAGTTCTTGAGGAAGTACTTTCCGGCTGATATTAGGAACAAGAAAGTGGTGGAGTTCATGGTGCTCAAGCAAGGAAACATGTCTGTGGCGGAGTATTCCGTGAAGTTTGAGGAGCTATGTGCGTTTAGTCCACACTACAACACCGTGGAAGCTGAGAATGACAAGTGTGTCAAGTTTGAAAGTGGGTTACGCCCGGACATCAAGCATCTTATCGGATTTTCTCAAATCCGAGACTTTGCAACTTTGGTGGATAAGTGCCGTATTTGTGATGATGATGGAAAGGCCAAGACTAATTACTACAAGGCCATGAGTGACAAAAGAGGAAAAGATCAAGACCGTGGGAAGCCCTATGGTGACAAGGGGAAGAAAGTTGTTGAGACTAGTGGTGGGAAGAAGAAAGGTAGCGGTCAGTGCTATAGGTGTGGAGAAGTGGGTCATAAGTCTTATGAGTGCCCAGGGAAAGGAGACAAGTGTTTCAATTGTGGAAAGTGGGGACATAGGTCCGATGTTTGTCAAGTGAAGGTGACTTTCTTCAATTGTGGTGAAGAGGGTCACAAGAGTCCTATGTGCAAGAAGCCGAAGAAGACTATGGGAAAGGTGTTTGCTTTGAGTGGAGATGATTCGGATCAGGGGGATAATCTCATTAGAGGTACGTGTTTCATCTATAACACTCCTTTAATTGCGATTATTGATACGGGAGCAACACATTCTTTTATATCCATTGATTGCATGAAGCGTCTTAGTATACCTGTGTCTGAAATGTCTGGTCGTATGGAAATAGAAACTCCTGCTAATGGTTCTGTAACTACCCGTCTCGTATGTCGTGACTGTCACGTAACCGTGTTTGGTAGACACTTTGTAATTGACCTAGTGTGTATCCAACTTAGTGGAATAGATGTTATCTTTGGTATGAACTGGTTGATATTTAATCGAGTCCATATCAACTGTTGTGAGAAGACTGTTGTGTTTCCTAAACCGGAGGAGAGTTTGCATTTGATGAGTAAGAAGGAAGTAGTAGAATCGTTGAAGGAACCTGTAGAAGTGTATGCGTTGTTTGCATCCTTGAAGATGGAAGGCGAAGTTAAGGTGGAAGAGTTACCGGTTGTTTGTGAATTTTCCGATGTATTTCCGGAAGACGTGTCAGATGTACCGCCGAAAAGAGAAGTAGAGTTTACGATCAATTTGGTACCTGGTACTAGTCCGATATCTATGGCACCGTATCGAATGTCAGCGTCAGAGTTGAATGAGTTGAAGAAGCAACTAGAGGAACTACTTGAGAAGAAGTTTATTCGACCTAGTGTATCACCGTGGGGTGCACCTGTGTTGTTGGTTAAGAAGAAAGAAGGGAGTATGAGGTTGTGTATTGACTACCGACAGTTGAACAAAGTGACGATCAAGAATAAGTATCCACTTCCGAGGATAGATGATTTAATGGATCAATTGGTTGGAGCTTGCGTGTTTAGTAAGATCGATTTGAGATCCGGATACCATCAGATTAGAGTGAAAACGGAGGATATACCAAAGACTGCTTTTAGGACGAGGTATGGTCATTATGAATATTCAGTGATGCCTTTCGGTGTGACCAATGCACCTGGTGTTTTTATGGAGTACATGAATAGGATTTTTCATTCATTCTTGGACAAGTTTGTTGTGGTGTTCATCGATGATATTTTAGTTTACTCAAAGTCCGAAGAGGAACATAAGGAGCATTTACGGATTGTTTTACAAGTTTTGAAGGAGAAGAAGTTGTATGCCAAATTGTCGAAGTGTGAATTTTGGTTGAAAGAAGTAAGTTTCCTTGGTCATGTGATTTCAAGTGGAGGAATAGCGGTTGACCCAGCGAAAGTTGATGCCGTATTGCAATGGGGAACGCCGGAGTCTGTTTCTGAGATAAGAAGTTTTCTTGGATTGGCTGGTTATTATAGAAGATTCATTGAAGGGTTTTCGAAGTTGGCTTTGCCTTTGACGCAGTTGACTCGGAAGGATCAAGCGTTTGTTTGGGATGTGAAGTGTGAAGAAAGTTTTCAGGAGGTTAAGAAGAGGTTGACTACCGCGACTGTGTTGATTTTACCGGATGCTAAGGAATCTTTCGTCGTGTATTGTGATGCTTCGAAGATGGGACTAGGAGGTGTGCTTATGCAAAAAGGTCAAGTTGTAGCGTATGCGTCGAGACAACTGAAGGTTCACGAGAGGAACTATCCGACACACGATCTTGAATTAGCCGCAGTTGTGTTTTCATTGAAGGTGTGGAGACATTACTTGTATGGATCTAAGTTCGAAGTCTTTAGTGATCACAAGAGTTTGAAGTATCTATTCGATCAGAAGGAGTTGAATATGAGACAAAGAAGATGGCTCGAATTTTTGAAGGATTATGACTTTGATTTGAGTTATCACCCCGGAAAAGCTAATGTGGTGGCCGATGCGTTGAGTAGGAAATCGTTGCACATGTCATCACTAATGGTGAAAGAGTTAGAGTTGATTGAAGAATTTCGAGACTTGAGTCTAGTGTGTGAAGTGACTCCTAAGAGTGTGAAATTGGGAATGTTGAAGTTGACGAATCCTTTTCTAGAGAATATCAAAGAATGTCAAAAGACGGATAAGAAGTTAATGGAGAAGTTGACAATAGTAGTTGAGGAAGGAAAAGAAGCTAATTTCAAAGTTGACGAGAATGGAGTCGTGAGATTTCATGGACGAGTATGTGTGCCCGATGTGCCAGAGATGAAGAAGATGATTTTGGAAGAAGGTCATAGGAGTGGAATGAGTATTCACCCTGGAGTAACCAAGATGTATCAAGATTTGAAGAAGTTATTTTGGTGGCCAGGAATGAAGAGGCAAATTTATGATTTTGTTTATGCTTGCCTAGTTTGTCAGAAGTCGAAGATTGAGCATCAGAAACCGTCTGGTTTGTTGCAACCTTTGTTTATACCGGAATGGAAGTGGGATAGTATTGCGATGGATTTTGTGAGAGGTTTACCCAAGACTACTAAAGGTTATGAAGTGATTTGGGTGGTAGTAGACCGTTTGACGAAGTGTGCGCATTTTATTGCTATTAAGAAAGGTACCTTGGTGCCTAAGTTGGCCGAGATCTATGTGGAGCAAATTGTGAAGTTGCATGGTATTCCGTCGAGTATTGTTTCGGATCGAGATCCGAGGTTCACTTCGAGATTTTGGGAAAGTTTACAAGAGGCTTTAGGGACTAAGTTGAGGTTGAGTTCGGCTTATCATCCTCAGACGGATGGCCAATCGGAAAGGACAATACAATCTTTGGAAGATTTGTTGAGAGCTTGTGTTTTGGAGCAAGGAGTAAATTGGGATTCATGTTTGCCGTTGATCGAGTTCACGTACAACAATAGTTTTCATTCGAGTATTGGAATGGCACCTTTTGAAGCTTTGTATGGAAGGAGGTGTAGAACACCGCTTTGTTGGTTTGAATCCGGAGAGAGTGTGATTCTTGGTCCGGAGATTGTGCAAGAGACTACGGAAAAGATTAGAATGATTCGAGAGAAGATGAAAGCGTCCCAGAGTCGTCAAAAGAGTTATCATGACAAGAGGAGGAAAGACATTGAATTTCAAGAAGGTGATCATGTTTTCTTAAGAGTTACATCGACTACCGGAATTGAACGTGCTTTAAAATCGAGGAAGTTGACGTCAAAGTTTATTGGTCCTTATCAGATTCTGAAAAGAGTGGGGAAAGTGGCGTATAGGATTGCTTTATCGCCATCATTGGCGAATTTGCACGATGTGTTTCACATGTCACAATTGAGGAAGTATGTTAGAGACCCGTCACATGTGATTGAATCGGATGATGTTCAAGTGAGGGATGACTTAACGGTCGAGACTGTGCCTTTGAGGATTGAAGGAAGAGAAGTGAAGAGGTTGAGAAACAAAGATATCGCCTCAGTGAAGGTGGTATGGGGAGGACCCGCTGGTGAGAATGCGACTTGGAAATTGGAGAGCAAGATGATGAGTTCGTATCCAGAGTTATTTCCAGGTAATTTTCGAGGGCGAAAATTCTTTAAGGAGGGTAGAGTTGTAACGAACCAATTTTCAAATTATTAATTTTTATGTGTTAAAATATTTTATTAACGTAGAATTTTAATTAAGTTAATAACTTGAGTTATTTATCGAGTACTTTAGTTATTAAGCGAGTAGTGAGAGTTAACGTGTTATTGGGCCAAGCCAATTGGGCTTGAGGCCCAATGGGCCTTGTGTGTGTGAGGGGGGCGCCCATATGGCCATGAGGGAAGAGAGAAACATTTCATTTCTCATAGTTCTTGTGTTCTTGAGAGAGAGGAGAGCTTGAGGAGCTAGGGCAAGAAGAAAAGCTAGAGATTCGAGATTTTCGTCGTGTTTTCTTCGAATCCAGGTATGAGAGTAGATTCCTTAATCGTGGGTGATCCGAGGAAGGGGAGAATGTCGATTTCTCCTCACCCGAACTTCCTCCACCCCATTTTCGTTTTAGCTTAGATCGGATTTTCTTGATGGAAATCGTTCCTAAGGTTCTTAATATGTTTAACATGCTTTTAACATGATTAATGAACGAAAATAATGGATAAAAACGAGTTTTATAACAGATTAAACTCAAGAACTTTGTGTTCTTGAGAGTTTTGATGAAAAAGTGTCAATCTTTACTTTTTCGATGTTTATGAGGTAGATCTGAGAAATGGACTGTCCTTTTGTGTTTATCTATGTTTGTTATGTGTGAATACAAACTCTTTTGGGATTTATAACATGAAAAATGGGATTTTTGGGTGATTTGGTGTAGAAAACGCAAGTTTTGAACTGTCCTGACAGGAGGTGTTCGCTCAGCGAACGTGTGGCGAACAGCTCGCCACGAGCAGGTGTCTCTCTGGCGTTGTTCGCTTAGGCTCGCTAAGCCTTCGCTCAGCGAATAGTTCGCTGAAGCTCGCCAATGCTCGCCACGAGCAGGTGACTTCCTGGTGAGGTTCGCCATGTCTCGCTGAGCCTTCGCTCAGCGAAGGCCTCTGCGACAGCAATTGTTGTTTATGTTTATAAGTGTAATTAAGCACTTGTAACATGGTTTAATGGTATCCTTACATGATTGTTGATGCTTGTTGATGATTGTTGATGCTTGTTGATGCTTATAACGATTGTTAATCATGTATGATGTTGTAAATGACAAATATTAAGGTTTTGTTAATCTTAATAATGACGTATGTTGGATAGTGTTCCACATAGTAAATGACGAGTTTTATGCTAAATAGTTGTTGGTGAATTCATGAAAAACATATACATGCATTCATGAATTTTGTTGTTGTATATTGGATATTCCAATAAAGACGGATATTGGATTATATTTATCCGATAAAGACGAATATTAGAGGTGAGATACTCTAATAAAGACGAAACGGTACCACATGCATTAGATATGTCTAGGGTGACATTGCATGAAGTTGACGCATTAGAATGCATTAGGTTATGTGTACATTTATGTGATAAGTGATATGTGACACATACTTGGCTAATTGTGATAATTGATTGTGTGAGTATTCGATTATATGTGTTGATGTACTTATAATTGAATGGTAGATTGTTGATGAATATGGATGAATGTATGATATATGCATGATTATAGAAGAAGTGTTTAAGTACTCTTTTACTTGCACTTGTATTTGATTATGTGATCTAACTCTCATGCTTTGTGTTATGTGCTGGACCGTTGGGGGTTCAGATTCTCAGGTTGAGGATCCCGATCAGAGTTAGAGGGCTTGCTCGTGCTCGTGGTAGTGCGCTTTTATATATCTTTTTGACTGAGTTGTATAGAATCGCTCTGATTAGGTATTTACCGGGTCGGGTTATTCATTTGAATTGTATTAAGCCCGTGATGGCATATGTGACCTTGCTAATCCTTTACTTTTGTTGTAAACATAATATCCTTGTTGTTGATATGGCCTAGAGCCTAGGGATATTATGTGAACAATTTGGATATTGTATGATATGCACTATGTTAATTATCGTTTTTAATTTCCGCTGTGCTAGCATGACGCGTTTATGCCGTGATTTCGTATTATAACATGTGACGCCTGAATTTTCTTAAGTGTTTTATTTATTTATATTTAATAAATTCGAGTTAAGGGGTTTGGGTGTTACATACATTACCCAACCACATAATTCAGATACAGGAAAAGTTATTCAGTTTGAACTGAAAAGTTTTAAATAAGTTTAATAAAATTATAGGACAAGGTAAATAAGTATGATTTGGCAGTTTAATTCATGGCATAACTACGTAAAGGTGCAAGTAGATTAGCTGAGTTAACGTGCAAATAGATTTAAGCGCTACATCCCTACATAAAGACCAGTCAATTTTTTAAAATTCAACTAACAAGAAGATGTAACCAACAAAGGACTAGCCATTGCCTCTTTCAACCAAAACTCATTTCCCCTAAGTTGTAACATATTTTTTCAAAGTAGTTTTCTACATACTTCCCCTTCCCTCCACCTTATACTGAATCTCAGCTCCTAACCCTCCTTTTTTATTACCTAGCTATTAACTCATGTTTAAAATAGTGCTAACTTCTGTTTTTGTATACAAACCCCATAAGTGAGCATTTCTAACCCCTTCCAATTGATCATACTCCTTTCCATGGTATTACTCCTTGTGAAATTAATAATTTCTACAAAAGTATGCATAACATGGTTACATACCCGAGGAGAGAGTCCAAGGAGTATATTCAATTCCTGAATACTCAAGCCATATCTGAACAGTCCCCAACCAGAACATATACAACTTTTCACTTCTACGAGCAAAAGGGAAGGTGAAGGCAAAAAGCAGATGACAAAAGGATACGAGAACTCGCAAAGCAATGGTAGACAGCAAGACGACAACACAACCATACAAATAGAAATTAGACAACCATACAACTTGCAGGAAATTCAACTGCACCATAAATCCACCCACATAATGACTTTGTTATATAAAAATAAAAAATAAATCACTTGTATATATATATATATATACACACATGGTATTTCAATATCACTTGCCAAATCAAAATTCAAATTTGGAAATTAGAATAAAATAACATATAGTCAACCTCTTCTTAATTCAAGAAAATCATATGCACACACCGTTATTAAGCATAAAAAATGAATGGACTAAAATTTGCCTAATTCACCTAAAACAGTTATTATGATAATAAAAATACCTAATCTGAACATCTAACTTTTACGCATATAGAAAATAAAATGAAAATGAATAACGGAAATAGAATACCTATGGAATTGTGAGGAAGAATTACACTTGACCTAGCCAGCCATGTGAGCACATCTCGATCTTGTGGGTTCACCATGAACTCCTTATGAGAGGGAATCATGAAGTCGGTTCACATAATAACGGCGATGCGGTGCGGTGGCATTTTGGGGGAATTTCCTGCATGACAAAACCCCTGTTTTGGGGGAATTTCCTGCATGACAAAAGTGATGATTTCAGTGACATTTTTAAAACCAAGAGGAATTGAAAAATTAAACACAGCCACAATGACAACCTGCTATCACAACATACACCAGTTTTCATGCAGAATTTTTCAGTTTAGCAAAGTAACAGAATAAAACCTGTCCCATGTAACTTACTGAGTTTAACTTCATTCAGCCAATATGCATTCTACGGTTGTTCCTGCATTTGAACAGGTTAGATCTCATCTAGCACATATGAACTCGAAGCATGAATTATAGAAATAATCAGCAAGCAAACACCAGAACCCCAACACTACTTAAGAATAATTTGTGTCAAGGTAGTAGGTGGCAGCAAAATAATTCAAAGTCAATGCATGAACACTTCAAACAAATGAAAGATAAGAATAGTTACACACAATAAATGAGAAGCACAAGAAGTTTCTAAGTGTAGGGAGGGACCAACAATTACACTATTCACCTATGAAGCAATACCTTTGATACACCCTCGACAACTTTAATTCGTCTAATGTGAAATCAACTGCCTATGGGACTTAACTATTTCAATAGATAGGCATCGAAATACAGATCTGATATATATATATATATATATATATATATATATATATATATATATATATATATATATATATATATATATATATATATATATATATATAGTCAAAGTTGAGCAACACTAAGAAACAATTTTGGCTGCACATTTAGTTGTTTGACAAGGTTATCTATCTATCTATGCTAGCTTCACTTGCAGCAAAAAAAATGAGTATTTGGTCTCTAGCTTCATGTGATTGGATTCAATTTATCTTCGTTGTCTTTCCCATGGCCTTATAAAATCTTCCTCCTCAAACATATATCTAGAGACCAATATCTCAATCCTCAGCCTCTACAACCAGAAGTGGAATAAGAATCTATTGTGAAAAAGTAATGTGAAAACCTACATAACGAGTTGAAGATACTACATTCAACACATGAAAGATTCAAACTACATTAACAAAAAAATAAATCACAATTTTTTTTCAAAGTTCACAGGTTAGCATTTTGAAATAATAAATTTCTAACTTAAAACAAACTATTCCGGGTTTGACCAAGCTATTAGAAAACGCTTCTAGTTTATTCATTGGGATGATCGGGTCGAGTTGTAACAATGTACTTATACTCTAATAGCTTACTAACTGATATAAGTATTCTATCTCAGTTAGTAAGCTAAAAGAAATGGATACAATTCATAGTCACGGTACAGATCACCAAATGAAACAAATGAAAGCACAACAACACAAATGATTGTAACAGATGGCAATTAATGAAAGGACAGCAGATTCTAATTCTCCATTATTCTTCTAATTTAGGAGAAAAATTCTTATTATTTTTATATCTCAAATGGCTGGAAAATAGAGAGAGAAAATAATAACAAAAGAAGTGGCAAATCAACACAATAAAAAAGTGCCAAACCATTGTTGTCCAGAACTCCTCGTCCTTGGGGAGTGCCAAACCAAGCTGACAGATAGACAACAACTTCAACGCTATCCTAAATCCCAAAACAAATACACACATTAATAGGCTGACTTCCCTGTAACACCCACACAGAAATGACCGGTTTAACAGAAAGTATGACAAACCTCTTCCTGCCACAAATTCCATTGCAAACCACACATTTGCAGGTTAACTTTTCCCTAGAACATCCACACATAAAACTCAAAGGAATTGACCAAAATAGATGCTGAGTATCAAAAACAAAGACTGAAATGTAAAGAGTCTTAAAAGAGATGACCTGACTAAAGTCTGCAGAAGATGATGATTCATTGAAACAAATTTCCATCCTTAGAGCACTGTAATGAAGAGGGTATTTTTACACGAGTATCAGCACAACCATCATAAATCCCAAATAATGATTTATTTTTTTTGACAATAAATCACAAATAATAAATTAAAAAAACATAAAATAAAAAAGAAACTAAACAGTAAAAGAAGGGCAAAGAGTTGTTCCAGAAGTCGTCTCTCCAGAAAGTTAACATGTACAATAGGAAGATAATGTAATGTAACCAAGTTGTCGAAAATTTTCATCTTGGGAAGAGAAATGATTTATTTCATCTTGAGAAGAACCGAGAAACATGGATGCAGAAATGATCAAATACAAGTTTAGATCATCAAATTGATGCCATCAGGAGTTTAAATATATAACACAGCCAGCAAAACATGATGGTTCGTGTGTGTACTCGTTAATTTGTTCACAGGATGATACGCTATAATAGTTGATAAATAAACACAAGAATAAAGAAAGTAGAGTAAAATAGTTATCCAAACCAAGTCAATGATCAGAAGATCATAGATACAAAGAGTGCCCCACAAGGTTGTTCAAATTTTTTGCACTGTAAGATTATAGGTGAACAACTTAAGGCTAAACTTGTCAGTTATATAACCACCAATCCTCACCGCACATCAATAGGCTTACCAAGAAGACAGGACACTAAAACAACATAAAATATCTTGATGCTCCATGCTATGAAGAAAGTTAATGTAACACCCGAACCCATTATTTTAAGTAATTCTACCTTTATTAATTCTTTTTCAAAATACGCAACGGAAAATTCCAATTTAAGTTATAGAATATTAGTTCTAGGTATTACACTCCTCTTTACAAAATAATACTAACATGATTATTTAATAAAGACTCGTTTTATACAATATAAATTCCCTTATAAAAGATACATTTTTCCAATCTAAATACATGAGTCATGAATGACTCTATATACTATATACAACCCACTTTCCCGTGTCACAATCAGAGCGGAGCTTCACCAAAGACTCGAACAACGAAACACACATAACCTGTAAAATCTGGACCCGCAACGGTCCAGCACATAACACATAAAAGAGAGTTAGACAACATACTCAAAATATAAGTGTAAGTAAATGGTACTTAAACACTTCTCAATATTCATGCATCTATACATATTTACCAACATCTATCATTCCATTATAAACTACCAGACAAATTATAATTCAAACATCACTTATACGTCAACAATTATCACATAATCAATCATCCACAAAATACACCAAACATATAGTTTCACGTCGTCTCGGACAATACCAAAACATCAACAAATATCACATAATTCAATTACAAATAGGGATATACATAAAGTTCCTAATGTAATCTAACACCACAAATACATTTTTCAGATTATGGTCATGACGGACCCTGCGTTGTTCATTTTATAGTCATGACAGACTCTGCTCCTCACATACGGATTAACAATCAACATTTACCAAGTATGTGTCAAACATCATTTATCATAAAATGCACACATAATCCCTAATGCAATCTAATGCTTCACATTCATGTTATGTCCTCTAGACACCTCTAATGCATGTGGTACCATCGTCTTTATCAGAGTATCTCACCTCCGATATCCGTCTTTATCAAACAAATATAGTTCGATATCCTTCTTTATTGGACAAGCCAATATCCCTAAATATTCATGATGCATGCACTCAAAACTCATGAATATATCCATCAACAATTTTGGCATATAGCCCATCAACAATAACGTGGAACACTATCCAACGTCCGTCTTTATTAAGATAATCAATACCTTAATATCCGTCTTTATCGAATAACATAATTCGATATACTTCTTTATTAGAATAACATAATCCTAATATCCTTCTTTATTAAGTTGATTAACACCTTAATATACTTCTTTGACATTTAAATAAACATCATCAACACAATCATATTCCACAAATATAATCAACAACTATCATCACAATACAATTAATCATGGTTATAAACACTTAATTGCATGTTAGGATACCTTAAATCCATGTTACAAGTGCCTAATTGCACTTAAGACAATTATCAAAAAGTTGCTGTCACATAGGCCTTCGCTGAGCGAAGGCTCAGCGGGCTCAGCGAGACACGGCGAACCACACCAGTGGGTCACCAGCTCATGGCGAGCTGCAGCGAGCTGTGGCGAGCTGTTCGCCACACGTTCGCTGAGCGAGGGCCTAGCGAGCGCCTCCTGTCAGGACAGTTCAAAACCTGCGTTTTCCACACCAATTCACCCAAAAATCCCATTTTTCATGTTATAAATCCCAAAAGAGTTTGTATTCAAGCATAACAAACATGGATAAATACAAAAGGACAGTTCATTTCTCAGATCTACATTATAAACATCGAAAAAGTAAAGATTGAACACTTTTTCATCAAAACTCTCAAGAACACAAAGTTCTTGAGTTTAATCTTTCATACATCTCGTTTTTAACCATTATTTTCGTTCATTAATCATGTTAAAAGCATGTTCAGCATATTAAGAACCTTAGGAACGATTTCCATCAAGAAAATCCGTTCCAAGCTAAAACGAAAATGGGGTGGAGGAAGTTCGGGTGAGGAGAAATCGACATTCTCCCCTTCCTCGAGTCACCCACGAATATGAAATCTACTCTCTTACCTGGATTCGAAGAAAAACTCGAAGATTGATCTTGAATCTCCCCCTTTCTCTTGCCCTAGCTCCTCAAGCTCTCTTCCTTCTCTCTATCTTCAAGAACCAAAAGAGAAATAATGAATTTCTCTCCCCCCTCATGGCCATATGGGCGCCCCACACTCCCACACAAGGCCCATTGGGCCTCAAGCCCAATTGGCTTGGCCCAATTACACGTTAACTCACTCTACTCGCCTAATAACTAAAGTACTCGATAAATAACTTAAAGTTACTATCTTACTTAAAATCACGTCACCAAATAATTAAACACTTAAATAGTGAATAATAAATTTGGGTCGTTACAGTTAATATCTTGACAACCAATGCTGCAGAAAAACACATTCACAGTTCAATTCGTTTATCTTGCATCGAAGCCAAGAAAAAAGGAATAACGAAGAAGAACTCACAGATGAAATTTGATTTTTCTATCTGAAGAAATTTGTTATTATCTGATGAATCAATGGTCGCTATCCGAACTTCGACTCGCTGCAAAACATATAAATGCATATCTCGATTATCCAATGACGAATTATATTCAATAATCTAACAATTTACAAATAATTCTTGATAACCGATCCATAAAAGAAGATTCATGAAAATTGTGAGATCCATGATATATCTACAATTCGAAAAAAGTATATGAAAATGCAATCCATAGCGATCTCCATGACAACAACCTATTGAAGAAAACAAGAACAGAAAATCCTGAAATCGAGTCATCAGAAAGCAAACATATGTGAGCAACAGATCTCAAGAACAAGAACAGGAAGAAAAGAAAAGGCATGTTTTATTTATCCAAGGCTGAACGGAAAGTAAGAGGTATGACCAGTTTTATCCCAAGGCAAAAGTAAGATGTATCACCAGTTTATCCAAGGCAGAACGGGAAAGTGTGTATCTCTGCCTGCCACACATTTATAGGCTATTTCCCCTGCAACACCTGCACAAAAAACTCAAAGGAGCTGACAAAAGTAGACACTGATTATCCAAAAAAGATTGAATTGCAAGAGTCTCAACAGTAATGACCAAATTATAGCCCAGCAACAGTAGTGACTATAGGACAACCTGCAGAAGATGATGACAAATCAACCCAATATGTGCAGGATGGTTCAGATGGGGGTCATCAAGTCATAAGACTTAATATATTTTTAAAATTCTAAAAAAAATATTTATATAATTAAACATTATATTCAATAAAATTTCAACATTTAGACTAAATTCTATAATTTAAAATTCAGCATTTGGATTAAACACTGATTCAACACATGAAAGTTTCAAACTACATTAACAAAAAAAAAAAGAAATCACAATATCCTTTCAAAGTTCACAGGCTAGTATTTTGAAATCATAAATTTCTTACTTAAAACAAACTATTCCGGGTTTGGCCAAGTCCATTCTAGGCTATAAGAAAACACTTCCAGTTTGGTTGATTCATTGGGATGATCAGGTCGAGTTGTAACAATGTACTTATACTCTAATTTACTAACTGAGATAGGTATTCTGAGATAGGTATTCTATCTTAGTTAGTATGCTATTAGAGTATAGGTAAAACACAGCCAGGAAATAATTATAGTCTATCTCAGTTAGTATGCTATTAGAACAGGAAATAATTGAAGTGTATCTCAGTTAGTATGCTATTAGAGTATACGTAAAACACACCCAGGAAATAATTGAAGAAGATAAAAGAAATGGATAGAATTCAGTCACGGTAGAGATCACCAAATGAAAGCACAACACAAATGATTGTGACAGATACCAATTTAGGAAAGGACAGCAGATTCAAATTCTCCATTATGCTTCTAAGTTAGGAGAAATATTCTTATTGTTTTTATATCTCAAATGATTGGAAAATAGAGAGAGAAAATAATAACAAAAGAAGTGGCAAATCACATAATAAAAAAGTGCCAAACCAAGTTGTCCAGAACTCATTGTACTTGGGAATGCTAAACCAAGCTGACAGATAGACAAATACACACATTAATAGACTAACTTCCCTGTAACACCCACACAGAAATGACCGGTTTAACAGAAATTATGATGAACCTCTTCCGGCTACAAATTCCATAGCAAACCACACATTTGCAAGTTAACTTTTCCCCGTAACATCCACAAAGAAAACTAGATGCTGAGTATTAAAACAAAGACTAAAATGTAAAGAGTCTTAGAAGAGACTACCAAATTAAAGCCTGCAGAAGATTATGATTCATTGAAAAAACTTTCCATCCTTGTAATACAGACGAATCCTTAGGCCACTGTAATGAAGAGGATATTTTTATAGCAGTATCAGCGCCACCATCATAACTCACAAATAATAATAATAATAAAAAAAAAAAAAAACTAAACAGTAAAAGAAGGGCAAAGAGTTATTAAAGAATATCGCTTTCCAGAAAATTAAGGTGTACACTTTGAGGTAACCAAGTTACCGAAAATTCTACATCATGGGAAGAGAAATGATTTATTTCTTACAAATTTCAGCACCCAAAAACTTCAGCACCAGCTTGTACACTATCAAAGAACAATTATTCAGCTTAAATACATATACATATAAGTAAAACCTGACCAATTATATCTCATTCTTGCCCAAGCTTACAGAGAAGAATCAACAAACATGGATGCAGAACATGATGGTACGTGTACTCGTTAATTTGTTCATAGCATGATACACTATAACAAATAGTTGATAAAAAAACACAAGAAAAAAGAAAGAAGAGTAAAATAGTTACCCAAAGAGTGCCCCACAAAGTTTTTCAAATTTCTTGCACTGTCAGGTTATAGGTCAGAAACTTAAAGCTCAACTTTTCAGTTATATAATCACCAACAATCACTGCACATCAATAGGCTTACCGAGAAGACATGACACTAATACAACACGGAGAACAAATGAAGTGTACAAACTTGATTGCGAGATACTACATAAAACATTATTATTCTTTTTAAACACACTACACTGTAATCAACAGTTACAAGTTTCAATTCACAATTACCTGTTACTCAATTAGAATGACTACAGGATGTTGCCAAAAAAATTAAATGCAAAGCAGTGTTTTGAAAACACCTATATGTGATTGTGTGAAATTCTTGAGATTCTGAGAAAAGCATATCAATACGGAAATCCCTAACAAGCGAAAAAGAAACAAGTACCGAAAACCCTGATATCAAGCAAAAAAGAATTAGTGAAGACATAGATTTTAACAGAGATTAGGAAATCAAAACTTAAAGCTTGGGGAGGGAAAAGTGATGTAGTCTAGAATCTTAAATGCTTCATTCTCGCGTTCGTGCTACAGATACACAAAAACTACAACACTCTCCCAAAACAAATACACATGTAAGCCAATAATTACCTGTTTTATCCCAAGGCTGTATGAAAAAGTATGTAAACCTCTGCCTGCCACCGGTTGCGCACATTTATTGGCTGAAAGGAAAGCAGGTGAACCTCTCCCTTGTAAAACCCACACAACTGCAGAAGTAGATACTAAGTAAACTAGCTGAAATGTAAAGATTCGTAGAACATATGATCAGATTAAAGCATTCAGAAGATGATCATTCACTGGAACAAATTTTCATCCACTTCTCACATCATATGTACCCATATGGACCCAATTTTCGATTCCTCCTAAATACAGTAAGATGAAGCGGATATCTTTTTAGCAGCATAAATCACATATAACAATAAATATAACAAAATAGTAAGAGATTAACTGAAGTCTCGCCCAACAAAGTTAAGTTATACCCAACAAATAGATGATCATAAGAAACAACATCTAAGGTTACGGTGGAGACGAATGCTATGGCCAAGTCACTGATCAACAGGGATTTTACGAAGTTGTCCTGGTTTCTCATGAATCGTGGAAATTTGACTGTAAGATTACATTGTCAAAAACTTATGTAAGAAAACCTAATGTGTAAAGGAGTACTAGTTTGATAACACAGGGACAACAAAACTCCAGAGAATAAATTATATGAGAATGATTACCAATCAAGAAGAGTGTGATAAAACGAACTTGATTGTTTGATGCTATAAAGCAAGTTATTGCTTCAAACAGACGACACGGCAACATTTAGTTATAACCATGTATCAAGTATTGCAAAGCATTTACCATTATCCGATACTGAATTGGAAGCACCCTAAAACAGAACAATCACATGAGAACTCCAGCATTCTGCCAACAAATTAATAGTAAAACTTATCAAGATATCATGAAATCAAAACCACATCCTCTACTGCAACACCAAAGACTAAATAAAAAAACCAAGAAATATATGCTATAAGAATCAACAAAAAAAAAGATTGATACGAATTATTCTTTTTTTTTACTAAAGATCGCAAATCAAATCTCGAGGCTGCATGCTATGAAGAAAGTCATTATTTTGACAACCCATGCTGCAGAAAAACACGTTCACAGTTCAATTCGTTTATCTTGCATCAAAGTCAAAAAATAAGGAATAATAAAGAACAACTCATTGATGAAATTTGATTTATCTATCTGAAAAAACCGTTATTATCCCTTGAATCAAGAATCGATATCCGGACTTCGGCTCACTGCAAAACATATAAACACATATCTTGATTATCCAATGAAGAGTTATATTCAATAATCTAAAAATTTACAAATAATTTTTGATAACCGATCGATTTTAGAAAAACGCTATTAAAAGTCTTTTTTAAAATTTAAAAAAAAAATTAAAACCTATTGAGGCGCAAAACCAATTGGGGGCACAAAAGGAGATAATTTTTTTATTAATCATAAAACATATATTTATCATAGAAGTCATAACAACCAGCCAAGTGATGTACCACATAAGTAGTTATTGCAATATAATCTAACAACCAGCCTTAGAGCTAAGAAAAAAACGAACCCCAATCCAAATAATAAACAAAACTACCACAGGTTAAAGAATAATACATGAGCAGAAACAAATCACCAGAGACAAACGAAATAATCGATTCCCTGTGGAAAGTGCAGCTTAAAATGCAATAACTCAGCTGAAAAATTGCAAAATGGATAGAACACTGGTCCTCAAATGTGTAACACCCTTAATTTTTACCCTTTAATTTTATTTGTAAAATGTCTCTTTAATAAAAATGCAGCGGAAACAAACTCATAAACAAAACTAATTTGTCCGAAAGATTCAAATTTCCCCCATAGGACTTCCTAGCAGAGCGACTCAATTATTGAAAACGCAAAAGGAAGACAGCTCCTAATGCCATCTCCGGACTCTCAGCTATGCATCATTGTTTACCTGAAAACCTACGATTGCACATCGTAGGGGCGAACAAGAAAAGGGGTGAGTAACAACGTCACACAATTAACTGAATTCTATAGTAATATAAGACGTAGCCAAACACATAGTAACAACAAGCAACATATTATTCTTTTGGATGACTGAATACTCACACAACACAACTCTTAGATACCACAGCTCAACAAGCTAATACACACGCGCTACCAACGATTCATCAACTTCATTGCTACATCATTACTACACCATTATAAATATATAATTCGATATCATTATGACATCTTTGCTACCTCATGACTACCTCATAATGATAATAATAATAATAATAATATATACGTCATCATTTTAATATCTTTACTACCTCATGGCTACCTCATAATAATAATAATAATAATAATAATAATAATATATACGACATCATTACGACATCTTTACTACCTCATGACTACCTCATAATAATAATAGTAATAATAATAATAATAATAATAATGATACTTCAACAACATTATAATCATTATAATATTATAATTCAACATCGTTATTAATAATATAGCTCAACACTTATTAATAACCAACTACAACAACATGACTAAAACGGCACTACTACTAATAACGAACCACGATTTAAGACAACACCAACGATAGTCCAATCTTAGTCAAACTAATTAGTTTACTCTTTTTAACAGCGACCGACCAATACCCGAAACAGCCCCGACTCAAGTAATTTAATTAAAAACTGATTTGCAATTTTAGTTAGAAAATTAACTCAATTTAATAGACAACAATTATGAAATAATTTCAAATCTAGGAACCAGAGAGAGTGAATCACACCAAAGGGTTCTAAATATTCAAAATACTGTACATAATTTTTTGGAAAATTTTCACGAAATTATAATATTTTTAATCACATTTTTACTCTAAATAATTAATTAAAAATAGCTACGAGTGTCCAAAAATTATCAAAGTGGTACCAACATTCTCGTAAAATTATTTACTATTTTACTGTAAAAAGAAATAAAACAATTGGAGTCTCCTGGAGGTCTCACGCGCCGCCACTCTCCGAGGCTGCGACTAGGCGAAGGGAAGTGACACTGTTCACCTCCTTCTTCACCCGGTTTGCTGTAAAACGGGCCGTGCGACCCGGAATCCGACCCGGTTATTTCTCTCTCGTTTCTCAACGATATTCAACGTTCTATATATCGTTTTGATCATCGTTCGATTTTAAAGAGATACCTATAATTATTTTTAAAATTCGGCAATTGAATCGCATGTAAAAAGTGGTTAGAGTATCTCCTTAAAATTGAACAATAACAACGTTAAAAACTCCCAAAAGTTCCCTGTGATGATGTTTTCTCGACTCAGAAAACTCAGGATTGTTTTACGGCCAATTATGACTCTCAAAATCCATAAAAAACCCGACCCCTAGAATTAATAAACTCAAAAACCCAGATTTGTGACTTCTTGAGTTTTTATATTTTTTTTTTTTCTTTTCTTTTAGAATAACTCGACTATTAACTCGGCAACACACTCAACCTTATCAGTACATAAGATAGGAATTTTCGAACATCAAGACAACACACCAGGATAGCAACACCATATGGCACACAACATGATTAGAAAACAACACACATAGGGTAGTAAAAACAACACAACAACCATAACACAAGCAATTGATAACCCGAGAAAGAAAAGGACGGCTGCATTCATAAAACTATAAACTCAGAATTTCCTAAGTGAGTCGAACAAACCCCTTACCTGTCTAGTAGTGATCTCCGTGGTTTTTCTCCTCTTTCTTTCTCTCGTGAATCCTCTCTTTTCTTCTCTATTTTATTTTTTCTGTTTCGGTAAAATAGTGGGCAATCCTAATTTGTCACTACTTTAGCCTATTTATAAAAAAAAACTAGGTTATTTTATGTCTCCAAGTTATGAGGATTTTGTTTTATTATTTAATATTTATTATTATTTTATTACCTCTCAATTCATGCTACAAGGCCCAATTTCTCTAACTACTTCTAAATCATTAATTTTCCTACTTCATCTTATGTACTTCAAATTTCCGTCAACTAATTATTTAACATGCTAAAATAATTAGATAATCAGGCAAACACATCTAAACCATTAATTCCTAACAAAATAGACAAGGATTAACTAAATTCTAAATAAACGAATAATTCTAAAAGTCGGGGCGTTACAACTCTCCCCCACTTATAGAATTTTCGTCCTCGAAAATTAGTTACCTCATGCATCTGGCTCTGAGCCCCACAAGGCGAACACCTTCCCTTTCGCCGGAGTAGCATCTCGTGTCCTCCATGGTTTGTCACACTCGGTACTAATATGGCCTGGCTCTGAACAATTAAAACAAATCACGGGATTTTTACACTCATTTGCAAAATGTCCTGGCTTTCCACATTTATAACATTTCAGATTCTTCGCCTTGCACTCGGCGATCTTGTGTCCTGTCTCGCCACACCTATAGCAACGGCCTCCCCCACTTGTGTCATGCCCATCAGTAGTCTTCTGCTTACCTTCCTGATCTACTTTCGGCTTGTCATATGGTTTGCTGCGGTTCTGGCCCGCATTCTTCTTGTCGCTCAAGGCCTTGTAGTGGTTGCTCTTAGCTTTGTTATCTTCTTCATAGATCCGACTCTTATTGACCAAGGTAGCAAACTGACGGAGCTCTTGATATCCAATACCTGCCTTGATCTCTGGTCGCAAGCCATTCTCGAATTTGACGCACTTCGGCCTCTCGTTCTCAACATTGTTGTAGTGGGGACAATATCTTATCAGGTCTTCAAATTTGGAAGCATATTCGGCCACCGACATAGTACCTTGGCTCAGCCCCAAGAATTCCATCTCTTTCTTGCTCTGAACATCAGCAGGGAAGTACTTTTCCAAGAAGGCCCCTTTGAACCCGGCCCAAGTGATTAGGATGCCTGCCGCTTGCATTCTCTGTCGCGCGTTGCCCCACCAGCGGTCAGCCTCCCCCTTCAACATATGGGTTGCCAATGTCACCCTCTGTGAGTCTGTCGACGCCATAGCCCTGAATATTCTTTCAATCTCCTGAAGCCAATCCTGTGCACCCTCAGGATCATACATCCCTTTGAACGTGGGAGGGTTATTCTTCAAAAATCTATCCAGCCTCTCTTCCTCCGCATTACCCTGAATATTCCCAAAGGCCTGGGCAATATTGTTCAACGCGTTTGCAATAGCAAGGTCATTACGTCCGACCATTTCTCCACACAAAACCCTGAAAAACAAAAGTTAGAAATGATACGACTTGGTCCGATTGGACCGACCTGCTCTGATACCAAGTTGTAACACCCTTAATTTTTACCCTTTAATTTTATTTGTAAAATGTCTCTTTAATAAAAATGCAGCGGAAACAAACTCATAAACAAAACTAATTTGTCCGAAAGATTCAAATTACTAAGGTAAACACCACGGTTCAATTTAAAAATTCGTAAAGCAATAAATCAACTAAAATAAAATTGGCTTAACTACACATTTGGTCCCTTACGTTTATTTTAGGTTTCAATTTGGTCCCCTACGTTTAAAAAGTATCAATTTGGTCCCTTACGTTTATTTTAGGTTTCAAGTTAGTCATTTCCGTTAGTTTTGTCACTAACACTGTTTGAACAGTACACGTGTCAACGTGTCCAAGTGCCACGTGTCAGTCCACATATGTAAATTGACTGCCACTTGTGACAAAATTGACGGAAAGGACTAACTTGAAACCTAAAATAAACGTAAGGGACCAAATTGATACTTTTTAAACGTAAGGGACCAAATTGAAACCTAAAATTAATGTAAGGGACCAAATGTATAGTTAAGCCAATAAAATTTAGAGTTCCCCCATAGGACTTCCTAGCAGAGCGACTCAATTATTGAAAACGCAAAAGGAAGACAACTCCTAATGCCATCTCCGGACTCTCAGCTAAGCATCATTGTTTACCTGAAAACCTACGATTGCACATCGTAGGGGCGAACCAGAAAAGGGGTGAGTAACAACGTCACACAATTAACTGAATTCTATAGTAATATAAGACGTAGCCAAACACATAGTAACAACAAGCAACATATTATCCTTTTGGACGACTGAATACTCACACAACACAACTCTTAGATACCACAGCTCAACAAGCTAATACACACGCGATACCAACGATTCATCAACTTCATTGCTACATCATTACTACACCATTATAAATGTATAATTCGATATCATTATGACATCTTTGCTACCTCATGACTACCTCATAATGATAATAATAATAATAATATATACGTCATCATTTTAATATCTTTACTACCTCATGGCTACCTCATAATAATAATAATAATATATACGACATCATTACGACATCTTTACTAACCTCATGACTACCTCATAATAATAATAATAATAATAATAATGATACTTCAACAACATTATAATCATTATAATATTATAATTCAACATCGTTATTAATAATATAGCTCAACACTTATTAATAACCAACTACAACAACATGACTAAAATGACACTACTACTAATAACGAACCACGATTTAAGACAACACCAACGATAGTCCAATCTTAGTCAAACTAATTAGTTTACTCTTTTTAACAGCGACCGACCAATACCCGAAACAGCCCCGACTCAAGTAATTTAATTAAAAACAGATTTGCAATTTTAGTTAGAAAATTAACTCAATTTAATACACAACAATTATGAAATAATTTCAAATCTAGGAACCAGAGAGAGTGAATCACACCAAAGGGTTCTAAATATTCAAAATACTGTACATAATTTTTTGAAAAATTTTCACGAAATTATAATATTTTTAATCACATTTTTACTCTAAATAATTAATTAAAAATAGCTACGAGTGTCCAAAAATTATCAAAGTGGTACCGAAATTCTCGTAAAATTATTTACTATTTTACTGTAAAAAGAAATAAAACAATTGGAGTATCCTGGAGGTCTCACGCGCCGCCACTCTCCGGGGCTGCGAATGAGCGAAGGGAAGTGACACTGTTCACCTCCTTCTTCACCCGGTTTGCTGTAAAACGGGTCGTGCGACCCAGAATCCGACCCGGTTATTTCTCTCTCATTTCTCAACGATATTCAACGTTCTATATATCGTTTTGATCATCGTTCGATTTTAAAGAGATACCTATAATTATTTTTAAAATTCGGCAATTGAATCGCATGTAAAAAGTGGTTAGAGTATCTCCTTAAAATTGAACAATAACAACGTTAAAAACTCCCAAAAGTTCCCTGTGATGATGTTTTCTCGACTCAGAAAACTCAGGATTGTTTTTCGGCCAATTATGACTCTCAAAACCCATAAAAAACCCGACCCCTAGAATTAATAAACTCAAAAACCCGGATTTGTGACTTCTTGAGTTTTTATATTTTTTTTTTCTTTTCTTTTAGAATAACTCGACTATTAACTCGGCAACACACTCAACCTTATCAGTACATAAGATAGGAATTTTCGAACATCAAGACAAAACACCAGGATAGCAACACCATATGGCACACAACATGATTAGAAAACAACACACATAGGGTAGTAAAAACAACACAACAACCATAACACAAGCAATTGATAACCCGAGAAAGAAAAGGACGGCTGCATTCATAAAACTATAAACTCAGAATTTCCTAAGTGAGTCGAACAAACCCCTTACCTGTCTAGCAGTGATCTCCGTGGTTTTTCTCCTCTTTCTTTCTCTCGTGAATCCTCTCTTTTCTTCTCTATTTTATTTTTTCTGTTTCGGTAAAATAGTGGGCAATCCTAATTTGTCACTACTTTAGCCTATTTATAAAAAAAAAAACTAGGTTATTTTATGTCTCCAAGTTATGAGGATTTTGTTTTATTATTTAATATTTATTATTATTTTATTACCTCCCAATTCATGCTACAAGGCCCAATTTCTCTAACTACTTCTAAATCATTTATTTTCCTACTTCATCTTATGTACTTCAAATTTCCGTCAACTAATTATTTAACATGCTAAAATAATTAGATAATCAGGCAAACACATCTAAACCATTAATTCCTAACAAAATAGACAAGGATTAACTAAATTCTAAATAAACGAATAATTCTAAAAGTCGGGGCGTTACAAAATGCATATAGATGGCAAACTCCACTCTTAATCAAACAAAACCAGGAAAGAATATAGCAGACATGTAATGCAAATAGTTATGAAGCCAGCTCCCAATATTGAACTCCAAATGAAATAAATGAGACAACACTGCACATGTTCAAGCAAGAGCTTAGCTGGTTTATTCTTATTGGTGACATTATAAGCACAAATGAATCTAACAACTTCAAGAAAGAGTTGAAACTATTTCACTAAAAAACAAAGTAAGAATAGAAAAATAAGAAAATGATTTTTAAAGTTTCCAAAACACACTACCTTGGCTCCAACCTTCAGACTTCATGCTTCGAGTATCATATATATCTACAATAAAACTAGGATAGTAGCCATATGCTGGCCAAAAAAAAACCCAATGCAGTGTTTGACAATCCTAACAAGAATATTAGAAACAACAGGATAAGCTTCCGACTTAACTAGTGATATTCTACTACGAAATTTTGTGATTTTGTGATATAATTCATACCTTAGAAACTGAATCAATTGAATAGTTATCTCAAAAGCCTAGGATCCACCATTTTAAGACCTATAGGTCAGGACTTTTTTTTGAGACACGTTGGAAACAGAAGGAATGAGAAACTTAGACGAAAACAGAAGCACCAATAACTCTCCCTTAGAACGGCTATGATTGCTTCTTTTGTTCTTTTTTCCTCTTGGCTGATAAACTGTCAATGGAAGTCTCCATTGGTGTGGCCCCTGCAAAAAATTAATGACCACATGAACTACGGTAATAACCAAGGGGCATATAGCTCGGTGAATTTTTATCAAGAAGGAACCTTTGACATTGAAATAACACCAAGTAAGTTTACTGCACTTTTGCTGGCAGTGAATAAATCCTCCATCCACCAACTTCGTCCTGAATATAAAATTTTGGTCAGAAATGACTACAAATTATCTAAAACATTAAAGAAAAAAAAAAGATTTCGCACTATATCTGTAGGAAAATTCTTCCGTATATACTCATCAGCATCTTCTTCCCAGTCTAACATGTCCTTCAAATTGCATTACCATAAGACATCAATGAGAAAGGGTCTCTTGAGAAAAAAGTACATCCCTGTTACTTTTTTGAAATAAATTCTAACCTATTCATTCATGACCAATGCTGTGAAGATTTCAGATTCCAATAAAGCTGTAAAATGTGGACAAATTAACGGCCATCCCTGTGTTATATTTTAAATATAACGTCTTTAAACACATATTTTGAAGAATATATCAATTACAAAATTCAAAAGATCCTTACTGTAATTCCTGGCACACAGTAGACAGGTGTTGATCAAAGTGTGTCAACACTTGTCTGTCACGTAGTAGACAGATGTTGACCAAGGTGCGTCAACACTTGTCTATACACAGAACACAAAATAATAAAGACAGTAACGTAAATAACACACAAGAGTTGTTAACCCAGTTCAGCCAACCTGCCTACTCTGGGGGATACCAATCCAGGAATGAAGTCCACTATCAGCAGTATTACTTCGAAGCTAAACTCACTCGTTTACAACTTCTCACTTAATCACTACCCAATGACACTTCTACCTAGGAACTCCTAGATATGAGACCCCGTCCCACTTCCCACCTTAACAACACACTCAGCGTTGTTATCAACTTCAACGATTACAAAAGGTGGAGACACACTCCTATGAAAACTAAGATTCACTCTTGCTCAAAAGCTTGCGAGCAAATCACACAACACACTAGAACAATCTCCGTACTTCAAAGCTTGGGAGAAGTTCACAATTACAACTCAGTAAAACACAAGTCCTAAGCTTGCATCAATGAGATACAAGAAAGGCTCACAATTAACACTCTAAAACCCTAATAACACACGCTTTGTAAGAACACGGTTTTAGATGCTTGAAACCATATGCTTGCCTTCGTATTTATAGTAGTAGAACGACTTGGGCTTCAAGACAAAATTAGGGCTTCTAGAATTGCAGCAGCAGTGATATATTTTTGAAAATAATAGTTCTATTTTTGAAACACAAAAATATATTTTCCAAAAATATAATTCCTTTAGAAAATATAACTAGGGTTTGGCTGCCTCCTGAAACACATTAAACACGTGCGCCTTCCTCTGTAAGAAACCTTGAAACAATTCTTCAATCAAATCTTCAAAAGATTGAGTAGAAATTAAAACCCGTTAGCTGGCGCGCACAGATACACAGACAGGTGTTGTTCCAAAGTGTACCAACATTTGTCACAACACTTGGGGTCAGCACATATGTCTCAACACTTGGCTAAAATATGTTTTTGCAAAATGTAGCCAACATACAAAAACCCAACAATCTCCCCCTTTGGCAAATTTTGGCTAAAACAATATTAGACCAGTATATAGAGAGATACAGTATTACCTTTCCTTCGAGTCAACATGATCACACAGCTAGGAAAGAAAGTAATACATAATAAACTACTTCCAAGAGAGGCAAGTAGCATCAGAGGCAATGCAACAGCGGAATAAAAACAACTAGCCTCATGGAACAACACAGGGGAGAAATAAACTCCCATAGTAGATGCTAAGAAGTAGGAGAAATAAACTCCTAATAGTTAAAGCGCACCCATTCATAATAGAAACAACAGGGAAAAATAAATTCTCATAATCATCTGAGAAAAATAAATTCTCAGTCATAGTGGATAGTGGACTCGTTAGTCAGGTGCCATCACACTTGGCACAACACTTGTCATCAAACACTTTCAGGCGATCAAGAGATAATATCACTCACACACTCCCTGAATTCATTCATACTTATCATTAGTCAGAGAAAGAATATTCACTACTCCCCCTCAACACATGCATTATTACTCACACTCCCCCTCAATACGAACATAGATCATTAGCACAAAAACAGTCACCAGATGTAAGAACATCTGTCCACACATTTGTCACACACACACACTACTCCCCCTTTTTAGCCATAATTTTGACAAATAAGATGCATATCAAAACACAGAGTAGCAGACAAACGGAATATCAGAGTGCACATATTACAGACCATAGGCACGCACAAGTGCTAGAAATCCAGGGCCTAGCCCACAAAAGATGCGGAGAACAAAAGTAGTGGAAAGAGAACATGCGAGCTTTTATCCACAATACCGTAACCAAACTCCAATAGTATAGCATGAAGATCATAAGTCAAAAGGCATAAATTTATACTATCTTCATCACATCAACCACATAGTGCACGGAGCTACTACAACCGAAGATAACACAATGGGATACATACCTCATCATATATAAATCAGTAGTGGAGGAACCATATCATATCCACCACATCAGACATTTCCCCCTTGTTTGCACATCATGAAAGAGACATCATCTAAGAAGGAACACTTACATGTCATCTTTCTTCCTATCAGGTGACATAATGTCCAGGACATCTAGCTCAGAGTTACACACGCACAGATGAAGATTAACCAGTTTCAACTTCAAGAGGCATATACCAAATCCATCTTCAATAATCACATAAGAACTTCAAACCAGAAGTTTCAGAAACAGGTCTGAAACAGTCACATATACTAGTAGTAATCACCTCTGAATATCACATATATGAGCACACAATATCATAAACACATTCAGAACATAAGAATTTTCATCTGCTTCCTAGTGAGAGTACCAACCATTGGCTGAGCAGATGTACCTACACATGGTACAACATTTGTCTCCAGTGTCATAGATGTATCAACATCTGACACAACATCCGTCTTAGGGACGAGTTCCACGAGTGAATCAGCAACAACTCACTTGTGGTTTTAGTGGAAGCACCAACATCATAATTAACAATAGCAGGGGGACACAAGAGAATCAACCATCAGTAGTTGATCAACTTTCCATACCAAAGAGCAATAATCCTTTTCTCCCAAGAATAATAACTCCTCCTTGCTTGAAACAACTAGAATGCCCATCCTAGGTGATTTGGATGACACTCCAAAGTGCAGATAACAATCAACCATTGAACATAAGTTGAATAACTCTAATGTTCATAATCCCTTGAAGTTCTTTTTACTACAACAGAACAAGAGTTCCATGCTCTCATAGCCTTGATAATATCAAGTTAGAGTAAACAACCTCCATCCTGTTTCATAGAAATACCACCATATAAATTCTCGATATAAAGGTGTCAAGACATTGAGTCTGACATGTCTTCAAGGTCTTCCAGCTTCGGATTAAGGACTCCCCCTTAATAACTGCATAATATGCTGGTCAGATGTTCCAACATTTGGGAGGACATCAGTTCCATTTTCAAGGAACATACTAGGAGATCTTTTATCAAAGCCACTAGAGGTTGGCTCTTAGGTCTGGAAAAATATATTGCTAATAACATCCTTCAGATCTCTCTTCAACCAACTCATATATGAGTGCCTTTTTGAGTGGACTTGAGATCACCCTCAAGTATCTTTGGCATCTCTAACAAGTTAGTTGGACCTTTCATCGAGTATCACCACACCAAGGGATACATCTTTAGAGAACAACATAGTGTTGCATACTCAGCACTCAAAATCACCAGGAGTTTTCTATCAGATATATGTGCAGCGGAATTCAAACTAGAAAACTCATCAACAAACTTCAGGCACAACATAATGACCTTTGCACAAACTCCACATTCTAGGTGCAACAGGTTAAAATAGGTTTGAAAATAAATCAAACCATACAACAAATCATCACTAAAGCTACACGCCTGAATAATAATGGACAGGTCTATTACATACCCTGTCATGAATAGTCCATCCTTCACTTCTAGGGACCATTCAACCAATATGAACTTCTCTAAGTTCAAACAACTTTTCTCATTAGATGGGGAATTAACATCAGTGTGTTCATCAGACACTTCTTCCTTATTATCAGTCATCACCTGGCTATTTTCATTTACAGGAACAATCACATGTTTGGGGATTTCAGGAACAGTTTCACCTTGTGTATTCTCTCGGGCCAAAGATGCGTCAACATCTTGCACAACATTAGTCTCAAGAACGGTTTTCTTGAGCCAATCAATCACATAGTCAATCATGACTTTACCAAAAGTACCAACATTAACATTAACTTTAGGAGAAGAGTTCATATCACATTTCCCTTGATTAGCGTGCACCATACAATGAAGAGAGGAAAAAGAGGCGGTTACACGCGTTACATGCAGTAACTGCTACAATTCTTTAAATAGGCAAATACTTAGCTTGCCCCTTAATTTTCTAGATTGAGCTTCTTCTTTCAAATTCTTGGGAATTACATATGTAGATCTTCTTATGGTAACTCCTTGGTCAGGATTTCTAATAGAGATTTCCTTTGAGTGGTTCTTCTGAACTCTGATTGATGGACCTTTGTTTGGTCTCAAATTCTCTGTATTAGGCTCAAAGTCTTGAACAGAATCAGATTCAGCTTGATCATCATCTGGTGTTGGGACAGGTGTGACTACATCTGTCTCTTCAGCTGAATCTATACTTGTCAAATCAGTATCATCAATTACGACATTGATTGATTCCATCATGGTTTTCGTTCTAGAATTGAAAACTCTATAGGCTCTGCTGTTGGTTGAATAACCTAGAAATATTCCCTCATCACTTTTGGGATCCAATTTCCTCCTAGGTTCTCTATCGGCCAAGATGTAACATTTTGATCTGAACACATGGAAATATTTTACAGTAGGCTTTCTGTTCTTCCATAGTTCACACAGTGTTGTTGCAGTACCTGTTCTTAATGTTACTCTATTATGGATGTAACATGCAGTATTCATAGCTTCAGCCCAAAATTTATAAGGAAGGTTTTTGGCATGTAACATAACCCTAACAGATTCTTGTAAAGTTCTGTTCTTTCTCTCAACCACACCATTTTGTAAAGAGCTAGCACAAAACTCAGCAAATTTAGAGTTTTCAAACTCCTTTCCATGGTCACTTCTAATTCTTAAAATACCACAATCGTTTTCTTTTTGAAGTTGTAAGCAAAGATCTTTGAATTCATCAAAGGTTTCAGATTTTTGCCTAATGAAGTTAACCCAAGTGTATCTAGAGAAATCATCAACAACAACAAAAACATATTTCTTACCTCCAAGGCTTTCAACTTGCATAGGACCCATCAAGTCCATGTGTAGTGGCTCAAGAACTCTAGAAGTGGACAAGTGTTGCAGCTTTTGGTGCGACACTTTGGTTTGCTTGCCAATCTGACATTCGCCACAGATGTTGTCTTCCTGTATTTGTAAGTTTGGTAAGCCTCTGATAGCTTCCTCAGATATACCTCTTTTCATACTCTTCAGGTTAAG
Organism: Trifolium pratense; assembly: GCF_020283565.1. Classification (NCBI taxonomy): domain Eukaryota; kingdom Viridiplantae; phylum Streptophyta; class Magnoliopsida; order Fabales; family Fabaceae; genus Trifolium; species Trifolium pratense. The sequence continues at coordinate 42,574,595 of NC_060064.1, read as the reverse complement.
ATGTCCTAGTTTTTGGTGCCACAACTTAACCTCATCTTCTTTTGTTAAGAGACATGTAGATACATTAACTTCTTCTAGAGGAACCCACAAGTAACAATTATCCTTCGATCTAACACCCTTCATCAGGATGTCACCTTCATCATTGCTAACAAGACATTCATTTTTTGTAAAGTTGACTTGCATGCCTTGATCACATAGTTGGCGTATACTAATTAGATTAGCAGTTAGCCCTTTTACAATAAGAACATTTTCAAGTTTAGGTAGACCATTGTCAATCAGCCTTCCTATACCCTTAATTTCTCCTTTAGCTCCATCTCCGAATGTTACAAAACTTGTTGCATAGGATTTTATATCCATCAAATATTTTTCAACACCGGTCATATGTTTAGAACAACCACTATCAAAGTACCAATCTTCTTTTGATGAGGTTCTAAGAGAAGTGTGAGCAATCAAGCTTTTCTCACAACTTTCAGCTACACAACCCTTGGTGTTGGTTACATCAACCTTTTGTTTCCACTCCTTCTTTGCATTAGTTATGGATGGATCAAGTTTCTCTTGAATACTTATAGCAGTAAGGTCTTATGTGCCCCTTTCTTTCACAGTGATGACATCTCCATGAACAATATTTGCTTTTATGCCTTGGTATAAATTTAGGATTCTGCCTTCTTTGACGATGTGGAGCCATATGTGGTAACACTTGTCTGTGTGTAGTATGATGTCCGGTGGACAAGTGTGGTGACATTTTTCCATACATTGTTGGAGAGGGTTGCTTACTTTTCTCAGGCATATATTTTCCATCTTTGTTGTAATTCTTAATTCTATTAACACTTTTATACTCATACCCAATGCCTATTTTGGCTCTACTAGGGGTAGGTAGTTTTTCTAGGATTTCATCTAGGTCAGTTCCTTTAAATAACATAACAACATGCTTCTTTAGATTCTCAAGATGAGAGTTCAATTCAGTTACCTCTTCATTCAGCTTAGATATTTCTGCTAGTTGCTCAAGCTTATCTGTTTCCAGATTGGCGATGATTGCCTTCTGCTCCTCAATTATTTTCAACCCTTCTTCACACTTGACACCAATCTCAGAGATTTTTGTTAGATTGACAATTCTTTCAGTTTGCAACTTTGAGATTGTCTCCTTTTGTTTTTCTGAGATTCTGCAGACTTCTTCACTCCTTAGACACAGCTCCTTGTATGACTCAGCAAGTTCATCAAAGGTTAGCTCCTCATCACATGATTCAGTGTCAGATGTACATACACCTGTCAGTGCATGGATAGATTTTGCAGTGTCAGCTTCTCCTTCAGAGTCCTCATCTGACCATGAAACAGTTAACCCCTTTTTCTGTTTCTTCAAGAAGGTTGCACATTCAGTTCTAATGTGTCCATACCCTTCACATTCAAGACATTGGACACTTTTATTAAGAGCTGTCTTCTCATCTGACATAGGTTTTCTGAAATTTCTGTAAGTGTTGCGACCAGTGTCAGCTGCACTTGTCTTTGGACGTTTGTCCATTATTTTTAGCACCTTATTAAATTGTTTTCCTAGAAGAACCATTGAATCAGAGATGCTATTCTCAGACTCTGTGTCACTCTGTTGATCTTCTTCCTCAGAATTCGAGACAAAGGCAATGCTCTTGGTCTTCTTATCCATCCTTTCATTTGTAGCCACCTCGTAAGTTTGTAATGAACCAACCAGTTCATCCAGCTTCATTTCTGTGATATCTTTGGCTTCTTCAATAGCTGTGACCTTCATATCAAACTTCTTAGGTAAAGACCTAAGCATCTTCCTTACCAGCTTTTCTTCAGGTATCTTTTCACCCAAGGCATCAAACTGATTATCATAGTCAAGTATAGTCATGTGAAATTCCTGAATGGTTTCATCATCATTCATTCTTAGATTCTCAAACTTAGTGGTTAGGAGTTGTAGCCTTGACATCTTCACTTTAGAGGTACCTTCATGAACAGTTTCAAGGATGTTCCAAGCTTCCTTAGCAGAGACGCACTTTTTTATGAGTCTGAATATGTGCTTGTCAACACCATTATACAATGCGTATAATGCTTTTGAGTTTGCAAGAGCAAGCGCATCCTCTTCTTTGGACCATTCTTCATCAGGTTTCAACTCAAGAGTTGGTTTACCATCTTTGTCCATTTTCACAAGTGGTGTCCACCCTCTCAGAACTACTTTCCATGTCTTGCTATCAATTTGTTTTAGGAAAGCCATCATACGAGACTTCCAATAGTCATAATTTGAAGCACTAACCAGAAGAGGTGGTCTGGTGACAAGCCCTCCTTCTTTGTCCATACCTGCCAGAAAAAGTTTCCCTGGAGGTCACCCTAAAATTCAGAACAGGGTGCCTGCTCTGATGCCAATTGTAATTCTTGGCACACAGTAGACAGGTGTTGATCAAAGTGTGTCAACACTTGTCTGTCACGTAGTAGACAGATGTTGACCAAGTTGCGTCAACACTTGTCTATACACAGAACACAGAACACAAAATAATAAAGACAGTAACGTAAATAACACACAAGAGTTGTTAACCCAGTTCAGCCAACCTGCCTACTCTGGGGGATACCAATCCAGGAATGAAGTCCACTATCAGCAGTATTACTTCGAAGCTAAACTCACCCGTTTACAACTTCTCACTTAATCACTACCCAATGACACTTCTACCTAGGAAGTCCTAGATATGAGACCCCGTCCCACTTCCCACCTTAACAACACACTCAGCGTTGTTATCAACTTCAACGATTACAAAAGGTGGAGACACACTCCTATGAAAACTAAGATTCACTCTTGCTTAAAAGCTTGCGAGCAAATCACACAATACACTAGAACAATCTCCGTACTTCAAAGCTTGGGAGAAGTTCACAATTACAACTCAGTAAAACACAGGTTCTAAGCTTGCATCAATGAGATACAAGAAAGGCTCACAGTTAACACTCTAAAACCCTAATAACACACGCTTTGTAAGAACACGATTTTAGATGCTTGAAACCATATGTTTGCCTTCGTATTTATAGTAGTAGAACGACTTGGGCTTCAAGACAAAATTAGGGCTTCTAGAATTGCAGCAGCAGTGATATATTTTTGAAAATAATAGTTCTATTTTTGAAACACAAAAATATATTTTCCAAAAATATAATTCCTTTAGAAAATATAACTAGGGTTTGGCTGCCTCCTGAAACACATTAAACACGTGCGCCTTCCTCTGTAAGAAACCTTGAAACAATTCTTTAATCAAATCTTTAAAAGATTGAGTAGAAATTAAAACCCGCTAGCTGACGCGCACAGATACACAGACAGGTGTTGTTCCAAAGTGTACCAACATTTGTCACAACACTTGGGGTCAGCACATATGTCTCAACACTTGGCTAAAATATGTTTTTGCAAAATGTAGCCAACATACAAAAACCCAACACTTACAATTAAAAACAGACACTAAAAATAAATTGCAAGTGAATAAAATTGATATAACCTACTGGGCGAGTCCCCAGCACCATTTGAAATTATATCAAAACTAAGATAGAGAATCCTCTCTAAAAGGAAAGGAAGTCTCTGCAAATGGAATTACACTGTTCAAGCTGTAAAATGTGGACAAATTAACGGCCATCCCTATGTTATATTTTAAATATAACGTCTTTAAACACATATTTTGAAGAATATCTGAAGGAAAATTCTTCCGTATATACTCATCAGCATCTTCTTCCCAATCTAACATGTCCTGCAAATTGCATTACCATAAGACATCAATGAAAAAGGGTCTCTTAAGAAAAAAGTCCATCCCTGTTACTTTTTTGAAATAAATTCTAACCTATTCATTCATGACCAATGCTGTGAAGATTTCATATTCCAATAAAGCTGTAAAATGTGGACAAACTAACCGCCATCCCTGTGTTATAATTTAAATATAACGTCTTTAAAGACATATTTTGAAGAATATATCAATTACAAAATTCAAAAGATCCTTACAATTAAAAACAGACACTAAAAATAAATTGCAAGTGAATAAAATTGATATAACCTACTGGGCCAGTCCCCCGCACCATTTGAAATTACATCAAAACTAAGATAGAGAATCCTCTCTAAAAGGAAAGGAAGTCTCTGCAAATGGAATTACACTGTTCAGATTTCGAAAAGTCAAATAAAAAAGAAAAAAAGGTTACACAAGTCTAGAATCAAGTTATAGATAACAAAAGATTTGGAAACCGTGTGGAAAATGAATACAGCAAGCATAACCATTAATCAAGCCAACTAGTAATCAGACATTAAGAACAAAATATAACAATATCATCTTACGCTGGTATTTTTGCTAAATTTGAGTATGCTTAGAGTACAATTTATAAAATTTGGCTTTATTATACAATACCAATCATGCTTATAGCCAGAAATTTCAAAATTTAATGAATAATAACTTAAATTAGAGATGAGCCTAGCATAGATTCAAGCAGCATGACAAGTTTCATTATATTTCAAGCCAAGTTTAAACAGAAATACCATTTGTTCCTTGGTTAGGCTTTTGCAGATACATAGCCTCTAAGCAAAAGTTAGAATTATAATATGATACAAGGGTCATGCAATAAAAAGTGATAATGATTCATGACAGACAAGTAGCATATTCTAACATGGTGAACAATAATAATATGACAACAATTGAAAAGATAAAAGCAAGTACATAGCAAAGTGCACAACCATCAGACTAAAAACTGTAGAGAATAGAGATAACTTGACAAAGGAAAGTAAAAAAGACACCTTTATCTTTTGATAACTAGGACCATGATCATACATTAAAGTTGTCATACATTTTGAGCATTTTTCATTCCTTTTGCTAACAACTCCGCCATGACAGCATTGAAAACTCTTGCGCCTCTGAAGTGCAATTTTTGTGATCTGATTTGAGTAAAACTAAAACAATGGTTAAAGAATCTAGATATTTACCATTACCTGAGGGGAAAAAAAAAGCACGGTTAGCATCCTGTATAGATGGTACAAGGAGAACAAGTACTGTTGAACTTGAGAAAGACCTCATTTAGTAGGAAGATGAGAAACATAATTTCTTTCAACCAATATACTTTTCTAATACAAAAGTATCATATAAAAGTATGATTGGTTTCACTATCTAAATATTGGATCGGGATGTAACCTTTATATCTTATATCATGCCCTCAAAATCCAACCCAACTGTTTTGGTGCCATAAAATCGGTACTGGGACCATGGTACTCCAGCATCGTTGAAAATATTCTTGTGATTACCTGAAAGATAACAACGTTAACAGGTACGAACTCCCTTGAAACAAAAATCATGACCAAGTTAAACAGAGAAAGGAAAACAAATGCACATCCCATGTAGGATTTGATATCAAAACTTTTGCCCCGGGAAAATATTGTTCTATCAGTGCTGCACCTAGTAGCAGAGAACCAGATCCTGAAAGACCTTGTACAGTGGCAACCTGGGTGAAAAGTAAAAAGAAAAATATTGATTTCATTCTTGTTTGTTTCTATGATCTGACAACGAATAAATGTTACATCATTCAAAGCAATTATATCTTCTAAATCCAATACATACTCTATGCTGTTTGATTGCTGGATTGTCTGCTCCGTGTAACAGTTCTGCAGTTGCCTTATTAAATGCATTCAAACCTTCAATTGGGAGATACTTCATTTCCAAGTTAAAACCATAGTTAGTAATCTAAAGCCAACAGTTTAATCATACAAAAAATTGCATACGACCTGTAAGACAATGGACTAACCTGTAGAAGGACATCAAAACAATTTGAAAATATAATTCAGCATTTCTAAAATCGTTCATACTATGGTCACTCAAAGCATAATTTCATTCATAAGGTCTCAACAAACATTCAAAAACAACTAATTCACACTATCTTCCATAATCATTAAAACAACATCTAAATTAGTAACCAAAAGAATCACATCTATATTATATAAAAGTAAATACAACGATGATGATGGTCATAATAATAATTATAGTAATAATAATAATAATGACAACAAAAATTCAGATTTGATTAAAAGATATCTCTCCTTAAAATAGTTCGGTTCTGCCAATAAAAATGTTAACTTAGAAAACTTGCCACAGGGTAAATTATCTACCACAAACCCTGAAAGAAGAAATCTCACACAGTCAAGTACCAACAAACACTGCTGAGTTTTTCTTTTTTCAATTTAACTGTAAGCTAAGTTAATTTGCAAGTAATTGAGATGCAAAACAATGGACTAAGACCTCCAACAAACACATCCTGCCAGTGGTGCACTACAAAAAAACACGCTATTTAGCGGGGGGGGGGGGGGGGGGGGGGGGGTTGCAAAATGGAAAAATATATATAAAAACAATTAAATCAAAATACTGAACCTTTCATTAAAATATAGCAATATAATTCAGTTAAGCTCACGGGGACCGTTTAGCTGAGCTTCTACAACTACTCTTAATTGGAATTGGGCCTATAAAGAATGGCGGTAATATTATTAGTTGCCTTAATATTATAACTTTTACGGATTCTAGTGAGTAGTAACAAGATTCACAGGACAATTTAATACATTTTGCAACATTGTATATCAATAATTCAGTTTTCTTCTACTCCCTCCAGTCTCACAAATTTTCACATTTTAGGTTCATTCAATTATTAATGTATCTGGCCAATATTTTGAACACATATTAATAATTGAATGAACCTAAAAAGTTAAAAATTGATTATATATCGGACAGGATGGAGTATTATTTATTTGGCTTAAGCAGCTAGAAATATTAGACTAACAAATTTTAAATGTGGAGGAGAGTGAAATCTCATGTTCGAATCCTAGCCACTACATATCTACTTCCTGAAGCAACCAATTGAGTTGGAAAACAACTAAAAACACTAAAAAAGTGAGCATAAACAAGGAATTCATGCGAAATTATTCATTATGATCTACAAAAGGAAACAACACATTTAAAAATACAAAATTCCTAACAAAGTTAAAGTGAAAACAATTGAAAAGATAAAAGCAAGTACATAGCAAAGTGCACAACCATCAGACTAAAAACTGTAGAGAATAGAGATAATTTGAAAAAGGAAAGTAAAAAAGACGCCCTTATCTTTTGATAACTAGGACCATGATCATACATTAATGTTGTCATACATTTTGAGCATTTTTCAATCCATTTGCTAACAACTCCGCCAAGACAGCATTGAAAACTCTTGCGCCGCTGAAGTGCAATTTTTGTTATCTGATTTGAGTAAAACTAAAACAATGTTTAAAGAATCTAGATATTTACCATTACCTAAGGGGGAAAAAAAGCACGGTTAGCATCCTGTATAGATGGTACAAGGAGAACAAGTACTGTTGAACTTGAACCCATAGATTCTACACAAGTGCACAATGGTTATAATATTATTCTACACCTGGCCCATATGTTATGTTCTCCACCGTTCGGCCCAATCTGGCCTTGCTCGACTCGCTCCCCTCATACTCGATATGTAATCATAAGAGGAGGGGAGGGTGTCATCGAGTTGGGTAGACCCAAGATCCATCTTATGACTGATAGAGGACCATGACAGGAAGCTTACTGCCAAGAGAGGCCAAATTCCACTCAGGAGCAACGATACATGTCAATAATACCCAACCAAAGAAGTGTATTACTTCACATTATATGACATTTTCTAACTACATTCAGGTATCTAACAAAGTTCAATGTATGAGATTTGTGAGCAACAATTCCTATTGAAATTAGAAATCCTCAAGGCAGAAAAAATGGATCATTCCTTAGAAATCCAACTTTGAGTTATAACAATATGCTTGAAAAAGACCTCATTTAGTAGGAAGATGAGAGACATAATTTCTTTCAACCAATATACTTTTCTAATACAAAAGTATCATATAAAAGTATGATTGGTTTCACTATCTAAATATTGGATCGAGATGTAACCTTTATTATATCTTCTATCATGCCCTCAAAATCCAACCCAACTGTTTTGGTGTCATAAAATCGGTACTGGGACCATGGTACTCCAGCATCGTTGAAAATATTCTTGTGATTACCTGAAAGATAACAACGTTAACAGGTACGAACTCCCTTGAAACAAAACTCATGACCAGGTTAAACAGAGAAAGGAACAAAAATGCACATCCCATGTAGGATTTGATATCAAAACTTTTGCCCCGGGAAAATATCGTTCTATCAGTGCTGCACCTAGTAGCAGAGAACCAGATCCTGAAAGACCTTGGACAGTGGCAACCTGGGTGAAAAGTAAAAAGAAAAATATTGATTTCTTTCTTGTTTGTTTCTATGATCTGACAACGAATAAATGTTACATCCTTCAAAGCAATTATATCTTCTAAATCCACTACATACTCTATGTTGTTTGATTGCTGGATTGTCTGCTCCGTGTAACAGTTCTGCAGTTGCCTTATTAAATGCATTCAAACCTTCAATCGGGAGATACTTCATTTCCAAGTTAAAACCATAGTTAGTAATCTAAAGCCAACATTTTAATGATACAAAAAATTGCATATGACCTAAAGAAATTTACCTCTTTGTTTTTGTCGCTCTTCAGCATAAGATTCTCTGCCTAAAAAACAAGAAGTAAATTAAGAAATCAATACATGACACAGAAAATGTGCAAATTGTAAAAAACCATAGAATCAAATACCTTCTTGAATTGCAATACAGTTAAACTCAAATTGTTCAGAAAATGTGTTTCTTCAAAGCTTTTCAACATCATTATTGCCAATGCACTACAATGCATTTTCACATGCCTATTTGCCAAACAGTAATTAAGCATACAAGAACATTAGCGAAGCTAAATTTCGAATTGCACATTACATTATCACAAATAAGACAAACGCATAACTCGTTACCTTCACTGCAATGGTGTGAAAAGATGGTCCTTAACACAGGGAACCAAACTCTGATGACCGTTAATATTGCCTGAGACTGAGAAAGAGTTATTTAGCACGACCAACTCGGGATCTCGGCCCTTGTCACAAGAGCACACTTTTTTTTATCATTAACTGAAGTAAGCATTTTAATGCAACAAGAGTTAGATTAAGAGGTTTCAATTTAGATTAAGGTTAGTTTATTGAGGTTGTGGGACTCTACATTTGTGATTGACATTTTTACTCTTTTAACCCGTTGTGATAGAAGAAGTTCAGATACAAATGGCTCATTTTCACCAACATGAAATAGCAATTACCTTGACAGTTATGGATTATATCACATCACATACATAATATATATGGAAGAATTGTGGGAAAAATATTAGTCTCGTTTTATTTTTTGAATTCAAGGGAATAGGAAAGAGAGGAAATTACAGCCCTTATTACCTGGGTGATCATAAACTTTCGCTTGCACTTCTGAACTATTTTCAAAAAAGTGTCACATGCCATATCCTAAAACAAATGCAACAGGATCAATATATAGATTAAAAACACGGTGTTATATTATTTAGAGAGAGTGTATTGCAGATAAAAGGATCAATATCAAAAAATGAAAAGTTCTATTAAGATGCTAGGTCATATAAGAGAATTGACAATTCTTGATTTTAACAATCAAAGAGTCATATAGAAAGTTTGGGTTTTGAGAGAAGAGAGCGTTTGGGTTTTGAGAGAAGACGAGAGTGAGAGAGAGAGAGAGAGAGAGTTGGAAAGAATAGAAAGAGAGTAATGAGCGTTTGGGTTTTGAGAAAAGCGAGTCTTACCGTTGAGTTCGGGTTTTCTCGGATCCAACCGAAACCCTATGAACACAAATCGAACAACAAATTAAAGAAAAGGGTTTTGTTCTAAATCAGATTCAAAGAAAAACAGAAAAGGGGGAAGAACACAGAAATTCAAAACCCTAAATCAAAGTAACAACAAATTAAAAATAGAACAACAGAAAAATTGGAAAAATAATTGCTAAGAAGAAAGTTTCAATAGAGAGAGAAGGAAAAACCTTTGTTGCATGGGATTATCCAATAGAATCTATCGAATCGGAGAACGGTTTGCTTGGGAGAGAAGAGACGGTTCACTTTCAGAGAGAGATGGAAAGAATTGGTTGTGAAGTGTGTGAGAGAGTAGCAAGTGTTTGGGTTTTGACAGTAGAGAAGCTAGTTATGTTACCGTTTGAGAGAGTTGGAAATTTAGACCAATAGATTATAAAATAAAAAATCCAATAAAAGAGATCTAACATTTGAACGGTGGATATAGAAATTGCTCCCTCTCCCGTCAAATTTGCAAGGGAGGTAATCATTTCCCAGTTTGGTTAATAGATACTCCCTCCGTCCCAAAAAGAATGACCCATTTTGAATATATGCACTATTCATATATATTGTTTTGACCATATTTTTCTACTAATAAATAAAAATAAATATTAACATATAAGATGTTGTTAGATTCGTCTCGATGAGTATTTTCAAAATATCAATTTTTTATAATTTTTACTATTATACAATTAAAGATATTAGTCGCCAAAGTTATGCATTGGCATGCGTGTTTCGGTCAACTGGGTCATTCTTTTTGGGACGGAGGGAGTACATGACACGGTATTGTTGTTTGTAAAAGGTGAACTTTGCAAAAAAAGGTGAACTTTTACACATTTATGTTTTCAGGTGGGTATAAATTAAGGAATCTTATATATATGGTTAAATTGCAGTTTTTGCCCCCACGTTTCATAATTGTGTGATTTTGGCCGCTCACGTTTCAAATGTGTGATTTTGGCCCCCACGTTTCATAATTGTGCGATTTTGGCCCCTCACGTTTCAAATATGCGATTTTGGTCCCCACGTTTGCCCCCTTTTGCATTTCTTGGTCCCCGTTGACTATTTTGACCAAAAAATTGATGACATGGAATTTTTTTTACACGTGTCTTAATTGTATTGGCCAACCAAAATTTATTATTATTTTTTTAAAAAAAATAATAATCAAGAAAAGGTCACGTGATTTTTTTTTTTTGGGGGTTAATTTTTTTTTTTTTGACAAATTATAAATAACAACAATAAAAAGCCTTAATTTAGCAATCAGATGTTAGGGTGGTTTTCTAACCAAAATTGCGATTAAGAAAAGAGCAGAACATGAAGCAGACATAGGTCTCGTTAATGGCTTTCGACGGTGGTGGAGGAAGTGGAACCGCAATACCTAACACATTTGTATCAAAGTAAGTTTGCTTCTTTACTTTGTGCTTGATTTTTCCCCCTGTGATGGTTGGCCTTGCTTTTGTTCTTTATCTTTGTATTTTAAGTAGGTGTTACTTCGTTCGTTGGAAAAAATATTGGATAAGATTGGTATTTGTTAACTCTTTGTATTTTATATCTTTATTGGAAAAAATATTGAATAAAGTAGGTGGGTCAATGTGCAACCTCTTTTAATATTGTTTTCTGTCTATAGTGTTAATTGTATGAATATTTATTGTTTGTGTTCTTCCATATAGGCGTGCCAAAGTGCACATGATAAAGATAAGGTTACACCACAAAGGCTACTTTGTGTCAGACCCTGAGCCAGCATATATAAGAGGTGAAACTTATGAGGTTAAGGGTAATTTTGACATAGATGCCATATCAACAATAACATTCTGTCAGTTAGTAAGAGATTTAGGGTACCCACCAAACACCCCACTGTGGTATTTACACCATGTTGAAGGATTTTCATGTGGTCTCAGACAACTGCATAGTGACAAGGATCTCATTACCTTTATAAACAAGGGTCATGAGTATGGTGATATATTTCTGGAAACTTCTGAACCATACTCTGCTGAATTAGTTGAGGGTTTAGTTGAAGTAGGTAAAGGTGCAACTGAACAAGGTTTAGGTGAGGAAGGTATTGATACTAACTTTGGAGGTGAATTTGATGAGGAATATAGTGATGAGTATGATGATGATACTGAATTAGATGATGATGCTCAAGTAGATGATCATGTTGATGCCAATAGTGAAGAGTTGGAATTTGAAGATAGTGACTATGATGAAGACTGGAACTGGACAAATATACTACCAGATGTGACTCAAGATCCAACTCTAATCAGTGCTGCTAATGTGAGACCAGGAGGGGATATTGTGGAAACTAGTGATGAAGACAATATTAAGACTAAATATCCCAAATATAAAGTTAGAACAAACTTTTGCTACTGTTGAACTTGTTAGAAAGGCTGTCAAAGATTATGGTGTATTATCTAACAAAAATGTCTATATGCACAAAAATGAGAAAAAACGGATTGTTGTTAAGTGTGTAGAAGGTTATTCTTTCTATATGAGAGTTAGTAAGGGTAACCACAAGAACTTTTACCAAGTTGTTAGTTTAGAGAAAACACGTACATGTCATAGGAATGGCAAGAATAGGCAAGCAAAGACCAAATGGTTAGCAAAGGGGTTTGTGGGTATCTTGAGACATACACCAAACATGAAAATTAGAGCATTGCAAGAAGAAGCTCAAACTAAATGGAGTGTGATGCTTAGCATATATCAAGCTTATAGAGCTAAAACAAGAGCCTTAAAAATGATTGAAGGAGGCTGTATAGATCAATATAGGAATCTGAGGAGTTATGGAGATGAACTAATTAGAAGTAATCCAGGAAGCACAATTATAATCAAGAGTGAAATGGGTGTGGAGGGGCCTATTTTTTCAAGGATGTATGTATGCTTTAAGGCTTGTAAAATAGCATTTGTTACTTGTTGTAAACCTCTAATTGGGTTGGATGGTTGTTTTTTAAAGGGTTTGTATGGTGGTCAATTACTAACTGCTGTTGGGAAAGATGGAAATAATCAAATGTGTCCAATTGCTTTTGCTATTGTTGAGGCTGAAACTAAAGATTCATGGGCATGGTTTATTCAATTACTCTTGGAAGACCTCAATAGCATCATGCATAGAAGATGGTCTTTCATCTCGGACCAACAGAAGGTACCTATAATAATTTAATGGTATTTGTCAATTTTATATTGTTATTCAGTTTTTTTTCTAGTTTTTTCATTAAATTATTAACTTAATGATATTTGTATTATGTTCGAAAGGGATTGGTTGATACTTTGAAGTCAGTTGCTGTTAATGTGGAACATAGGTTATGTGTTAAACACCTTTATGGCAATTTGAGGAAGAAGTATCCAGGTGAACAAATGAAGCAGTCTCTATGGATTGCTGCAAGAGCTACCACAGTTCCTGAGTGGGAAAAGGCAATGGAAAATATGAAGAAACTGAATGAAGGTCAATAATGTGGTCCAGGTCTGCTTATAGTACTCGCACACAATGTGACTTGCAGGTCAATAATATGTGTGAGGCTTTTAATAAGGCTATTTTGGAATATAGGGACAAGCCTATAATATCTCTTGTGGAGGGTTTGAAATACTACATGACTAGTAGGATAGTTAGACTATGTACAATGGTTTCAACACCAAAATACATTCAACACCCACTTTTTCACTCCATATCATTTTCTCTTTCTTCCACCTAATCATTCAACACACATTCAACTTTTACCCTCTCCAATGGTTTTTCTATTCAACACCCTACCCCACCACTTTCTCTACCCCACCACTTTCTATTTCATATTCTTATTTAAATTTATATTTTTGTTTTTATGATTAAATAAAATTACAATTATCGATTAAAATTAAATTAAAATAATTAACACTTAACTTAATTTATTTAAATAATTTATACGATACAAATCATCGTAACTTAATTTAAAATACAATACACAAGTAACGTAATTAGTGCGATTTTGATAATTGTTGAGATTTTGAAAATTGTTGGGATTTTGATAATTGTTGGGATAATTAGAAGAATTTTGGCGGTTGAAATGATTATTGAGATCCACTTCACAAAAAAAAAACTAATACTTCAAGATTAACACTAATAGAAAGATAATAATAAGAGTAATATAGTGAAAAAATCGATTTTTTTTTTTGTGTCCAAATCAAATGAACCAAGTCTCTATTTATAGACAAAAAAAAATCATGAATTTTGGTGAAAAAATAAAAAAATAAAAAATTTATTTGCAACGAAATAATTGAGTTCAAAGTATTAAAGGGATAAAAATCCGGCCAGCCAATCGCAGCCGGCCACGTGGCAGAATCTTATCACCACCACTTTCTCTCTCCGCATGAAAGCAAGCGCACTCTCCTCCTGCGCGCGTGTGTTACACGCGCCTCATTTCAGCCACAAAACGCAGGCCACGTGTCCCCTTGCTCAGTGCTTCAACACAGTTGAGTTTTTTCAACATCTCTCTCTTCCAACTCATCTTCAACACCAATTTAAACAACCATTGCACTACTTATTTCATGTTGAGAATGGTTCAACACAACCATTGCTCATGGTCTTAGAGACTACATGCTTAGGTACGGTGGGGAGACATGTCCTATAATACAAAAGAGATTGGAAAAGTCTAAGAAATATGCCGACGGTTGGACGCCTACGTGGTCTGGAGACTTGAAACAATCGATATTTTCTGTGTCTAATGGCATAGATCAATATGTGGTCAACTTGGTAGAAAAGACATGTGCTTGTAGGAGGTGGGAATTATCTGGAATACCATGTGTGCATGCTATAAGTTGTTTGTGGTTTAATAACACCAAACCAGAGGATTTTCTTGCTCACTGGTATAGGTATAGTTATTGTATCTTGAGCCTTTAGTTCTGGTACATATTTTCAAGGATTTAATGACATTTATTATTTAACTGGTTTCATCATGAGGAAAACAACATTTGTGGATTGCTACAACAACATCATTTTGCCTAACAATGGACCCAAACTTTGACCAAATGTTGAAGGGTTACCAATTCAACCTCCATATGTTAGGAGGGCACCAGGAAGACCAGAAAAAGCTAGAAGAAAGGCAAATGATGAACTTGAAGGAAAATCGTGTTAAAAACAGAGTGTAAAACGCAGCGGAATTTTAAATTTTTCCTTCAATGGATCCTTGCGAATGGTCATGATCAGGGTTAAACGTTATACCTTTTGGTGAACTGAAACAGCAAACTCTTTGCTTCTATTCGTTGATCACAAGCACCACACGACGGCAGCACCTCTAGCTAGTCCACACGACACGAACAGGTCTTCAACTTTCAGTGCTAGCTGCTACAAGATGAAGGCTTAGGAAGTGCGGTTAGGGTTTCAGAGCTTTAGGTTTCTCTGAAAAACGAATTGTGAAAAAGCAAGCCCTCACTGAACTACACAAGCTTCTTATTTATAGAGTTTCTTGTGTGGTCAGTTGGGCCAAACGGTGTTTGGTCTTCTTAAGCCCAAAACCGTTTTTCACTAATCGCACCCTCAAAATAAGTCTTACTTATTTCTTCCATATCGACTGTCCTTATGTGTGTGACCCTGTAGGTTCTTATAACGTTGGCAATAATATTATTCTTAATATTATAAACAGTGGGCGGTATCTAGCAACACATCACTGCTACCCAAGTCACAAGAATGTCACGTGATCTGACAAACCTTTCCGTGATAAAACTCATGTGTATAATTACCCTTTTACCCTTATGTCTATATTGAACACAAGGCATAGTACGTCACCATTGTTAAGTTCAATATTGGGCCCATAGACATATCTCCTGTTATGTAGGGGGGGTAAATTCCATCTAGGTCACTCATGTCCCTTAGCATGATTCGTGGAATACCCATCAACCAACTTTATAGTCATCCTGTTACGGATAACTTTGAATGGCGACAAAGTACTACACTCCTACATCTAGGGAACATAGTGGTTTCAGGTCGAAGGGTGGAATACACCACTTATCACTATGAGAATATCCTATGACATTTCATAACATACTATGTAGTATTCTCATGGTGGGTCAATCCGATATAAATATTATTCTTAATATTTATATCTATGTGAAGACTTGATAACTCTTTATCTATGATCCGTGAGATGTGATCATCAGTCTACCAACATAATAGTCTCTATGTTTTGATGTTATCCCAATTCACATTAAAGCTCGACTACGGATGTTTTAAGAATAGTGTTCTTATGTGTAATGGACTCTCACGATTAAGTCACACTTAACGTTCCATTCAATGAACTTACTATTCTAGGGACTCTATTATTATTTAACACATAAACATAATAAAGAAAAGCCTTTATTTAATAAGTAAATTATCCAATACAAGTATCATGCAATTATAAATAATTGGCCTCTAGGGCTTACACCAACAGAACCAAATCCCAAAAGAATGAAGAAAGTTATAGGGACTGTGACATGTAATAGATGTAAAAGAGTGGGACACGATAAAAGATCTTGCAAGGGAAAGACAGCAGCTGACATAGTTATACCAATAGGTGGAAACAAGGTAATTTAAGTTTGTATAAAATTTGATAAGTTTGTTATGTTTGTTCAATTACTAATTTGTGAGTTTTATTTTTTGTAGTCAAACACATCTATCAAGCACCCTGAAGCACAAACTGGTGTGAATTATACTGCACAAACTGGTGCCCAAAGTGCTAAAAATACTGCTCAATCTGGTGTGAATACTACTGCACAAACTAGTGCACAAAGTGCTAAAAATGCTTCACAAACTGGTGTGAATACTACTCCACAAACTGGTGTGAATTCTACTGCACAAATTGGTGCACAAAGTGCTAAACATGCTGCTCAAACTGGTCAGGCAGCTGATGTCCAAGGCCAGAATGCTACTACTTCAAATGCAAAAAAAGGAGGAGCCAAAAAGGGGAGGAAGAAGAAAAATGAAGATGCAATAGGCACACAACAATCAACAAACAAATCTTAGTTATATGTTTCTGTATTTACCTATTTTGTAATGTTTAATTTACTAAATATTTTGATTTGGCAAGAACATACAAGTCATTAGGCATTAGGCAATGTCCTTTTGTATAATGAATGAATATTTTGAATTTGAAATATTTTGAATTATGATTTTTTTGTTAAACCAATTAATGAGACCAATTTTTTAGATTCTGATTTTTCAATATAGCATAATCAATTCTTGAAACCAATTAATGAGAATTTGGTAGAAGCAAGTGCATCAACATAATATTTGTGGTGGAGAATAATGTTCTTGAAAAAGTCACGTGACCTATCCTTTTTTTAAAAAAATAATAATAATAATAAATTTTGGTTGGCCAATACAATTAAGACACGTGTAAAAAAATTCCATGTCATCAATTTTTTGGTCAAAATAGTCAACGAGGACCAAGAAATGCAAAAGGGGGCAAACGTGGGGACCAAAATCGCACATTTGAAACGTGGGGGCCAAAATCGCACATTTAAAACGTGGGGGGCCAAAATCGCACAATTATGAAACGTGGGGGGCCAAAACTGCAATTTAGCCTATATATATATATATAGGGGAGAGATCAAATTACACCGGAATTTTTCAATGTATCTAAAAAACAAATTTTTTCTTATACTAAGAACCACAAGAAATATTTTTTTAAGCACATCCAATCCAACATAGAAAATTTCAGGTTGCCATATTTTGCTATTTGTAACAGCATGAATTCGTTTGGGTGTGAGACATAATATTGTAAACTAACCCCTTAATCAGAAAGGATCGCATGATTAGTGGACTGATTTAGTTTGATTACATTTTTTTCTTCTTTCGTTATGATCATCGTCAGATATATAAATACTGAAATGGTCTTCCACCTTTTTACCATTTATCTTTAGATTATTACTACAAAAAAATTGGAACAGGTTTCATACATTGGGAAAGATAACGTATAAATAGGATGTTACTAAGTAGGATCAGCGTCTCTACATTTGAGTTTCCTAAATCACTACAAGAAAAACATGATTTATTGAGGGCCAAAAACCCTCTCAAAGTGTCAAAAACCGCCAAAAAACATCAATTTACTGGCGGCCAGCTGGCGGCCAAAATCCGTCGGTAAAATGCTCGTTGGTAATTTTATTGACGGCCTAAACCGCCAAAAAGTTGTGTACAGTTGTTCTTTAATTTTTCTGGCGTGTAAACCGCCACTAAATATGCCTACTTTATTCACGTTTATCAGTAATGTACAGCGTGCCAGGTTGAGTGTGTCGGTAATCCGCGTACCTTTATTTATTTATTTTATTTTAATATTATTCTGCCCCCTTATTCAATTAATTAACTGTAATTACTAGTAAAAAATAAAAAACTCCGTTGAGAGCCAATTGAAGGAGCAGATCTGATGACAGTGGTTTATCCAGCGAAAAAAAAAAAAGCAAGACAGATATGATGAGAAGGAGGAACGACTATGCTGATAGTGTGGGCTTCATGTCTTTTTGTTCTTTTTCTTGTTACTGTGAGCTTCATGTCTGCATCTAGATTCAGCCGCTCCTTCTTCTTCCCCATGTTTACAACCGGACCTTTGCTTTCGACAACAGAGTTGGAGGGTTTGGCCAGTGAAGAAAAAGATGCAAGACAGATCTGTAGATCTCTGGCAGCGGTGATGGTGTTGTTGTTATTAATAATGGTGGTGATATTGGGTTTAAAATGTAGAGAGATGAGAGCTTTTGATGTTTTTCTTGTGTGTTGCAGCGTAATTGTAGAAAGAGAGGGGATGAGAGGTAGTTGGTGATGGTGAATGGAGATGAAACAAAAAGAAATTTGAGAAGGAGAGATGAGAGCTTCTACATATGTTTAAACTTTAAAGCTTCTATGTTGTGTATCAGTATCACAGCTTACAACAAAAAATAATAAGATTTTAATTATTTTTTTAATTCCTTATTACCGGCGGCCAAAGCCGTCACTAAGTTCATGTCAATTTATTGGCTGCCAAAGCCGCCACTAAGTTAGTACATCCTTTAAAAAAAAAAATTAATTTTGTGAGGGTTTTTTCTCACTTACTGAGGGTTTAGGCCGCCAATAAGTATTATTTGAATCCACCAATAAATTGAGGTATTTTTGTAGTGAATTCACTTATATTAACTAGAATTTTGACCCATGCGGTGCATGGGTCTAATTAGCAGTAATATGTAACAATAAAAAATAAAATACAAAAATTCTAAGAGCATTTTTAATAAGAGTATTATAGGGAATTTCATGAACTAATTATTCTATATTTGTTTACGTGCTTATTTTATATTTTATATATTTTTTAAATAATTTTGGAACCCCATCGTTTTGTTTACTTATTAATAAAAATTGCTGATAACTAAAGGTTAAAATATTTATGATAATTAAAGGTTAAAAAAAAATTAAAGACACAATCAAGAACATAAACTTAAGTAGACATCCATAAATAAATAAAAATTGTGATTAATCCTGCCGTTCAAATTTATTGAAAATAGGGTTAACATATTAGGATTCCTAAATTTTTTCATAATTGAAGCACATGTTTTAGCGGTTGAAATGTTTTATTGTAAGTAAGGGATGCGGGTTCGATTCCTATCGTAAACAAATATGTATTTTTTTTAATATAAAGCTGCAATAAAAAGAAAGAGAAAATGAGAGGGGAAAAAATTTGATTTAGGGTTAACTTATGTTAGCAAGCTTATAATATAAGAGATAAGAGATTATCGGTTTTTAATTGTTTAAATTGTGCAATGAAAATTTATGGTGCTTAATTGTCGTATGAAATCTTTCCTATGAAAGTTGATGGAGCTTAACACTGTGGACATAATTTAAATCACAATTGGTTTGCTAGTGCATATTGTATCAATTGATCATTGGTTAATATTAAATCTGCAATGTTAAAATCAAAATAATGAATGTGATTAGTGACATGACCATGGTTGTGTTTGGTTGTATTGCAAAAAAAATTGATTTAGCAGAATTAAGTTTGATAATAACTTTCCAAATTACACGTGATAATAACTTTCCAAATCTCACATGATAATTACTCTCTAGATTTATGATCCGGTAGAAAAAAAACATTGATCAGGAAAGACATAAAAATATTTCGTGATGAATAATATAGTCAACAATAATTTTGATATGATATACTTTTAAAATCGATGGTGTTTATCAATTATTGCACATAATTTTATTCATAATTGGTATACTTGCCATAGTGGTTGAAAATATTGCCTTGCATTGAAGGGTTGTAGGTTTGAATCCTAGTCAAGACAAAATTGTATTATTTTTTAATAAAAATTGTAAGATAAAATGGAGGGAAAATAAAGAAAACAAATTAGGGTTTAGGGTTTGCTTGTGTATACAAGCTTATAATATAAAAGATTAAGTGTAAATTCTAATTAAATAAAATAGGGTTAAATATCAGATTAGGCGGTTAGATTGAATACTGATGATGAAAAAAAAAAGATTAAATATGTTTTGTCTCTAAAATTAGGGAATTTTGATTTTCGTCTCTATAAAATAAGATCACGTTTTTATCCCCTAGATTTTATTTTTATTTTAATTCATAATCACCAATTTATTATGTTCATTTTAAGGTGAGTCTTACCGTAAATATATATATA
This sequence comes from Trifolium pratense, assembly GCF_020283565.1. Classification (NCBI taxonomy): domain Eukaryota; kingdom Viridiplantae; phylum Streptophyta; class Magnoliopsida; order Fabales; family Fabaceae; genus Trifolium; species Trifolium pratense. The sequence goes on along the minus strand of NC_060064.1, from coordinate 42,554,270 downwards.
TATCATGTCAAATAATAAGTTTATGACTTTTTTTACCAAAAAATAAGATAATAAGTTTATATTATGTTAAAAAAATGTAATTAGGACTAAAAAACAACATACAAATATTTATAGAAATGAAAACAAGTAATTTTATTTTATAGGGACGAAAAATATATTTAATCCAATAAAATACAAAAAAAAAATATTAAGTACGAAAAAAAGACTAAAAACAACCCTCACCAACCCCAACCTCACTCCGATCACAAGGTCAAAAGTTCAGCACTAAGAAGCACTCATATTTTGCAAAAAGTAAAAACCAAGATAAATTCTTCACCATCATTATTATGAATAACACCAAAATAAACCATCATCAGTCGCACTAGAGTATGGCTTTAGGAATATAGCTTGTTTCTCATACTCCTTGTAAGTTGTTACTTTGATTAAAGAGGGTGTGTCCCTGCATCATAGATTCGCAAATGAGATACATAATATTTGGCAATTAATAAGCAAAGATTGGAGTGTTGTGATTGAGCATACCCTTCGGGAAGGGAACACTTGTGGAGATTGTTTGGCCAAGATGGGAGCTTCTTCAAAATCGTTGTGATCCTCGATACACCCTTGACTGAGTTATACTTGTCTCTCCTTGTTGATGCTCAAGGAAGGAGTAGCGTTTGTTAGGGAGTAATCCATTTTTATTTTTTTAGCTTTTGCTGTTTTTTCTCTCTCTTGTAACCAACAAAAGTCGCATTAGAGCAACAACTATAAACTTTTTCATAATATCATTATTGTCATTCATCAATACTCAAGTAGTTAATAAATTTTTTTAGAATAAATTGTTCGAAAGAATCTTAGTCTATTTTTATATCAGATTTTATTTACTTCAATGTCGAATTTTGAATTACTGAAAACTTTTTGTCTCATGTGCAAGTTGTCATACACAATAATATTTTATCCACCAAATATGATACAATACATGACAACAAAATATCCAATCCATTTAGAGTCTGTTTGGTTTGAAAGAAAAAAATAGGAAAGAGAGAAAAACACGAAAATCAATGAATGAATATGGGCACATGTATTTTTTTCAAATAGCGGAAATGAGGATGGGACTATAGTATCCTATCGGCCATATCCTACCTATTGTTGTCATCCCTAAACAAAACGTGATTTTGGTATTTTAGACAATTTGTGTAGAGGATAAAAAATTACCCCGTGGTTTATTAAGGGACAACATTTTCAGTTTTTGTCCACTCCCTTGACCCTCCAGTTTGCCCAGTCCTAAAAATAGTTTTAAAATCAAACTCATAAAACAAAAGTTGTATAGTTTAGTCTTTGTCAGATTTTATATTGGGCCTAACTCATCCTTACAAAACCGGCTTGTAAGGTGAGGGTTGCCTAAGCTATATAAACGCTACACAGGCCATATCTCTTAGCAATGTGGGACTAAATCCACCCCTTCACACCCAACACAATGAAGGTGTTGGAGGCTGCAATGAAGGCAACTCATCTGCCGCAATTAGGCAGATGGGGGCGGACCGCAATGAAGGCGGAATATCCAACACACCCCCTCACGCTCAGGCCCAATGGGCCTGAAGCGTGGACGATGCGGGAAGCCCAACAATAGGTCTAGGATAGGCTCTGATACCATGTCAGATTTTATATTGGGCCTAACTCATCCTTACAAAACCGGCTTGTAAGGTGAGGGTTGCCTAAGCTATATAAACGCTACACAGGCCATATCTCTTAGCAATGTGGGACTAAATCCACCCCTTCACACCCAACACAATGAAGGTGTTGGAGGCTGCAATGAAGGCAACTCATCTGCCGCAATTAGGCAGATGGGGGCGGACCGCAATGAAGGCGGAATATCCAACAGTCTTTATTTTTTAGCAGATAAAATGTTTTATGTTCAACAATTTATAGGTTGTACTTTAAAAATGGTTAAATATGTTTTTTGCAAGTATGTTTAGAAATCATAAAAGGTTCTTCCATAAAAAATGAGCTAAAATTGAACTTCTAAACATGATTTTTGTTATTTTCATCTTGAACTTTTGTCTTTCAAAATTTATATTTAATTCATTTTATATTAAAAAATTCTAAATTTTTGAAAACGAATTTTATGTGATATTTGAAATATGCATGTAAAAAATCATTTAAAAATTTAAGAGTTTAATGATAATTGAACAAATTTAATTTTTAATTGTTATTTTTATTTTTATGCTAATGAAATAAATTTAGTTTTAATGGGGACTAAAACTACGAGCAAGAATAATTTTATAGCCAATTAAAATATGATAAAAATAAAGTAAATACTAAACTTAGAAGATTCCCATTTTATTGGAACTAAAAACATATTTAACTATTTAAAAAATACAATAAAAATTGTAAATGACAACTATTTTTACTAAATAAAAATTAAATGACATTGTATTTCCCAAAGGTTGATATCAAAATAGGTATGAGACCCAAATTTTCTGCATTAATTAATCCCAGATTGCTTGATGTAACCAGTAGCTACCCATCCCACCTGATGCTATAGTGAATTTAAACCGTTTAAAACCAAACGACTTACTCCATAAAATAAGTGGTAATCAATCTTTACCATTTATTTAAAATGGAACTTTTTTTTAAAAAAAAAAAACCAAAGGTATCTTCCGCATGCAACTAATTCCCTCTAAGTAACTGAAATTCATTTAAGGGGTTGACATATTCCAACAAATGTTTCTCCATACACACCGATCGAAATTCAAGTCTAAGACCAAATAGTTAAGTGACACAAGCATCTCCCACTTGTGTCTCACTATGTTGATAGATCAAACGATTTTATTTAGTACAACAGCCAGATATCCAAACCCGAATTTGGATGTCTCCAATATATTTTCTATCATTTTTCTTAATCCAAAGAATGATTTTCTCTCATTTTTATTCGTAATTTAAAGATGAAGATAAAACGTCAGAGAAAACCAGAGAGATACAAATCCTTCCAAACCCTATATCATTGCTCAATTCTTTATCTAAAGTTTTGATAATAAAGGAAAGGACTTCTTTCATAAAGTTAAAGGCACACTAAAGAAAAGTTTATTATGACAGTGAGTTTCTTTGGTTAGGACGGATAATATATGCCTGGCCCCTGATTTTGAGCTAATGCGTGTTCCAAGTCTTTTTTCTTTGGTCAAACAAACCTGTTCCAAGTCTTCCCGGTCTCTTGTCTTGTCTTCTCTCTCTGATCATCTCACCTCACCTCACCTTAGTAAACTAAAAATCATATCCATCTTTTTTCTTTCTTTGACTCAGTCTTTATCTTCTTCTCACAATTCTTGTACTATAACACTCTCTGATTCTTATTCTGCACAACCCTTTTTGTTTCCTAAATTGGGTTTGCTAATAACCCAGGTGAGTTTTTTAATACCCTTATGCAAAATTCATGTGATTTTTAATCTGGGTTTCTTCACTTTTTGCTTCTATTGATTCATGCCAAATAAATTCTTACTGGGTTTCTAAAAAAAAACTTTTTTTTTTTATTTTTATATATATCTGTATTACTGTATAGTAATTTTTGTGTCAACTGTGAATTTTGGTCTTTAAGGAAAAAAATTGTCGCTTTTTTTGTTGCTTTTTTGTTTATGATTTACTTGGTTGATGTGGTAAAGTGCTGAATTGTGTTGATGCTGTTTATTGATTTTTGTTTTAGGTTGTGTTCTTAGGAGGATTACAGTGCTATGCTATGATATGGACTTATAGTTTCTGCTGTGGATTGCATTAAATACTAATCTGAGTGAAGTATCTGAATAACTTGGTCTGGGCTTTTTTATATGTGTGTTTGGGATCTTTGGTGAAGATGGTTTTGAGTAGTAGAATTTTCAATACTCATGTTATTGTTAGTTTCTTTCTGCTGATTAGTTGTAGTATGACCTATGGTACTGATAGTGACATCTTCTGCTTAAAAAGCATACACGAATCGCTAAAAGACCCAAACAATTATCTGGAAAATTGGAATTTCGACAACAAAACTGAAGGGTTTCTTTGCAAGTTTACTGGTGTTGAATGTTGGCACCCTGATGAGAATAGGGTTTTGAATCTCAAACTTCCTAATATGGGACTCAAGGGCGAGTTTCCTCGAGGAATTCGTAATTGCTCGAGTTTAACAGGATTAGATTTTTCATTAAACAGCCTCTCTAAAGCCATTCCAGATGATATATCTAATCTACTCAACTTTGTGGTCACTCTTGATCTATCTTCAAATGATTTCACCGGAGTGATACCTTTGTCGCTTGCTAATTGTACCTATCTTAATAGTCTTAAACTTGACCGGAACCAACTTACCGGTCAAATTCCTCTGGAATTTGCTTCGCTCACGCGGCTTAAGATGTTTACTGTTTCAAATAATCTTTTGACGGGCCAAGTTCCAAATTTTGGAAAAAATGTAGCAATTACGGAGGCTGATTATGCAAATAATTCAGCACTCTGCGGACCGCCCTTGAAGGCTTGCACGGCATCTTCAAAGACTAACACTGCGGTTATAGCTGGTGCAGCTGTTGGTGGTGTGACTCTTGCAGCATTAGGAGTGGCTGTTGGATTGTTCTTCTATGTGCGCCGTGTTTCACACAGGAAAAAGGAAGAAGATCCTGAAGGAAACAAGTGGGCACGAATCCTAAAGGGAACCAAGAAAATAAAGGTAGGCTAAATTGATATATGGCGTGTAAGTTCTTAGATTCCAGAGTAGTATTTGTTCTTATTACATTTGTGATTATATTATCCCTGGATCATATATTACTTTGTCTTCTTAGATTGGTTTTTGTTTTGGAAGATAATCAATTATGGAAAACATCTTCAGTTGAAAGTACTAATTTCACGGATAACATTTTGTTGCATAGTATATTTTGATATTGCTTTCAATTGTAACATTTTTAATAAATGCTATATTTTGTTGTCTTTTTTTTTTTTTTGACAATATCTTCTTGACATTGTTGATTATATTAATCTTGAAAAAAAAATTCTTTACATACGGCCATGTCAAATGCAAAGAATCCAATAATTTTTTTTTTTTAATTTTTTTTTTTTGCGTCCAACACACAAATGATGCATTTTCTACACTAGAAAGCTGACAACAGTTTCTGACAATTTAGTTTCTTATATAGATTTAAAAAGCAGTATTTTTTTGTATTATATTATGCCTAATTGTGTTGAATTTCATATCAGGTTTCAATGTTTGAGAAGTCAATTTCAAAAATGAACTTGAGTGATCTCATGAAGGCTACTAATAACTTCAGCAAAAGCAATGTTATTGGGACTGGAAGATCAGGAACTGTTTACAAAGCTGTCCTTGACGACGGCACATCACTCATGGTTAAGCGATTACAGGAATCTCAACACTCGGAGCAAGAATTTACTGCCGAGATGGCTACACTAGGAACAGTTAGACATCGTAACTTGGTTCCTCTTTTAGGTTTTTGCCTCGCCAAAAAGGAGAGACTTTTGGTCTATAAAAATATGCCGAATGGCACTCTTCATGATCAATTACATCCTGATGCTGGCGAGTGTACTATGGAGTGGTCTATAAGGCTCAAAATCGCAATCGGAGCTGCCAAAGGATTTGCATGGCTTCATCACAACTGCAATCCTCGTATTATCCACCGAAACATAAGCTCTAAGTGCATCATGTTGGACACAGATTTTGAGCCAAAAATATCCGATTTTGGCCTTGCTAGATTGATGAACCCGATTGATACACATTTGAGTACTTTTGTAAATGGTGAGTTTGGTGATTTAGGTTATGTTGCTCCCGAGTATACAACAACTTTGGTGGCTACTCCTAAGGGAGATGTTTATAGCTTTGGAACTGTGCTACTTGAGTTGGTGACAGGTGAAAGACCTACTCATGTAGCGAAAGCTCCAGAAACATTTAAAGGAAATTTGGTAGAATGGATCATGCAGCTCTCAGTCAACTCTAGCCTAAAAGACGCAATCGATGAATCATTAGTTGGGAAGGGTGTTGATCATGAACTTTTTCAGTTTCTCAAGGTTGCATGCAACTGTGTTACTTCAACTCCAAAGGAGAGGCCTACTATGTTTGAAGTATATCAGTTTCTAAGAGAAATTGGGAGTAGATATAATTTCATAACTGAGGATGAGATAATGGTACTTACAGATGATGGCAATGCTGGTAAGTTGGAAGAACTTATTGTAGCGCGATAGGGATATAAATGAAAGGTATTTGAAATATAACAGTGTATGCAATCATATTTTAACTTGTTTGTATCTATTTCGCCGCGGATGTGTCATATATAAATGTTATTATGGTCTAAATGACGTTGTGTATCATCAATATTGAAACATCATGAATCATGGATGCCCATTTATATAATATAGGTGACTGACTTTGTTTATGATCCTTATTTCAAAATTGTTTGTGTTATATATAATTCTTCTGGCTGCTCTATTTCATTTTACATTATGTTATTTATGCTCAAAGTTGACAAAGTTTGCATTTAGGTGCTTTTCAAAACAGTAAGTACCGGACAAAACCAATTATATGCGATTGACATTTGACACCCAAACGAAGGAAATTTCGTCGGCTTTCCAGACATTGTAAATACCATCCAAAACGGAGTTACGATATGTCAGATACAGCTCAATTTCTGAACATAGGTCTAAACGAAATTATGCAGAATTCCTTACCTTCCCAATTCCCAACGGCACTCTCACATGGCATAAGCAAGCAACAAGTTCATGAATGAGTCCCCAATCATGAATCTAGAATTTAGTAAATAAACTAAATCAAACCTATAGAAACTCACGCCATCTCTCTCCCCCTTCCTCCCAAATTTCATCCATTGTTACCAACATGAGTTGCATGTGCAATTCATCTTGACATTAGGCTTTCGAAGGGTGATTTTATCAAGGTTGTCAGAACCGGACCGGTCATCGAAACGGTGAGCTTACTGGTTCAAGGTTCAATTGGTCGGACCGGGGTTCAACCGGGTCGGACCGTTTTTAATTAAATATATATTTTTTAATTAATATATAATAAAAATATATAAATAATTGCTCAATATTCCCTAATTTCACACATTGAAAAGATAAAATGTCATAAATATAAAATAAAAAATTTAGTACATTAGTATAAAAGAAAATACATATATTTTTTTTAATATTTTGTATATAAAAGGAAAAAACAATTTATTTTTTACAAATATAAGTGGGCTGTTTTAGACTTTTAGTATGCGTTGGTACTTGTACATTTTAAGGGCAAGCCCACTATCTCAACCCTAAAATGTTACTAGAAAAAATGAGTAGCAGTGTTAAAGCCAATAATAACAGCCGCCACCCTCTCTTTCTTATCTCATACATTCAACTTCTCAGCAAGTGGCCTCCACCCTTTCAATATTCTCTCATCACTCATTTTCTCTATTTCACTAGTAATGAATACAGATCATCCTTCTTCATCTTCTTCTAGTGACTACATGTTTCTCCTTCTTCTTTGGTACTATACATATAAATGAGGGATTTCCATTTATGTGTATGAGAAACTCAATCTCTATTGCCCTTGATTTCTTTTTTTACCGTAAAACGCTTCCAATTCTTTCTTTTATTTTCTTCCCATCAAAATCAGTTCTTTTTTTTTTTCAAAAAAAAAAAAAATCTGGACTCAAAAAAACAAACGCCAGAACCGCTAAACCGTTCCGGCCGGTTCGCCGGTTTTTCCCGGCTCGGCGCCGGTTCGTCCGTTTTTCTGCCGGTTCGGGTGCTCCCCGGTTTTCAGGCTTAACCGGACCGGATTGCTCCCCGGTTCACGGTCCGACCGGTCCGACCGGCCGGTCCGGTCCGGTTTTGACAACCTTGGATTTTATACAACAGGAAGTGTCATATGTCATTCAAGGAGCTTTGGGCCTGTTTGTAAGAAAATCAAGTTACATAACAAGACAAAATAATATATGACAAAACATAATCAATTGTTTTGGAGATAGTATTTTTTCAGAGTAAAATACCAAATATCCTCTTGAAATTTCAAAATTCGTCAAATACCCTATGAAATTTGAAAATAGACAAATACTTCTTGAAATTGTAAAACATCAATCAAATTGACCCCCCGCTTCATTTACTCTGGCTATTTTGATGACATGGCTGTTAACTGCATATGTGGCCCCTGCCAACGTAGTGCCACGTCACATGAGAGGAGTAATTGATCAAAATACACGTCACGAGGGTTAATTGACTAACTTTTCTCCACTCTCCAACTTTATTTTTGAAATTAGCCAATGATTTTGCAAATTTTAGTCAATTACCCCCTTTGATGTGTATCCTGATCAATTTCCTCTCTCATGTGACATGACACCATATTACCAGATGCCACGTATGCAGTTAACAGCCATGTCATCAAAATAGATGAAGTAGACAGAGCATTGAGCAATTTGATTGACATTTTACAATTTCAGAGATATTTGCCTATTTTCAAGTTTCAGGGGTATTTGACGAATTTTGAAATTTAAAAGGTATTTGGTATTTCACACGTTTTACTTATTAGGTAATCCTTGTTTTATATGTGCATATTTTGATTTTAAAAATGTAATCACTTATATTATTTATTCTATTTTTATTACTAATATGTTTATGCTCTCTTTTAAATTTTGTTGTGGCAAAATTATGAATTATGTATTATACAGTATATTTTTGTGCTACAATATTGACATTGGAGATACAAACTGTTGGACCACAAGCACTAATCAAATTACTAGTTTATAAAATGCAAGCATTGTCCAACTCAAGATTCCGAAGAGCAACTTGAACCAAGAATTGAATCACAACATACCTAGTTGGCTAGTTCGCATGAAATTTTCAATCTAATCCCTCAATTCTCATTACAAGAACTCCAATACTAAGAGGAAAATATTGCATTCTTTTAAGCAAACCAAAGTATAAAATAAAAAGACAAGACTATTGAATCTACTTGTGAAACAAATAAAAACTAAGATATGACCATTTAAGAAAAATTTGATAAGAATGTTTCAACACTCAAAAGCCAATGTGTTTCAATATTAATCCAATCAATATACGCAACCCTCAAGAAGCAATGCAATGCAAAAGAAACAAAATAGCACTGCAAACTATTCAAGTCTGCTTTATTTGCCAAGATAAAGTGCTTATTTGCACCACAGAATCAAATGTCTGAAAATTAAAATCCAGGTTCTAACGGCATATACTGCATAAAAATGTATGAAAATTCTATTATTTTGAAGTGGCCTCTTTCAGATATGCAATAAGATCAGCACGTTCCTGGGGCTTCTTGAGACCTGGAAATACCATCTTTGTCCCTGGGATGTACTGCATAAGGATAAAAGAAAACGCAAATTAGATACATACTTGGTCGAAACAGAGTTTCAAAGTTACCATATGAATATAACCATAAGAAATTAACAGTATATTCTTAGTAGAAAACACGATCTTGAAATGATAATATACAATGAATACATAAAATGAATATTAATAACCCATTTATGTGATCTAATAAGAAACACTGAAATACCAATCAATATGTCGTACCTTCTTGGGGTTAAGCAAGTAATCATACAAGGTCTTTTCCTCCCATTCCACAGCCTTGTTCTTGTTAGCGGCAGAATAAGAATATCCAGGAGTTGTCCCAGATTGCCTTCCAAACAAACCATTCAGATTGGGTCCTAAGGTCAGCAACAAAAAAAGCCAAACGTTATTATCTTTAGAATATTACATAATGACATTATTCAAGGAGAGGGGGCACGGGAAACTGAGACTAACGACGCAACTGCATAATGGAAAAGGTACACAAAAGCAATCATATCGGAACAAAATTAAACAGCACATAAATGATAAACCCATAAGCTATGTTCATTCAACCGACTCAGCTCAAAAACAAGAAAGCAGACAAAAAGAGAGTTTTCTCCTCTCATCTTACAACCAAACAAAGTTTCTCGATGTCTCCTCCCCTGATTTGAACTAACCATTCCAAACATACCAAGTGTACAAAAAAGTTGAAAAAGATAAAATACTTGTTGTATATATATTAATTAACAAAGAATAAACCATCAATTTAATCTCTAATCTAACTCTCTTCAATTCAGTCTCTAAACCCTAACCTACAAAAATATAATAAATAGTCCCTAAACTATATGGAACCCATCAATTTAATAGTTTAGGATTATGAAAAAAAAAAAAGGGCAAAATTAAGAGTTGAATAACAAACCCTAAGCATTTAAAGCTAAAACACAGCCTAACATGATCTTGAACAAACCAAACACACGAATCATACAATAAAAGTTGGAAAAAACGAAGGATTAAACGGGAAAAGTGCACAGGGAATGTAGATCTGAGAAAAAAGAATAATATTAATAAACCTTGTTTGTGGCCGGCGCCTTTGTCGACGGTGTGGCACTGAGCGCACTTAGTCCTGAAGATCTTGTCACCGGCGGTAGGGTTTCCGGGAGGTGCCTCATCGAAAGACGCCATTTGAGAAAGTTGGAGAAGTAAGCAGCGTGTTGCGAAAGAATTGAATTGACAAATGAGTTTGGGAATATGCTGTGAATGTGGACTTATGGACGACCACGAAAACTTATTATTGACAACTCGCACAGCCTTTCTGGAGCCACCAAAGACCAAATCATTTTTTTTTAGGATTAATTAGTAAAATAGTCTCTTAAAATATTTTTGGTTTCACATTTATTTTTAAAGAAAAAAAAATAAAGGCTCGAATAGTTCCATAAAGAAAAAAATGTTTGAATAGTTCCCTTAAAGAAGTGCAGCTATGCTCCTTTTCCTAGAGCTCATTTTCTTCCTTTTCCTTTAATTGATTGACGACATGTGGCAAAATTGAATCTGACGGTTAGAATTTAATGACTTTAATTAAATAATTAAAAATTAAAAACAATACAAAACAAACGGAATACACACGCGTGATGTTTGTGTTGTCATTCCATCTTCTTCCTTCATCACTTTGTCAACCTCAGCCATTGTCAATGCCCCCTTCCGGCCGTCATAGGGCGGCAGTTTTCCTCCCTTTTTCTCAATCGACCACCGCGCACACGAACCACCTCAACATCTTGTCATTTCGCATTCGCCGTTTCGCTGGCCCGTTTTGCCGCAATGACAGAACCCAACCATGTCGAAGCTGCTGCGGAGCAACCCAGCGTCATTACTAATATTCATGATCGAGGTATTATTCCTTTTCAAAACTACACTCTTTTTTATTCTTGGTCCTCTTTGTTATTGCAAGTAGAGAAAGAAATTATGTAAAAATTCAAATAGAATTGTGTTGTTACTGTGCTGCAATGGAATTTTCACTCATTTGCTTCATTTGATTCCATGAAAATTTCACTACTACATTTGAATTAAAACAGTCGCTATAAGTAGGGGTGCTCGCGGTTCGGTTTGGATCGGTTTTGAGGCAAAAACTCATCCGATCCAAAAATAAATTCATTTGCGGTTTGGTTCGGTTTTGGATGACAAATAAAAAAAAATCGATCCAATCCGATCCAATATTACGCGGTTTAATTTGGATCGGTTTTTGGATATCCAAATTATAAATTGTAATTTTTTTTAATAAATATAAATATTATAAAAAACGCTACAAAATAATAGTTTGACATTTTTAACAAAATAAATATTAAGTTTGATGTAAAATATAATATATAATATATTGAAAATTAATATTTTGGAATGACAATTACCAATTATATTCGAAACATATAAAAAGTAAAAAAAAAAATAGATTAAATTAAACTAACATATAGTATTATCAAAATTTAAAATAAATTAAATTAAACTAACATAACATATAATATTAACAAAATTTAAAATGAAAAAAAATGTTAATGCAATATATATATATATATATATATATATATATATATATATATATATATATATATATATATATATACACACACTAATATAAAGATAAATAAATATTAAAATATATGTATGCGGTTTGGTTTGGATCGGTTTTAAGAAATCAATCCGAAATCCGATCCGATCCGGCGGTTTTCACAAAAGAACATCCAAACACATCCAAAAAACTTCGGTTTTTTGCGGTTTTCGGTTTTTTTGGATCGGTTTTCGGTTTTTATTTGGATTGGTTTGGATTTGAGCACTCCCAGCTATAAGTGTAATGTTAGATCCTTTCTTTGAAATATGTTAAATTGGCATTGACCCCTTCTTTAAAATATTGCTATAGGTGTGTTAACTGTTATATTTTTTAATTTGATATATATATTTTGGTTTTGTGCAGTTTTGTTGTTCTGCTATGTGTGCTACATAATCTCTCATGTTTACTTGATCAATGTGCAGTTTTGTTAATTTTATATGTATAATAATTGTTATATTACTCTGTCATGTTTACTTTATCATTGATTTATAGTTTATTCTGTCATTTTAGAATGTTTATTCTTATTATTTTTCACAATAGTTAATATATTGACTCTATACTTTTTTTTACTTCTTCAGGTCATCATCAATTCCAATTTGTGTTGATAAATGGGTGAATAATATCCATGAACAAAATGTGCAACATGGCCAAGAAAATATTGTCAACATTGAACCTCATTTGGAAATGAAATTTGAAGCTGGGTTGCTCTGCAGCAGCTTCGACATGGTTGGGTTCTGTCATTGCGGCAAAACAGGCCGGCGAAACGGCGAATGCGAAATGACAAGATGTTGAGGTGGTTCGTGTGCGCGGTGGTCGATTGAGAAAAAGGGAGGAAAACTGCCGCCCTATGACGGCCGGAAGGGGGCATTGACAATGGCTGAGGTTGACAAAGTGATGAAGGAAGAAGATGGAATGACAACACAAGCATCACGCGCGTGTATTCCATTTGTTTTGTATTGTTTTTAATTTTTAATTATTTAATTAAAGTCATTAAATTCTAACCATCAGATTCAATTTTGCCACATGTCGTCAATCAATTAAAGGAAAGGGAAGAAAAGGAGCTCTAGGAAAAGGAGCATAGCTGCACTCCCCTTAAAGACATTTTCATTAATCAGTTTGGTCCTTTCCGTCTATTTTTTCGAGGACCAAACTGATTAACGGAGATGTATATTGATTCCTTTCGTGCGTTCTTTCTCAACCATCAGTCTTTGTATATTGATTCCTTTCGTGCGTTCTTTTAATCTAGTCTTACTTTCTATCCGTTGGGGGAGTGAGTCTTGTGAGAAAAGCTTCCATATTCACAAACCCAAATAAAATATATTTGAGCGCACATATACAAATTTAAAAATTTAAAAGAAAAATAATATAGTCACATCAATTAACATTATTTTATTTTTTCTTTTTAATTTTTTTATTTTGTTTGTGTGCGCGCCTAACACCATTTTATTTGTGTTTGTGCCTATACAAGAATTTTATGAGTCTTATTTGATTTAGAATTGGGACAAGTCAAAACCTTCTTGCTAGTAAGATAGGTTGCTTTATTTGGATAGAAGAAGATCTCGTGCCTACAAAAAATATAGGAAATAGCTAACATGTACCCTGTAACACCTGGATTTCGTATATGTATTATTTATTTATTTATTTAATTGTGGTTAATTGATTTAATTGCTTATGTGTGTTGGTAGAATAAATAGTTAAGTAGAAATATTAGTTTTAAGTATTGGACCTTGTGTGTGAGAAGCCCAAATGAGTGGGGGTGTGAATAGGTAAAATGCAGAGATTTAAACCTACATATAAAAAGGTAAAGTAGAGATAGAAAGACCATTATTTGTAAAAGAATAGAAAAGAGGTAGAGAGAGAAGAGAGCTAGACAAAGGGTTTAGATAAAGAACAAGAGAAAAGGAGCAAAATCAAGAGAGGAAGAACAAACTTAGGAATGTGTTTATTTGGAAGCTTTATGTGTTGATACGTCTGTTTATGTTTGATTCATGAATTATTATGATGAAAACTGTAGCTTTTATGTGTTGATTGTTGTTTTTGATGATTATTATTAGTTTATGCAAAATGATGAAAATTCATGATTAAATAAGTTGTTTTAAGTTGATTTAAATAAGCTATAAGTTTGTAAAAAAAATGCTTAACTACATATTTGGTCTTTTACGCTTATTTTAGGTTTCAATTTGGTCTCTTACATTTATTTTAGGTTTCAAGTTAGTCATTTCCGTTAGTTTTGTCACTAACACCGTTTGAACAGTTGTCAACATGTCCAAGTGCCACGTGTCAGTCCACATATGCAAATTGGCTGCCACATGTGACAAAATTGACGGAAATGACTAACTTGAAACCTAAAATAAACGTAAGGGACCAAATTGATACTTTTTAAACGTAAGGGACCAAATTGAAACCTAAAATAAATGTAAGGGACCAAATGTATAGTTAAGCCAGAAAAAAAAAAAGCTATAAGTTTGGGAGGAGTGCTAGCAACACACTTCAATAACAAACACACTCTCTTTTATTGGTTAAAATTTATATGGGTCCCATAAAAGTTATATGGGTCCACATTTTTTTATGGGACCCATGTGAATTTCAACCAATAAAAGAGAGTGTGTTGGAGTGTGTTTGTTAAAGAGTGTGTTGCTAGCATTATTCATAAGTTTGGTATTAGTTGCGTATCAATTTTTTGAGCTTTATTAAGTGATTTTGTGGGTTTTTAAGTGATTATTTGAGTAAGCAGAACTCCAAAACGCGTTTTCTGCAGTATGAACAGTGTTTTGCGTCAAATACTGGCCGACGCTACCTGTTGACTCGTGACCGTTGACTTTTTGTCTACTTTTTTTTGTCGAACCTATTTTGCTCAGTTTTTCACGTAGATTCCGATTCTGGAATCCATTTTATGAGATTATGCTTGGATAATGACGTTGCTTATATTTTTGGCATTGTTTTAGTTTAAAATAACTTTCATATGATTAATTAACTGGAATTGGTGAACCCTTGATGGTGTGAGACTTTAGTGTCTTGTAAATGAATATGTTGTTGATTAATGATGATGATGATGATTATGTTGTTGATAGATGATGATAATCATGATGTTAATAATGATGATGTATTATGAATATGTTTGTGAATTATTGATAAATAAATATCTTATTGAAGATTAATGTGATTATGTAATGATGCATCATTGGTGATGATTCATAATGTTATTGATTTATGATGTTGATTTATTAATGATGATAAATGATGATTTATCATGAGTAGAGGTATTCTAAATACGATGATTTAGAATATTTGGATTTTGTTATTCATATTATGTTGATGTTATAGTTGAGATAAAACCATATGTTTAGTATATGCATATTTCATGCATTCATAAGTTGTGTCTATTCCTAGAGATGATGATCTAATTTACTGTTATTCTAGAGACGATGATATAAAACAATTGGGTTAAGTTATCCAAGATTATGGTGAATTGGTATCACATGTATTTACTTATGTCAAAAAGTTACCATTAGTTTGAGGATAAATACTTGCATAGACAAAAAAATTTAGATCCAATTTAGTCACACACACAATTGAGAAAAAGGTAGGAAGAGAAAGTAATTAAATAATGTGTATTTTAAAATAATGAAATCATATGTGTTGTTATGTGTGTGACCAAATAACACATATGATTTAATTATTTTAAAATACACATTATTTAATTACTTCCTCTTTCTACCTTTTTCTCAATTATGTGTCTGTGAATAAATTGGGCCTAATTTTTTTTGGTCCTATGTAAGTACTCCCTCCGTCCCGATTTATAAGGGAAAAAATGCCGTTTTTTTTGTCCCAAATTATAAGGGAATTTGTTGAAATTTGACCAATTTAATTTTGAAATTCCAAAAATACCCCTAGTTATATTTTCCAAAGCAATTAATTACCAAGAGTCTAGGATTGTAGTGCTATAGTACCGATGCAAAACTCTCAAAGGGAATGAATATGACGTAATGGCAATTGTATTGAACCAAGTAACATCAATTCTTGCTACTATTTTTTTTTACTTTGCCACTGATGAGTAGAAGTTGATGGGTCATTGGTGCTTTTAAATGGAGTAGTGTACGAGAAGCACTTAGAAATTAGGAGCAAGTTATTAAATTGTTTTGCTTTTTCATAGAGTAAGTTAATAAGGGTATTTTTGGAAACAAAATTATGTTTTTGATAGATTTTAGAATATTAAATGAATTTCTTAATAAGTGTGTTTTTTTTTTTTTCCCTTATAAATCGGGACGGAGGGAGTATTTCTCTAGTTTGAACAACTTGAATCACAACAAATTTTCACAGTGACATGTAAAGAAAATAAAATAAAATAAAATAAAATAAAATAGGGTTATATTATATTCATCCATGGAAGAAGAGCTTGTTGTTTCTTTCATCTTCTCCTGCAATTTGAAGAAGGAATTCCGCTACCCATCATGCTGGAAAGGAGAAAAATGGAGAAGAAAATATCATTGAAGAGAGCTCTTGAAGGAGAAGATAAAGAAGAAAGCACGTCCTTGTAACGTGGAGTCACGTTGGTAGTCGTTACAGACGCAATTAACGTCACGTCATCAATACAAACAGAGTAAACAAAGATAAATGATGATTTAACAAACATCACACATTATTTTTTTAATGGCTTACAAGTTTTTTTTTTTTTTTGAATGGCTTACAAGGTTAACATGTATGATCCAAAACAGAAATTGAATTTATTTGTTTCTTGTATTCATTTGGCTAACTCAATACTTTATTTCACAACTATATATAAAAACAAAGGGATCTTGTCAAAAAAAGAAAAAGGGAGTTGGCCCTAGAGGAAGATTATGCAAAAATAAACCTATTACAATTGCTTAAATTTACATGAATTTAGGACTTTTTAACTATAGCATTAAAATAAACAAACTTGCTCAGAACATTTTTATTCTTTATTTTTATGTGACAAAAACATGCATGAAAACAAACCAATCCAACAAAGTAGAACAGATTCTCCAAAACATACTGATTCCATTATTATAATTACAAATGGAGAACTCCTTGAATTTGATGCACTAGAACGGATCACTATCGACTCTCACATGCTTCCAACAGATAATTTTTAAGATTTTTCACAATGTCATCCATGGTAATGCTGTGTTCTTCATCCATCTACAACATAACTATAACAATTTAGAATTTCACTTTATCCTAACATTACAACCTAGAGAAATACAAACCATAACTATAGTTAGTGGATACTCCCTTCGATCATTTTTATAAAAAAATATTTTTTTTAGGTTTATTGAATATTTAATTTATTTGACAAAACTTAGATGTGTCAAATATTTTTAACTTATAATAGATAAAATTTAAACAAAAGGCTTTAAAAGTTAATAGTCAAACATAAAAATCTTGTGCATATATGTTTTCTCTAATTGGTGTTCTTCCCCTTTAAGGGGCCTTGAAAAACTCTAATTCTTAACCGGTCTTTGTTGTAGTGGGCTGGACTGGAGTATCTTTTATACTCAATTATTAATAAATTTTGCTTATAAAAAAAATAACTATCTTCCTACGAACAAAAAATATAATTTAACCTATATAAAACTTGAAATGAAATAGATTAATAATTTTATGGGATTAAAGAAGATAGTTTCATACCTGAGCAAAAATGTTGATTACAAGAATAGAAGCACCAAATGGTAAGATGCTACTAGAAGTTATAGTGAGATTGAACTTTTCAAGCAATTCATGAATTTTGAGCACTATGTCCTTTTGCTTCTCACAATGAATTCTAATGATCACTTTCTTTTCTACAACTCTAGCTTCAATCTCGAGCAATGATTCTAAGTACTTCTTTTTATTTGATGAACCTTTTGATTTCCACTTGAATATTGCTGAATTTACTATGTTTTGATTCTCCAATTCTTTAATGCGATTTTGTAGCTGTTTCGTGTAACTCACAGCTTCACTAAGTACATAACACTTATCCATCTATAGTTACATATTACAATGTTATTAAGTCATATAAGAAAAATTAGTCAAGAAAAAAAAGTCATATAAGAAATTACTTAACCTTCCTAGCCAAAAAATCAACATGTTTGTATAAGAAAAGATTTTTTAAAATTAAACAATATGATAAGATAATAATACAGCACTAAGCAATAATTTTCAAAAGGTACTATATAAATGTCAATGTCAACGTAAAGCATAGGTGCAGTGCTGTATGGGCTGTGGCTTGATGCAGAGACAAATGTCTATTTATTTTATAGGAATTGAGTTTGAACTCTAAACATTATATTTAGTCCACTTTAAATATAAAATTTCTAACCACTAAATTATTTAAAAAAATGAAAAAAAATAAATTTTATATTGAAAATGTCATTTTATATATTTTAAAACCAAACAAATTTCAACATAATTTTACTATATTTAATATTTTAACAAATGTCCTAAAATATTAATTAACATTTTTTCATATTTTATTTGTAACTTTCATCGAACAGTGCTTTGTTCGAGTAAGTCCATCTGATATGACCGTGTTTATAACATGATATCATGATTTTTATATTATTCATTAGAAAAAGACAGATGAATTTATGAACTCGATCCCCACCACCTTAAGCTGAAAATACATATAATATATCATCTAAAATATTACGAGTGCATTGATTAATTTACAACTTTAATTTGATGGTACGTTTGGTGAAGAATTATTTTGATTTCTCGTAATTTTTCTGATAGTTCAGTTTGTTAAAAAAATAAAATTTAAATTAATCTCTAATATTTTTATATTTAAAATAAACTAATTTATGCTCTACTATAATAGAAGAATTAATTTGTTTCTAGTATATAAATATTATAGACTAATTTGAATTTGAATTTTATGAGAAACTAAATTAAGCCGTTAGAATATTATGAAAGACCAAAATGAATCTTCACTCTGGAGTTTATAAATTTAGTCTATGACATATACAAATAATTTGTTTTTACAATAATACATTAGTGTTACTTTAATTAATAATATCTCTCTTTTCTCAACTTTAAAAATTATTTGTAGCTTATTTTATTAATATTTTTTTGGAATAGGATATAAAATAGTTTATTCTTATAAAATTATTTGATAATGAATTCAACCAAAAGCGAGTTGAGTCTAATAGAAGATGATAGATTCACACAATATAATGAACGATGTTTGAATCTTAAATTAAAAGAAAAACACATATTTAGTGCAATCGTATGGAAAACAAAAAGGGAAAAAAAAAAAAAAAAGAGAATAATGAATTTAAAGATTTAGTTTTACTACATAGAAAACTTTAGCGGCACAGTTTGTTATTCTTTTAAGAAAAAAAATTGTTTCACGATAAAAAAAAAAAATTAAAAGAAGAAGCTAACCTTTTTCAAGCCAGGTATCATGGCTGAAAGTGATATGATATTTTCAGTTAATTCCCTTCTCCTTTTCCTTTCAGCCATTAAGTGATCTTGTACTGTCTCACATGACCTTTTAACCTTCTTTGTTGTTTTATCTTTCACTATAGTCCTTTTTTTATGTGACATTGGTTCAACAATTGGTTCAACACTTGAGTTATCAAAAGATAAAAGATATGAAGCTGGAGGAGAACCAACATTTGATCTTTCCAAAGACATGATTGAGTTAGAACTAGTACTTTTGTGGATTAAACTTGTCTCATCAAAGGACAAAATACTATTTATGGGGCTAGTGGCAATACCTTCACCATTAATTGTACCAATGTTTTGGATTTTATTGGAACAAAGATAAGATGAGGGTTCACATTCTGGTTGATCAAGGATTATATCTTTTAGAAACTCTTGCTCATCAAATGAGTTTGGATTCAAGACTTCATCTTCCATTTCCTATATGACAATTAATTCAAAGAGGAAAATAAATAAATTATATATGTACCAACAATATTAATTATATAGATATTGTCAAAATATGTACTATATATATGAAATTTAATTTACCATATAGGAAATCAAATTCTCCAATGATTCCTCCATTTTTGTTTTGCAAAGTGAAGTGAACCCCCAAAGTGGTACTACTTACTTTGCATTAAGCTTGACATAGATTAGCTAGACTTTGTAACTTAAATAGTGAAATTAATATTATATGCAATTATTTGTGACCACTTGATTCACGTTTGTCTTGACCACACATGACGAGGCCATTTTTTTTTTTTTTGTCTTATTACGACTCTTTGTTGAAAATTAAATAAGATATCTTTAATTGATTTTTTTTTTTCATCATCGATATCCAGACTACTAAACTAAACCATGTAATCTGATTTGATATTAGTTATGGTATTAAGTGATTTCAATCTCCTTCCAATAACAGTCATGAGAAATTGAACAGTGATAACCAAGTACAATGTCAATCACCACCCACCACTAGACTAAGTATTCTTTTATTTGAAAATTATATTATTGATCTTAAGTCTTGACGAATCTAAATCAAGATTTTATTTGATTAAATATTACTATTTGAGCTAGTTGCTAAATGCTAGAAGTATAAAATTTGAACAACCACACTTTAACAATAATTATTGTTAAGATTCATGATATCAGAGTAAAAGGAGAGAAAAGTTTGAGAGAGATGCAATGAAACTAATAGAATTGATACAAATGAATGTATCAAGTTACAAATAAGTGCAACATCTATCTTATATACTAACTAGCTAATGGGCCTATACTAACTAGCTAATGGGCCTAACTCTATATAGTTCAACAGCCTCCCGCAAGCTGGAAAGTGGTCACAACACTTCCAGCTTGGGATCACTAATGCAAAAGTACATCAATATAAAGAAAATACAATGAAATTTGCCGGAATACATCGGCTAGAAAAACAACTCAAATACAACTAGTAGTGCTTAACCACCATAAGGAAGAAACACAACCCATCAAAGCCAACTAAGGGCAGAAGCAAATCAACAAAGCCAATTAAGGCACAAAGCTTAACCATCAAGAGCACTCAATCACTCAAGATAGAAGCGAAAAAGAGAATGTCAGAAGAGGTCCGATGTCTATAAAGTGAAGCATCAATACTCATGTTGTGCTAAAGGTAATTAGCTCATCTAAGGACCAATCAAATCAAGGAGAAAGATCAAGTAGAGAATATCAAAAGGGTCCGATGTCTATAAAGTGAAGCATCAATACTCAAGTTGTGCTAAAGGTAATTAACTCATCTAAGGACCAACAAATCAAGGAGAAAGATCAAGTAGTGTGGTTGATGGCTAGAGAGAAAAGCATCAATACCAATGTTGTGCTCAAGATGAGATAGCACATCAAAAAGAAAACCAACTAACCACTTGATAAAGCAAGCAAATTCAAGCTGCTCAAGAGATAACATAAAAGCAACAAAGCCAATATGGCTAAGCACCTGTCTAAAACAGGGCAACAGAGAGTAGATTAAAGAACTCAAACCAGTCTTCAATCTTCACAATAAAGAGATAAACCAGCAACAAGTAAATCCTCAAACAGAGGCTCTCAGAACAAATGTGAAGCCATCGTGTCTTCATGGGGGAAGACACAAACATCCAATAAACTCCAGCCAAACTATATTCTGCTGAAAGCATAGAGTATCAGTGGGATAAGACTCCCAAAATGAGCTTCTTTGAGTTGACTAATACCTTCTACAATGGCAGCAAATAAAGCATGAACCAAATGTGTTTCTTCAATCTTCACACAAGGAATGAATCCAAAGAAGTAAAAGAACTAGTGACAGCACAATGCAACAACAACTCATCAGTTTATCAGTCTTCAATGAAACCAAGCATAACCAATTTACTACAAGTATTACCAATTAACACTTTTCATCAACAGTGAACTTTACCAGGCTTCTTATGAACATCCAAATCAAGTTCAACCAGTAACAATATAACCAAGGCATGAGATCCAAATTTATCTTCAAAAAATATGTTCTCAGTGATAAGCTAATAACATAGCACCATATTGAAACGATATGGCATGCCAAACAACCAAACTGAATAAACAATGCACCAAAGGAGATAGCCACAACAAATCTGATCGGGTGCAGAAAAACAAGCACAAGCTTCACAGTAGCAGAAAATTGAGTCTAAAAATAAACTGAATATGCCAAACCTTAGTGTAAGAGAAGCAGAATTTATGACGAAACACTTCGTTGCGGAAGTCGTGAAGTGAATCAACTATACTCCAAAGTAATCAATGAATTTTGACTTGAATCAAATACCAAAGCAATCATTCTCTGTCTTCAATGAAAAACTTTTCACAAACACCTTGGAAGCACTGAATTGGAGAAAGAACCAACGAGCCAAGAAATTGTACACTTCAACCACTTGTAAAGAATCGATCATATCACGAAGCACCGAATTACAGAGCGAAACCGATGATTCTCCGAAACGTTGAGAAGTAACATATAACATCACAAATTTGTGACTCTGTCACCATCAAGAATCACCAGTAGATGAATGAAAAATCACAAAGTGAAACTCAATACGAAATTCAGATCGGAAGTGGAAATGAAAGATTCAGTAAACTAAAATGCGATCGAGAAAAGAAAAAAAATGAAATTTCAAACCCTAGAATTTGGGGAAAAAGATGAGAACAAAAATCATAACCGTAATCACAATTCACAATTGCGAGAACAAGAACAAACTTAACAAGAGATTGAAAGATTCATAGACTATTCGATCAAGAAATCCAACAAGAAATTGGATCATGAATCGGAGAAGCTTCTGAATTTTGAGAGTAACAGAGAACCGCGAAAATTCCTAGGTAGAGAAAGAATCAGAGAAATCGAAGAAGAACAATGGAAGCGATCGGAATTCTAACTAACTCCGGTGAGATGAAGAGCGTCACCAATATCAATGGCGGCGACTAGGAGAAAGAGAAGAAGATCGAAACTGGAAAAATGAAAAGAATGAGAATGGAAGGAAAAATAAAATTCGAGAGTTGAATTTTCTCGTGAAAATTGAAGCGGAATTGTGTGCCTAAGGAGGAATCCACGGCTCTGATACCATGTTAAGATTCATGATATCATCAGAGTAAAAGGAGAGAAAAGTTTGAGAGAGATGCAATGAAACTAATAGAATTGATACAAATGAATGTATCAAGTTACAAATAAGTGCAACATCTATCTTATATACTAACTAGCTAATGGGCTTATACTAACTAGCTAATGGGCCTAACTCTATATAGTTCAACAATTATAAACTAACCACAATAATACAATGCAGGTACACCTCCGAGTAATTTATTTTTAAGAGCCTCCAAGTCACTCTTGGTTAAAGTAAAATACAAGATGGCAATAAGCACGTGAGATATTGAATCGATGGAATATTTTAATAGCCATACAATTACTATTTAATACTCGATCCCTCGCTATAACTATGATGTTTGCAATTTGCAAGTTTGGAGGAGAGGAAAGAAAATAACTTAAAAAAAAAAGAGATGGGAGGAATCACGGATTTGTGATCGAGAGAGTTTTGATGTGTTAGTAAAAATAATAAAATAAAAGTCTTGATGTCTTCATTTTTCTTTAGAGCTATAAATGTTATTTTTACGATAATTATCTTATATTTATCAATGGATATCTCACAATCTTGGTATGTGAGAGAACTCAAAATGTTGTGTAGGCTTATTCAAAATAGAGGAAAAGAGTAAATTTAATATAAAAAATTAATGAATTACATATTTAACCGAAACAGGTTTCTTTTTATAAATAATTATTTTTAATTTTAAATAAAACAGAAATACTATGAAATTTAATAAATTACACATCAATTAAATAAATAAATAAAACAACTTAATAAAGATAATTGTCATAAAAGACAAAATATTTAATTATTTACAAATCTAACAATAAAATAACAAATGAAATATAAAATTTCAATCATAGTATCCTCATCCGGATTAGTTTTTACCTCTTCTGTGTCTCCTCTCCTCCCTCTTCTTGGATTACCGCCACTTTGATCGTTACTCCTCTCAAATTAATTAGTTGGAGATTCTGAAAATTGTTAAAACATAGTACATCAACAAAATCGTCTTCTTCCATCAACCACTGAATTGTCGGATCAAATCAACATTAATGATCCATAGCCATATCCCTAATAAACTAAAATATATAAATTAAAATAAATTCAAATTATGTATGAGTAATCTTACGTTACTTTTCTTTCTTTTAAAACTAATTTAAGATATGTACCCAACAAAAAAAAAACTAATTTAAGATTAAAAAAATAAAAATTAAACCAATATGATAACAATAAAAAATATGATTATTTCTTTAATTACTTACTTTTCTTTTAGAGATAATAATTAAGTTTTTTCCACACTAACAACAATTTGACAGTAGTAATAACTAATTAAATAAAAATTAAGCCACTAGGTTTGGTCTAGTGGTGAGGGGTTTGAGTAGTACCCTATAGGTCCTGGGTTCGATCCTCAGTTAATTGTAAACAAAAAAAAAATTAAATAAAAATTAAACTTAAATTTAGTTCACAAAAAAAAATCATTAAACTTAAAAGATTTGTTTTAAAGTTCAAATAAAAAATATTATATAATTTAAATTTAAACTTAAATTTAGTTCACAAAAAAAAATCATTAAACTTAAAAGATTTGTTTTAAAGTTCAAATAAAAAATATTATATAATTTAAATTACATTACTTACTTACTGTGTTGAGTAGATCCTGACTTTAACCTTTGTATAAAAAGCTTCCAACCACGGCAAACGAACCAACAACACTCCTAAAATAAAATTATAAAAGAAAAAGTAGTAGACTAATCTTTATTTTTTAAAAGTAAGCACTTACCCGTTTTCTCGGTAAAGAAGATGAGTGAAATAACGATGATGGAGAAATGGAAAAATTTTAACTTGAGAAAAATTACCAGATCAGTTAGAGAGAAGTTTGAGAGAGCACATTTAGAGAGAGAATGATGTTGTAAAAATGAAATGAATATGTAGAGAGAGAGAGAAGAAGGGAATTGGCGGCTTAGAGGTGTCTGTTCTTTATTTTTTTGGCAAAACACTTATTAGCGGTTTTGGCCGCCATAAAATATGACATTTTTATTGTTTGCAGGAACAATACTTACTGGCGCCTTTGAATTCCATAAAGTGTTTTTGCTTATTGCATGTATAATTGTTTTTCCGTCGCACAGTAGTACAAATTTTCGTCCCAATTTCATTTTGAGACGGAATTTGGGACAAAATATTTTCGTCGCAATTCGCTCGTCGCAATTTGCTGGGGACGGAAATTTTACTTCCGTCACACATTCGAGACGGATTTAGGGACGAAATATAATTATTTGGTTATACACATTAATAAATTATGTCCCAATATTGCGACAAATTTCTTAATTTCCATCCCAATTTGGCGACAGATTACTTGCACTCCGTCCCAATTTATTTATTTATTTATTTCCAAATGTTGGGACATAATTATACAAAAATTCCGTCACAGATAAATTTTGGGTGACTGGTTTTATTTATAATTTTTCCACCTATTAATGCTTTTATTAGTTTAAAAAAATCATCCCAAACTATAGACTGTTTGCAAGCAATCATTCCATATAAACATAAGTATCTCACATAACAAAAAATCACCCCAAACTACAAATTGTTTGCAAACATCAATCATTCCATCATAAATATACGTATCTCAATAACAAAATATCAAAGTTTTATCAATACATCCAAAAGGTTGAAGTTCTAATAACTTGAAGGTGCCTACAAAATTTCATACTTTAAATAATTTTCTACATTCCAAAATCATCAAATATTACTTCATCTAAATCCATTAAATCCGTATCTATATTTGCATGTTTAGCTTACAGCAATCCTTTTATAATCAGTTGCCTTAGTCACATATAAATGTAGGCCAAAAAATATGAAATGCCTCAAGCATAACAACAGATCAACCAAACAAGCCCAAAAACCACCAGCACAAAACAGATGCTCAAAACAGAATCCCAGCTGCAGAGAGAAAAAGATAGGCAACATTAAATCTCAGAAATCCAAAACCAAGGTCAGGCTAAACAAAACAAACCCGAAAGATACACTAGTCATCTAGCTAGACAACTCAGAATCTTAAAAACAAAACACATTTTTCTTATAGATTCAGAATTAACTAGTTGAAAAAAAGAGAGTAGCAAATATGAGTAATAATAGGAAAACAAGCCTAATATTAAACATACATCAACCTCAAATTATAGTAATAGGATAAAAAGCATAAAAACACATTAATATCACATCCAACTAAGCCTTAAATTACTTGAACATTGGATTGTTAGATATCTACAAGTCTAGACTTTTTTCTACTTGCACAAACCAAGTTAAAACTAAAGGGGTAAATAACTTCATAACAAAACACTTATAACAGTAGTATACAACTTAAAATTCACAATGAGTACACTATAAATTAGCTTATTGTATCCAACATATTACTACCAATACTCCAATTCTAATCATGACACACCAGACCCTTGATCTACTAAAAAAGAAGCACACCTAGAAACAAACAAAACACGACCAAACTACTAGCAGGAAAAACCAAGCAAATAAGACATCCATCATCAACACCTTTGATTCATGTAGCCTAACCTTTAAGCCACATACCAGCCCTGTACCATAACCAATATATACTCCACACCAAACTCCCATAGATATAGTCCACATACAATATGAGAAGCATAAAACAATCCACTTGAGTATGTCATTCAACTCCACACTAGACCCTCACAATTATGTCATTCATAGAATACAAAAAAATATCAAATATATATCATGTAAATTACTTTGCCCACACCATTATGTCAATCCTAAAAAATAAAATCATTGCAGCACACAAACTTTAAAAGAAAATAAAAACAATTTTGTCAAGTCATTCAATCACATTGTCTCGTGATGTAAAATATTGGTTTCAAACAAATTATCTTTTTATAGTTAAATCAAACAAATTTTTATCATCATATAGAGAAGTGATAAAACAAAGAAATCATAATAATAATATAGGTGAAATTAAAGAATAAAAAAATTGAAGGGTTGGGTTTGAGAACTTACATCAACTGTTTAGCAAGAATAAGAACTTAAAAACTTTCTCATTCCGATTAGATTTGTACAGTTTTTCTTTCAACTCTAAACAAAGGAAATAGGCAAAAATGTCATAAAATGGATAATAGAGGGAGCAAATGAGTAAAGGGATTGATATTGCATAAGCAGAAAACAAAGTAATAAGGGTACAAGGTAAGTAAAAGAATTGATGTACCATATAGACAAGGTATAACTTTATTTCAGCTATTGTTCCTTTCATTCCATAGACTAGGACATGAGATTTGCTAAATATATATAAAACAACATAATCAAGAAAGACAACCAAAATCAGAACATAAAACTAATGAGCAATTAAGAATACTATACTATTAGGGCCCGTTTGGTGCGTATGATAGGATAGTGATAGGATATGATATAAAACAGAATAAGGATATGATATGATATCAACAGGATAACAGTTATCCTTAGTTATCCTATCTTGTGTTTGGTACACACAGGATAACAAACATGATAACTATTATATCATGTTTTTAATACATACTTGCTCATAATAATATGATAAGATATATAAAATATTTAAATGAAAAAATTGCCCTTGTAAATCAATTGTTATTTTTTAAAAAATATTTTGTAATACTTTGAATTTTTTAAATAAAAAATATAAATAAGTAATCAAATAACTTTATATAGTTTTAAATAAAAAACATGAGAAAATAATAAACTTTAATTTTTTATATGAATCATGATCAAATAAATAACTCAATGGTATATACATGTTAGATAAGCTAAATAAATATATGATATATCTCATACGAAAATAATAAAAATACCATTGCAAAATAATTATATTTAATTATTTTATTATTAATTTACTATCAAATTATTTTATTATTTATATTTTATTAATTTTCATTTTTTTATTTTAAAATATATTTTATAGAAAAAATCAGTAAATTTTTTTTTTATCCTATCCTACTGGTAACCCAGCTCAAATTCAGGGTAAGAATTTTAACTAGAGAGACTGGATAGGATAAGCTACAGGATTAACTTATCATATCATGTTGTGTCACCAAACACTGGACTGAAACAGGATATGATACAGTTATCATATCATGTCTCTTATCCTGTGCACCAAACGGGCCCTTATGAGACACAACAAGTAAATAAATAAGCAAATAAAATTATGTTAGAACTATCAAGTAAAAAAAGTAAATAAATAAGCAAATAAAATAGTAATAAGTTAGAAATACAAACCCTAATCTTACAGTCATACAAACCCTGCGCCGCCAATTCCTCCTCGCCGCCACTGCCCATTCCCAACAGCAACCTGTTTAATGATGTTATTAAAATTTTCACTTTCGTTTTCGAAAATGCAAAAATATAAATAACAGATGGTCTTACTTTCAGTGTGGTAATGGATCTGGAATTAGGATTTTGGTGGAACTGAACAGAGAGAATGACAGAATGAGCGCGAAATAGAATGGAAAAACACCAAATTGAAGGGGAAAACACCAAAGGGAGAATTAGGGATAAGAGGATTAGGGTGAAGAAAAAATATAATCGCATACCTTGATTGAAGACAAGCACAGATGAACGATATCTCGAAAAGGAAGAACGAGTTCCAAGAAGAGAGCGATTAAGTTGAGAGGAGGAGAGAGTGGTGGCGTTGAGACGAGGAACAAGAGCGATTTGGTGTTTTCTTCACAGCGATTAGGTTTTCTTCTCTGTTGGAGAGGAATTTTAGATTTTAGATTTTCTTCCAACCCTTTTTTTTTTGTTTTACTCTTCCAACACTTAGTATGTGTTTGGATTGGCGGCGGGAAGAATTGATTTTGACAGAATTGAGTTTGACAGAATTGATTTTGTTTAAAAGTGAGTTGAACAAAATTGATTTATGTTTGAATACATTAATGTGAAAGTGATTCTCACTATTTTATGTTGTTTGAATAATTTGCATCAAAATCGATTTTGGATGTATAATTACCAAAATGGGCATACACATGTGTATTTAATCAGATTTCATTTATTTTTTATTTATAACTATTTAAATTTGTATTGTATTACAAGATTTAGAAAATGTTGGTATCACAATTTTGGTTGGTCAATTCTATGAGTGGATTGAATATGCTATTATTTGTATTTTCCTAAATAATAATAGTAAAATTATTAATATTGAATAATATTTAATAGTAAAATTATTTTTACACCATTGTTGTATATTCTTTTTTTTTTTGGTGATAACCATCGTTGTATATTCTATTTACTCTAACAAATTTACAATTATGGATATCACATTATATGAGCTTGCGAATGCTTGGCCGAAATGTCTAGTATATATGCATTAGTTATAGGTTTTTTTTTGGTACAATAAGTTATAAGTTATAGTAGGTTTTAATTGTATTTAAAACTAATCCTAAAAAAAAGTGTATTTAAATTTTAAAACTATATTAAGTATTTCAGAAAAACAAAAGACCTTTTAACATTTTAGTAGCCACAATTCACAAGCACACAACAACAACAAAAAAAATCAAAAACAAAAAAAGTAAAAAACATATAGAGCAATTTAATTGGGCCGGGTGATAAACACATTAGCCCAGTTATTATATACAATCGTCTTCAATCTAATGTTAAGGAAAACCAGCAGCCGCACAGAGACCTTAGGGAGGGAAAGGGTAATAAGGGGAGATGGAAAAATACACATGCCACACACACTTCCATTTTTTTCAAAAGCGATTTCAGTCACCGTAAAAGCTCCAAATCCTGGCTTCATCTAGACTCGCGTTTGGAGAAGTAAAATCAATTCTCTATCACTTTGCCAAACATCTGAAAAAGAGGAAAATCACGTTTGGGTCGCCAAAACGTGCGTTTACAGTGTTGTAACGCGGAACCAAACATACGCTTAATCTACTATACTAACAATTATTTTAACACTTACCAAAAAAAATATTTATTGGCGCCAATATTCCCCCTCTATTTTTCAGTAAATTTTTGAATAAAATACAAAATTTGTCAAAATATTTTACTACCAATTATTTTAACCTTATTGGAGCCAATATTCCCTCCTTTATTTTTCAGTAATTTTTTAATAAAACAAAAAATTTGTCAAAATATGAGACAGAAATAAAACTTCGTCCCAACTTTGTGACAGAAATGTCAATCCGTCTCAAATTGGAGACAGAATATACATTCCGTCCCAAACTAATAAATGATTTTTTAATAAAATATTAAGGATAGAAAATCGTCGCGAATCCCGTCCCAATTTAATTATTTTGGGACAGAAAAATTTTCCGTCACAAAATTCTGTCCTAATTCGATTTTTTTCTAGTAGTTGGGGACTAGGGTTGGGAATAGCCAGGCAGCCTACAGGCGCCTTCGGCCTGGCTTGTGTAAGCCTGACCTGTTTATTAAAAATGTCAGGCTTATGCTTTGAAAAAAGTCTGTTTACATAAATAGGCCAGACTCATGCTTCTAAAAAAGCATACAAAGCCTGATAGATCGTCCTGTTTATATTTAATTATTATTATTTATATAATATTATTATTTATATTTTTTTTTGTCAAAGAAAAAATATATTATTATTTAATCATATTTGTTATTTTATTAACTTTTAATTATTATGCTAATCATTTTATTAGTTTTTTCTTAATGTTGAAGAAATTATAAAAATTTAAATGTGTCACAGACTTTTCCTTAAGGCCTGTTTAGCCTATTTAAAAAGACTATATAGAGACCTTTATGTAACACAGACTTTTAAATAGGCTACAAGGCCAAGCCAGACTTTAAAAAGGCTCAGGCCAAAATAAATAATATTTGATAGGCCGTAGGCCAGGCTCAGGCCTGAAGAAAAATCGTAGGTCAGGCTCAGGTCTATCAAGGCCTGGTCTGGCCTGTTCCCAACCCTATTGGGGACTTAAACCGTCATTAAGTTATTGAAAATCTAATTCGCACTAAAAAATAACGCATTAATACATGAAAATAAAATAACGTCGTATCAAGCCAACGATCAACACAATGTTGCACTAAAAAAGAAAAATAATTTAGATTATCTTCCACGTGTAAATAAACGTGTTAACGAAACTTTATAAATCCTTTTCTTATAATAATCATTGTATCCTTTTCAAAGTATTTGCAAACAAGTGCTCAGTTCTACAAGTCCAGAGTTCAGCTGCAAAGTAAATAAAGTTTTGCCAATAATTGTTTCCATCCGAAGTTAGACAACTTTGGAACGTAGGATCCAAACACAAAATTCAGGGATATTTTTGGGATTTTGGGGGGTTTGAGAGCAATACAGGGGGCCTAAAAAGCAATTTTCAATGATCGATACGTAATAATAGTTTAAATTGTTTTGTCATTTTTATGGCTCATAATGGTCCATGTACAGGTAAACAATCAAAACAAGAATCACATGCCAGATTCATAATGATATCATATGCATAGCAAACAATGTCACGACGAACAATTTTCTATTAACCTGGATATGTAGGTCTTTTATTTTATTTTTTTGAGTTAAAGGTATGCAGGTCTTTTCATCAATGTTATAAGTAGGAATTTTAAATTTAAAACTTCAATTGTATTTGATTTAATTTTTAAACCGTTTATGAGACCGAATAAATTAAAAGAGGGAAAAATTGGATAAAAACTGAAATTTTTATTTTTTATTAAACTTTTTATCTAACAAATAAGTTATGAGATAAAAATTGTTTAATGTCTTAAGTCATGTCTTATATTGTTATGTACTTCTCTTTTTGCAGATCAAATAGATCTTAGTATTGCAACCAATTCAAAAGGCCGAAGACGTCAAAGGTCAAAGTAAAACTAAGGCACATGTAGTTCACAAACATACAAAATATTTTTTACCAACAATCTTCAAAAGTTAGGCAAAGTTTGTACCGTCAAAATTTTCACAACCCTTTGGAAGCAGCGAATCTGTAGATATGTGACTGAGATCGAAGGGGTCATTGCCAAATGTAGAGAACGAGGGAATTGCAGAGTGCAAAGAAAATGATATAATACTTACAAAATTATTGAATGAAGAACTCAAACGAAGGAATGATGATGGTTTATGCAAAAACTTGGGCTTAACTACACATTTGATCCTTACGTTTATTTTAGGTTTCAATTTGGTCTCTTACATTTAAAAAGTATCAACTTGGTCTCTTACGTTTATTTTATGTTTCAAGTTAGTCATTTTCGTCAATTTGGTCACATGTGGCAGCTAATTTGCATATGTGGACAAACATGTGGCACTTGGACACATTGACACGTGTACTGTTCAAACGGTGTTAGTGACAAAACTAACGGAAATGACTAACTTGAAACCTATAATAAATGTAAAGGACCAAATTGATACTTTTTAACCGTAAGGGACCAAATTGAAACCTAAAATAAACATAAGAGACAAAATGTGTAGTTAAGCCCAAAAACTTTGTTGTTAACTAAGACATTGAGCTCAAGTGATTAATGGACTTTCTCTAGGACGAATTGTTCGGGAGAAACCGAGTTTGATTCTTGATGGAAACAATTCTTGGCAAAACTTTATTTACTTTGCAGCTGAACTCTGGACTACCGAGACTCACAGAGTTAATACCCCAAAAAATAAAACTTGTGTTGCTCAAATTTTATTGGCAAAACTATAGATGGGTATGGGTTCTCATTTACACGAAATTGATGGTGGGAGAAAGGGTCTAAAAGCAACTCTCAAAAACTCATCTTGTCTTGTTAAAAGGAAAATAGATGCATTAGTGGGAAATTCTAATATGGCCATAAACCCAAATAATTTTATTTTAGGCACACAACAAAAGTAAAAAATTAAAGAAAAATTATTTAAGTGATGGTGATTGACGTGACTTTTATTTTTCTTTTAATTTTATAAATCCATGTGTGTGCGCCTAAATTTGTGTCTAAATTCTTTGTGTCTGGGCAAGAATAGCTCTGCATTAGTACATGATGCAAAAGGACTATGTTAACACAGAAATCAAATATTACTGTATGAGTTTTTTAGTTTAGACCTCATGACAGCTCCATCAATACTACTTCATAGGCACAGTAAAATTAAAAAAACATCACAGTTGAAATTAAAGCCCTTAAAAAATACAGTATTTGTTCTTCACTAACAAACTTCTTTCAGAGCAATTCATATTATTTTCAACAACCAACCTCTTTCACTTTAATTTGAAAGGGTAAATGCAAAGATAACAAGAGAAACAAGATTCTAGAAACATCCGGTGAAAGAAGTAAGGGGAAGGTAAGTATTGCACTGATGTTAAGTTCAACACGAAAACAAGTTGGAAAAAGACACTTTGGTTGATTTTAGCCAGCCATGGGGTGGTTAGAAATATACTCGATAGCGAGATGACAAGAGTCAATTTTATCAGCTTCCTTGTCTGGGATTTCCAGCTTGAACTCCTCTTCTAGTGCCATTACGATTTCGACATTGTCCAAGCTATCCAAACCCAAATCTTTCTGGAAATGCACTTCTGGAGTCACCTGAGAAACCATTAAACACCAAAAAAGATATATTATCTGCACCGCTTAGAATTACAAGAAAGCTGCATGACCAAATATGCAAGGTGAAGAAACAAGGAATACAAACAAATTAAAAAGGATGCTAGCAACATCTTTCTACAGAAGAATATTTGAGTACAAGAGTAAGGAAGTGCAAGCATCTAGATAGAGGATCAGTATGAACAATGATAATAAACATCTAAAAGGAAAAATAAAAAGGATTAAAATGATATGATATGTCAGTGTAAACTAGGTTTACTCGGATCCAATAAAAATTCACTATTTTGCTACATTGTCCACTTTGTAACTATATTTTAACATTAATAATTAATGGGTATAACATGGAAAATGGAGGTGTTTCATTGGATGTAAGTGTGTAGCGACAATGTATGCCCATTAAATTAAACTCAAAGAAAGAAAAATAAGGCCTTTCATGACTCCTACGCTCAAAAGATGTTTTCAAGCAGCGGTTAGAAAGTAGTAACACTTAGCTGACATGTGAAAACTCCAACACTGTCAAATCATATGAATGGGGTGGATAAGAGAATGCGAGATTAAACAGTCTAAGATAGTGAGTTTATTTACTTTCCCTGCACAGATTGTATTTGTAGTGAAGGAGGACCAGGTTGTTATTATCGTGTAGAACTGTGAGCTACTAAAAGTTTAAAACAGTAGAAAAGTCACTTATGAAATCTGTAAGCAAAGTGTCTATACGGTGTAGTATTGCAGAGTCGTTAATTATGTATTGTGAGCAAGGAACAGAAGACTATATAGCACCGACACTTAATATTAAAAGTGTGTGGTGTCAGACACTACTGACACATGTGGTTACGTTCAAATATTATATTTTCTTAAGGTGAACACTCCGGTACACATCTTATATGGATATGTACTGGTACAATGCTGATGTGGATAATTATGGTAGGTCCATAAATAATATTTTATATAGAAAAATTAACAAACACTTTGTCCACCTCAACAATGTACTTACCGAAGAATTCACTTTTTCTTAAATTATTAATATTACTATGCGTTGACGTGTAAGTGTTCATGTCTTATCTGTGCTTCATAGTCAGCTTAAAGATTTCAACAAATGTGGCTTAAGTGGAAAGTAGAAGGATAAACAATTAAGATAAATGATAAATGAGAGGGAGGGTCCTAAAGGAAGGCATCAAGTCACCGAAATATTCTTTATTTTCAATTCGTAATTTCTTAATGCATTTACACCTTCCTCCTGGACTGATATCCATTCAATATCAGCAGCAGGAGTGTTTTAGTGTGAATAACAATGAATAGCGTTTAAATATCTGGAACCTTATAAAAAATTCAGTGTCTAAATTTTGGGATTTTGTTACTTTATCTAGACTATTAAAATTATCTTGAGTCTCTCATGTCCTTATTTTTGTAATTTACAATTGTCTTAAATCATTTGGTGCTGGCAGATGCACACATTGTGCTGCTGCTGCTGCTGCTGCCTGTTTGTAATATGGTTTGTATTTAATTTCAAATTAAGAATCCCATGGGAGATATTTCAATTTCTACATGAGTAAAATATCTAGCTCTAAATTTTCAGATTTTTGAGGAATTACTCTATTAATAGCTGTTGTGGGAAAAAACTGAGTCTGTTTAGTTTGAGAAAATGTTATCCATTCTCGATACATGTTTTCACTTTTAATTACAAAGCACAACCTCATTTTCCCTGTGTTCCCTGTTTTCAAATATTTACCTAGACAGAAAGGGAAAGTTGTTTTCCATGTTTCAAATACAAATCCTTAAAAACAAGAAATAACATGAAAACAATGTAGTATTTTTGTAATTAGATGTGAAAACAGAAATAAAAATAAAAACATTCAATTATTTCTCTGTTTCCTATCCAAATATTTGTAAGCAAGAAACAAGGTGAAAACAAAATTGATTTTGTAATTAAAAGAGAAAACAAGAAAAATCGAAACAAACCTTTTTCTGAAACCAAACAGACCCTAATTATCTAAGTTTGGGAATGTAACATACTACATGTTTTGGTTGAACCTTGTTAAAAAGATGATGAAACTTTCTACTCTGAACATATATTACATTATATGTATATCGGTGTTGTTTCAACTTAAATATGTGGAATAATAACAAACTAAAAAAATTGTTTAAATATTACTTTTGGGAACAATGCTCGAATTAAAGAATTAACCTCTCACCTCTCCATTTAACACTGAAATTTATGTGTTGCTATTAATCTTGCAATGCCTTGTAGAAATTGTAAAAAGGGAAAAAGTAAACTAGGTAGAAAATTTCAAAATACAGACTTGGCACGAACAGCGTTATGACGTTATCTGTATGAGCCTTCTCCTTGTGCACAATACAGAAGAGTTTTAAGTCCAAAGTTCAGACCCAAGTGGAAAGGTAATGAATGGTCATCATGATAACCTTGAATTTTGAAAAGGTTAAACCATCGGATCTAGAACAAAGATGAATGGATAATAGAGATTCTTTATTGGAACAGAATATTCAGGTATTCGAGACTCGAGAATATTGATCTAATCACCTTCTACTAACCTTATGACTCCTTTATATACAAAAAAGCCTAACATCAATCCTGTAACTGTCATAACTCACTAACTGTAACCAGTTAGTTTAGTATGATACATAGAGTCATCATTCCCTGTTTCCCTCATATTTCTTCTACTACAGAACACCTTGCTAATAGGACGTTACGTTTCAGTCCCCTATATCAATTAATCGAACTAATGACCAATTTATTTTAACCCTGTGAGTACAGGAAATGGGTTAAAGTATGAGAATCCAAAAATGTACAAGCAAATATGTTGAAATAAAATTCCTCTATCAAAATGTCATGTAGTAAAGAACCTCACCAGTTACCACTTACAAAGGTAAGACTGCCGAGTGCAGACATCTAACCCTTCCAACACACCACAACAATAATGCCCATTTAGAAAAAGATTGAAGGAAATCTTAATAAAAATTTAGCCAAACTGATAATACATCTCAGTTGAATAACACTATATTATCATCTGAAAACTGCATCACAATTTTCTTTTGCACATAAATATCTCTCATTATATCTTAAAACAATTCTGCACATGACCAAACAGACACTGCCCAGATGGTTGGTTAGTGAGCTAAATCTACAACTTTTGGGATAACCCATTCGGATAAATCAACAGAATAACCATCTGAAAAAACCCACATCTCATTTTCCACACAAATCAATACAACAAATACTCCTAAGATCGTTAATGTCTTAATGAGCTAACCTTTCAAATTTTGGGAAGAAAATTTTTGCTAAATCAACAGAATAACAATTTGGGATACACATTTCACATCCCTCACACTCCTTAACATTACAAAACACGACACGTATAATTATTAAGTTAAATTTCCAAATTTCAGGGAAAAAAACCTTTTGAATTGGTCAACAGAATAACGATTAGGGTTACCTATAACTAATTTCTCGCAACAAATCCAAACTTTGGGGCAACCCATTTAGACAAATCAACAGAATAACAATTAGGAATGCCAATTTATCAGTATTTACGCAATCAAGAGTAAAAATTATGCGAAATGAAGGGATAAAAATGAAAAGAACAGACCTTGGATGGATCGACTTTGGGGAAATCTTTGACAACAGAGAGAACTCGATCGACGACCTCTTCTTTGGTGAGATGATCGTCGTGTGAAGACATGGAGCGAATGGAACCATTCCATGGTTGCAATTTAGGTGAAGCTTGGAGTGGCACGCGAACATGGCGGAGTATGGCTGCTCTGAGTGCCATTTTTGTGTATAGATCTCTCTTCTTCTCTCTTTGAAAAGGAGTGAGTGTGTTAGAGGAACTTATTACACGCACGATAGAAGAAGGGTTCAAGGTGCTCTCAATTATATTTATTGCATATTAATAACTTTATTTTATTTTTTTATTTCTATGTTAAAATAAAAAATAATCTTTAGTTTTAGTGGTGATTAACGTTGAACTTGGTAGAGAAGATCAATATTCGGTCCCTCGTAACTGCGATTGGGATGAGGCTAGAACCACTTGATGCATAGTATTTATGAAATCAATCCCATAGTATTTATGAAATCAATCCCGAGAAAGAGTCATGGAGTATA
Organism: Trifolium pratense; assembly: GCF_020283565.1. NCBI lineage: Eukaryota > Viridiplantae > Streptophyta > Magnoliopsida > Fabales > Fabaceae > Trifolium > Trifolium pratense. Next base: position 42,516,739 of record NC_060064.1, on the reverse strand, counting down.
GCTGCACGAATAGTTCGTATTTGGTTTGTCAGCGGCGACACACATCCTTTCTCTTTTGACATGGTTCCAATGAATACATCAGTGTGTATTTTAAATTTTATGTTTAATTTTTGTATCTCGCTTTTTTATGTGTGTTGGATATGCCTTGAAATCTCAGTTACAAGAAGTCAGAAAAATCTTTGTTGAATCTTTTTGCATCTTTGATGTTTTGAAAATTTTTTGGGAAAAAAATATATTTTCTTGGAAGATACTTTGACTTGGATTTGTTTTATTTTAAAACAGATTTGTTACTAATTTTTTTGGCATATTATTTTTCTATAAATAGGGAGTGCTTTATTCATAGAAAAATTGAGAGAGAGAGAGAAAGAGAGCAACTCAAGAGAGTAGAGATGTAGAGGCAAGGATTAGGGTTTGCCACCACACAAGGGCTAGGGTTTTAGAGAGGAAAAAGAGTTTTCTCTTGGTACAACTCTAGGGTGGGTGAACTATCTTTGTGGTACACCTTGAGAAACACTTATCAAATTGAGTCTCTTGGCCACAGGAAGAGATTCGGGTTTTGGGTAGAATTAAGATTAATTCTTGTAACTCAATTGGAACTCTTTGCAAAGTTACTCGTTTGATATAGTGGAACGGAGGGGCTGCTCTCTCCCCCAGACTAGGTCATTATTGGACCGAACTGGGTAAACAAATATTGTGTTCTTTCTTCTCCTTTATCTCGTTTATCGGTTATTATTATTATTGTTTATTCCACTTAATTATTGGTTGTCGTTCTATTGCTCCACACATCAAGTTATTCATTGGTGTGATTTTAAGACGAATTCACAACAATTGGCGCCCACCGTGGGGCAATCGGAACAATTTGAAGTGAGCACCATGGGTTTTAAGTCGGATATCGAGGGACTTTCCAAAAGCAATTTGGAATTGTGGAAAGTGAAGATGGAAGCAATTTTAATGTTCGGGATGATGGATAAAACATGGAGTGTTGTTATCCGGTGCCTCGAAGATAAAAGGTTAATGGAGATCGCGAAGAAGGTCGGCCTGGAGAGGCGGTGGTAATAATACTCAACATTAGCCTGGAGAGGCGGTGCTAAGAATACTCGGGTGACTTCTGAAACAACAACTTTATTATTATGTAGAGGTGCTAGTGGAAGTTGAGAACCGGTGGAGTATTTGGGTCATGGACTTTTGATGCTCCTATCACATGTGTTCAAAGAATGAATACTTTGAGACTATAGAGTTAGTTGAAGGTGGAGTTGTTCATCTTGAAAACGGGAAAGCTTGAAGTTTCAAGGTATGGGTTCAGTTTGTCTTACGAAGTTTGACAATCGTGAGTTTCTTTACACGATGTGAGGTATGTTTCTGAACTTAGATGCAAAGATAGTTGGTCATGCATCTATAACTAGTGGTGATTCTCATAATGTGATTGAGTTTTGGGACTTCGGGTGGACCTGTTAGTGACATGTGTTTAGTTGGACTAGTGAACAAGGTTTACTAGGTGTTGAACTGAACTAGAATTGTTGGAGACTAACAATAGCTTGAAGTATGTTTCAGAGGAGTTGAAGAGGTCTTGCGTGTTACAAGGTGAAGATCATGGTGGGTATACTTTGGTGGAAACTCAGTTTGAGGTGGAGTCTTCCAATAGTGGTAGACAGTCAACATTATCTCTTGGTTATCTAATCGGAGATATGAAGGAGAGTGGTATTGTTGAACCAAAGGGGATGACCATGGAAACCTTGTGGGTTATGTTTCAATTGTGGCTGAAGAAGTGCAAGACATTGAGAAGATCTTCAGGGAGGCAATTGAAAGCAACAGGTGATCAAACTTGGTAACTTGTGAGACTGCTGGAGGTAGTTGGATACAAGGAGAGTTTGATGTTGCAGCTTGTGGAACCGCCTAAAATTCCAAGGTTGGTTTGGAGCCAAGCAAAACTTCGAGAGTACGGAAGGCATTCCGGGGTCGAAGAGTGGTGAAGGCTTGTAGGGCTATCGCAAAAAATCCATGGATAGTCGGAGGCAAGCGATTCTTCAGGAGGACGGAAAAGGCACAATCCGGGGGCTGAAGAGGGATGGTGGAGCTTGTTGAGCTATCTAAAATTCCGATGATAGTTGGGAGCAAGCGTTTCTTCAGGGAGGTACGAAGTTGACCACTTCGGAGTCTGAAGAGGGGGCGGTGAATCTTGTGGTGCTACCTAAAATCCTATGGTAGTAGGATGCAAGATCTTCATGAGAGCGGAAGGCATTCCGAGGATGAAGAGGGAGGTACAATCCGGTGATCTTGAATAGAAGATTCAAGATGTAGAGAGCAGCACGGTGGTTGATCGGATCACCATCGATTTAAAGGCAAGGTGGAGAATTGTTGGATATGCCTTGAAATCTCAGTTACAAGAAGTCAGAAAAATCTTTGTTGAATCTTTTTGCATCTTTGATGTTTTGAAAATTTTTTGGGAAAAAAATATATTTTCTTGGAAGATACTTTGACTTGGATTTGTTTTATTTTAAAACAGATTTGTTACTAGTTTTTTTGGCATATTATTTTTCTATAAATAGGGAGTGCTTTATTCATAGAAAAATTGAGAGAGAGAGAGAGAAAGAGAGCAACTCAAGAGAGTAGAGATGTAGAGGCAAGGATTAGGGTTTGCCACCACACAAGGGCTAGGGTTTTAGAGAGGAAAAAGAGTTTTCTCTTGGTACAACTCTAGGGTGGGTGAACTATCTTTGTGGTACACCTTGAGAAACACTTATCAAATTGAGTCTCTTGGCCACGGGAAGAGATTCGGGTTTTGGGTAGAATTAGGATTAATTCTTGTAACTCAATTGGAACTCTTTGCAAAGTTACTCGTTTGATATAGTGGAACGGAGGGGCTGTTCTCTCCCCAAGACTAGGTCATTATTGGACCGAACTGGGTAAACAAATATTGTGTTCTTTCTTTTCCTTTATCTCGTTTATCGATTATTATTATTATTATTGTTTATTCCACTTAATTATTGGTTGTCGTTCTATTGCTCCACACATTAAGTTATTCATTGGTGTGATTTTAAGACGAATTCACAACAATGTGCTTTTTTTTTATTTGTATTTTCAGGGTGTCAAGATCCATACTACTATTTCAACACTAGTACAAATATAACATATTACACAGCATGTTTACATCTGACGAGCATATGTCAGATGTAAAAGGCTATGTGGAGTAACCTTTTCATCTGGCTTCAATATCCACAGATGTAAAAAATAAATAGACAAGACTTTTTACATCTGACTTCAATGTACCAGAAGCATAACTAAACGCGGTGGCAATCTTGTAATTATGGTGAAAATTATCTAAAATATGTATGTATCTGGCCATATTTAGGCACAGATGTAAAATGTCAGGTTAAATACAAAAAAAAAAAATATTTTTGGAACGGTAATAGTGTGATATCTCTCTCCCAAGACTTCAGAAAAAACCCTCACCTTCGCAAGAACCGGCGATGCAAACCCTCACCGCCGTCCTCTACCGGCGACAAGATTGAACCCTCCGCAACCTTTAATCAACTCACCACCAGCGCCGTCCTCTCTCTCACTCGCAGTCGTCCTCTCTCTCACGAACCCTAACTCCAAATCGAAGCTTAACTCCAAATCGAAGCTTCTCTTTCTTTCTCCGGCCTCTACTCTCACGAATCGAAGCTTGTCGTTCTCTCTCACCCTAGATTCGCGATCGAAGAGATGTCTCTCTAACACTTGTTCTCTCTCGAACCCTAGCCTCCAATCCCTTTCATTGAATCACAAATTCTAATCCCTAATTGAAGAACCAAGGCTTACTGAACCCAAATCGAAGCTCAGTGAAACGAATCAAAGCTCTCTCAGCTCGTTACAGAGTCATAAACTGGTGAGTTCTGACGATTAAGGGTTTTTAGGTTTTAGCATATGTTTATCTTTCATTTTAATCTTTGATTTTGATGATTAAGGGTTTAATCCTGTGTAATTTTTTGTAATCTTCTACTTTTGCTTTTGTATATTGAACCATAAAGTGGGACTTGAATTGTTTTTTGTGAATGTGATTATTGAAAAGATTGATGTTTTGTTTTTATGGTCAATCTGATTATGGAATTTAATTAATGGGCCAGAATTGATGTTTGAAGCATTGTGGTGTCAGCATAAACTGTCGCCGTAATTGGTTTGTGTTAAGTATATTTTAGCTCACAACATATGTTTTATTTTTTATATTCTGAGATGTGATGATCTCTGGAGAGAGCATAAATTGAAAATGGATTATGTGAACATGGATATGACTTTATGGGACACTGCGAATTATATGAAAAATGAGAACTTTGTTGATGGGTTGTAGGATGATGATATTTTGAGCTTTATGAAACTGTGTATGACTTTGATTTACAGTTTTAATAATGTTCATTTTGATGCTAATGCGTTTGTTTGCTTGACTTTCTACATTGAAGTTCCGGGAGAAGACAATGGATGATCAAGAACCTACTGATTTGCTGGTTCATACAGTCGTGGCCTCTGTTGTGCCAGAATTGCTTAGCAAGAAGACTACTTTGAAAAGGGTGACTTGATTTCATCTCAATTTTTATGTATTTGAAACATAATTTATCTTTGTGTTTGATGGTTAACACTTAACAAGGTTCCTCTTTATGGTTGATTTTTATGCCTTTATTATGATTATTAGAATTTAATTTGTTGTTCTGAATTCTGAACAATGGCCATGATCCTTAGCTTAGCTATTAAGTAGAAGGTTTAGGATAAATTGGAAACTCACTCATCTTTCTTCCATGGCCGAACCACACACTCCACCATCACTATACACTCACTCAAAATTCATCTCTCCACCATTTTCATCCTTTCGAAGCTTGTTTGAAAGCTAGGAGTTGTGATGAGCTTCCTCTTCTAAGGTAACTAGAACTTCTTTTCTTCTCCATAGCAGGTCAAGCTCTTAGAGCTTGAAGAATGGTTTTATGTCTTTTTCATATTTATGATTTAGTTAACTCCTAATGGAAGTCTTATAGTAGCTATTATGAAACTAGTGTGTTAAGGGTAGTTAGATGGATTTTCATGGTTGAAACCATGGCTTTCACAATAGTCAGTAGCTAGGCATTTGAGAAAATTCCAATTAATCAAGAACTTAAAGTTTGTCATGGTTTAATTAAAATTAAAACTATTCTATGACTTGTGGTACTTACACTTTTCTTGTGTTTAACTTAAAAGAGAAAAGCCCTAATTTATTTGTGCAAGTCATGTCTTCTTTAAAAGAAAATTTACAATTTATCAAAGACATGGGAGTTGCTTCTGCTGCTTTGAAATTAGACCCTCTGTAGCTTTTGAAAACATGTATTGATGTGGTCTAATTTTGAAGAATAAAAGTGAGGGTTTAAATCTACTTAGCTTAAAATTTTGAGTTACTTTGGAAAAGAAATTTTTAAGTTAAGATAAGCTTTTGATGATTGTTTTATACAAGTAGATTATTGGTTTTGGAAAAGAAATTTTTAAGTTAAGATAAGCTTTTGATCTTTAATAAGGTTGCTACATGTTAAGTTGACACTGCTTTATGTAAGATTTGCTTCAAGTTTTGGGACTGGTTTATGCAACATATTTGGGGTACAGCCTAACGGCAATGACTGTGGATATTATGTAATGAAGAATATGATTGACATTGTCTCCGCTAGTATTACAAAGAATTGGATGGAGGTATTATATTTTTCTTTATCGACATTATATGTATTTTTCGTTAACCTCTGTTGATGTTTAGCAGACTGCTTATGCTTTTATGGTAAATCTGTATAGGTTTGGTTGGCACTTAATAAGTGAAATTAACAAACAAATAGTGTAGATAGTGGAACCACAAGTTAGATTATGAGACAGAAGTATTGATTGCTGCATTTTTTCTGCATAAAAAGAAGTATTGATTGCTGCATTTTTTCTGCATAAATGAGACTGGTTTTCTGTATATTCATGCATAAGAATGAGACTGTTTTGCTGTAAATTTCTGCATGAAATTGGGACTGGTTTGATGGATTTTTCTGCATAACAACGGCACTGCTTTGCTATAAATTTCTGCATAAAAAGAAGGGCTGGTTTGCTGCATTTTTCTGCATAAAGGGGACTGTTTTCTTTGTTTCTTTTCTGCAGAATTCTGCAGGTTGCATGCTCCCAATTGCGCGGGCGCGCCACACCCTTCGTGGGGCGCTCGAGGCAGCAGCCTTTAGCTCACTTTGTGTTGCATTTTGTTCGATTTTAGATCATGCAGTATGATACTACCTGAATGTATGTTAATTTATATATATGAATAAGTTGATCATGTATACGTAATGAATTTGAGCCATGTATGTATAAGTAAATATATATTTACATATTGTAGGTGTTCGATAATCCCACGACATTAACAGAGGAGGAGCTGTATGAATTGTGAAACCGCTGGGCAACTTGTTTTCTTGACCTATATATATAATCCTGAGGTAGATTATGATGTTGCCGATGAGGCTTAGGAGCTAGCTAGGTTAATTTGTATGATGTTACGATGGATTCATATTAATTATGATGTTTTGAATTGTAATGACATTTGGTATTTTGCTTGAATGTTGAATTGTATGACATTTTGGATGAATGTTGAATTGTATGACATTTGGTATTTTGGATGAATGTTGAATTTTAATGACATTTGATTATATTTTGCAACTGTATTTTGGTTGAATGTTAAATTGTAGTGGTATTTTAGTTTTTTTAATTATAAAAAAGGATTTAAAATATAAAAAAGAAAACGCAGGGTTTTGAAAAAAAATAATTAAATAAAGTTACTATTTTACATCTGGTGGACTTGGTCAGATGTAAAAGGTCCAATTTAATTAAAAAAAAAAAATTGGTCAGCTGAAACTTGAGAACAGAGGTAAAAGGGGATACTTTTACATCTGGCGAATGTCAGATGTAAAAAGCATAAACTTACTACTTCTCGTACGTCTACCTCTGACTTGGGCCAGATGTAAAAGGGGGTTTTGGCCAGATGTAAAAAGTGTTTTCTGTACTAGTGCAATATACTAAAATACAAGTTTGAGAAAAACTTGAAGGAATATAAGGTGTATTATTTTAGTAACTTTGGTGTTGCTATAAATCTTGCTTCCTATAGAACACGTCACAAATATAAAATCAGTTTTCAATTCAACACAAATGTCAAAGTTTGTGATAAAAAAAAGGTTCATGAGAATGTTTATCGTCAAATCCATGTTTATCCTTTGTCAAAAGTTATTTATATTGTTGTTTTTAAATTGTAGGATTTCCTCAATAAATGTAGTGATATTGTCGCTAATGGATCTAAAGTTGAATGTGTTTAAAAAAATGTTGATATGATCACTGATAGGTTTAAAGATGTTGGTTCTTCAAATAGTGTTACTGTTAATCTGACACATGATACCGTTGACATCACTCCAACTAAACGAATGTGTCCTTTTAATGATGAAGACAACAATGTGCCTACATCCCAAAGTCTCAAACCCAATCCCATTTATCCTGCAAATTAGAAAAAACTGTTTGAAAATTTTGAGGAAACATAAAACTGGTATAGTACAAAATTATACATTGATTCATATACTATGTATAATTTTAAACATACTATTTAAATAGTGGAAGAATGGTATTTTTGTTTTGTTTCTATTTTTATCCATAGATTCATAAACTAATTATTGCTATATATTTGAAAATCTAATTTTTTTTATATAATATATTAAATTTTTGTTTTTTTATATAATATATTAAATATATATTTTTAATTAATATATTAAATTTATTAGAAAGAGAAAACGTGCGCAAAAATAAGAGTTTATTGATTGTTAAAATAAGGATATAATAGAAAGATAAAATTAAAAATACAGTAAAGACATAAAACACCGAGAAACCCCACCGTCTCTCTCAGTATCAGTACCCTCTCATCTCACCGTCTTAACGAACTAGAACCGTCTCTCACCGCTCGACATTCTCCACTTTCAACGTCTTCGAACAATCTGCCACTATCTCTCGCCTCTCGTCATTCTCCACTGTCACCGTCTCCATCACTCGCAACGATCTCTCTGTATCATGTCTCTCATTCTCCATCTCGAAAACAGTTATCGTTCTCGTACACTCCAGGTAATGTATCCATCTGCTACGGTTCCTATACCATTGTATTCATCTTTTACAAATTCATGAAGAAAAGAAAGGAGATAATTTAATTCGAAGTTGATGGTTCCTTTTATACTGTTGTTGAATGTTGGAACTTGGTAATTTGAAAATTTTCTTTAGAGTGAATGATATCCATGATTGCAAAAATATGTTGTTGAACCCCTTCGTTTCCTTTTAAGATTCGTTTAAGAGAAAAAAAAATTCATTTATGAAAATGAGTTATGAATTAAGAAATTTGTAGTATCTACTTGTTATGAAATCCTTTATTTTTGTGAATTTGTGGGAAAATTGCTTGGTTTAGATACAAGCTTGTGACATAAGGCGTGGTTTTAATGGTTTTTGAGTGATCTCATTAATCATATTTTCCGCTGCTATCTCTGTCTCTCTGTTTCTTTTGTGATCCTCTTTATCCCCCACTTTGGTTAGTGCTACAAATTCAATCTAAGAGAGAATGACATAGCCATGTAATAACATAGAATATTTAAATGACGTTGACGATATCTCTTGAAATTTAAAGATAATTGAAAGTCGAAGCTTAAGAATCCTTGCATTGATGCTCTGACAACAATGGTCTCTAGATAATTAAAATCGGCAAGAAGCTCAACCTGTTTTGTGAAGAATTACATTAAGTTATTGATTGAAAGGAAATCTCAAATTATTACTTTATGAAATTGTATGTATAACCTAAAGAGTGAAATTATTAGCAAGTGGCTCTATTACTTTTAAATTTATCCCAATAGGTGCTAAAAACGTAACTTGCATGATCAGTGGCTGAAACTGGTTCATAAGTCATGTTTGCTACATTGCAGGCATAAGACGTAGGAGAAATAAAATTGCTTCCAATTCCATTTGATATGCTCCTTCTTCCACCACACACCAGTACTTCCCTTTGTGTGGTATATTATTCTTTCTTTGGAATGGGTATTTGGTAGTGATGCAAATAGTGATGTAACCAATAAATTAGAATCTCAGTTTTTATCCCCAACTTACATGTTGCTCAGATTACTTATTTGACTCATTTTGAGGCTTAGACCAGGTAGGAAAATCTATGTATTTAATTTTTAGATTCAAGTAATTGAATGATGATAGGAATGTGGTAGATGCAGCATCGGGCCCTGATGTATTGGGTTCTGAGGAAAACAAGCTCAAGTTTTGGAGAGTGTACACTAGAAAACACAAGGGAATGAAAGGTGTTGAGCTGGCACAGGGAAGGGAGAAGCATGAGTAAGTTGATATAAAATGGGAGAGTGTAGAGAGAGTTTATTATCTAAGTTTTCTGTTATAGAATGAGAAAAAGGGTCACCTAGTATCTTCTGTGTGAGGTAAGCCTTGTGGCTTAGGCTGATAGCAATACACGATCAAATTATTACTTTATCTTCTGTAGTTGTTCATTTCAATTTTTATACAATTGCAGGTATTTTCCATCAACTTACTCTCTTATATTTGAATTGCTGTAATTGTTTTTTAAATGAAAACTTGTAGTGTCATCTATAGAATTAGTATATCTCTTTTACATATTGAAATTGAGAATGACGAGATGCAATTAACACAAAGGTTGAATTTTGTGTTTCTATTTTGGTTGGAGAAATGGTTCAAGTCCTAATTTATATGCTACTACTTGTTGCTGTGCTTCAGCCCTTGATGTTTTGTTTATTGTATCTCCTTTGTATATTGACATTGAGAAAGATGATATGAAATTGAGTAATTGACACAGGTTGAATTTTGTGTTTCTATTTTGGTTGGAGAAATGGTAGAAGTTCTAACTTATATGCCACTACTTACTGTATGCTTGAGCCCTTAAGCTTCTGTTTATTAATTAATATATCTCTTGCATATTTTTTTTGAACGATCATGCTTCCTAAAGATAACAGACAGGCCAATATTCTACCTTAGAAGAATCAGATGATTTTGCCGCATAAGGTGAAACTGGTAGCTAACCATGCACATGCATCAGCTGTTGAGTCACCACTATATGATGATGCTACAATACCATGGCAGCGAGATGTGGTGCTGTATGATGAGGGAAGCAGGTTGTTGGGCAGCTGGATGCAGGGCATTTTTCTAGATGTCCGAGGTACATTATTGATTTATGTTAATTTTTCATTTATCTTTATACTTGTATACTTATTTTACGTTTTTTGATAACTTCTTTGTAGGCGGAACCCATTTAGGGTGACCTCGAAGGTTATGATTTGATCAACATATGAATGGTGACTCTCGCAGCCAGTTTTATATATAATTCTAATGATACGATATTACATTATGTATGGTGGATATGTTACATATTTGGCTAAGTAATTTGTTGGCTTCATTTAAGTAAATACCGTTTTTACCTAGTGCTGAAGGTACTTTGCATTTTCAGGAGCTAGTGATTCAGTTATGCTTTCTTATGATATTTATAAATGATAAGTACAAAGAAGTAAATTCTAAAATTATGGAGAGAAACTTTTGAATCCAAGTATGATATACAGTCCTCTTTTCTTTTAATGTTACACTTGATTATGTAGTGGAATTATCATTTTGCAGACTTCAGAAAAGCTTTTAAGTCTTTTGGTTTGTATCTTGCAGGTTTTAATCAATGACAAAACGGTGAACACATATGAAAGACAATATTATGAAAAGCATGAACCAACAAATTTGTGTGATTAACATCCTTTTGTTGAGGTTTTGGCCACAACTGAGACAGCAAGATCTAAGTTATTTACACTTTTATAGAAGGTTATCTGGTGAGTTCACACAACATATCTAAGTGCAATTTTTTATTATTGGTTAATTTGGCAGAATCGCAGTGTCTAACTTTTGTAATGGATCATTCAAAGTATTATTTGTCTTTAGAAAACAAGAAAATGAAAATTATTGATTGATTGAGTAGACTCTTTCAAACCATTTAGATATCAGATTAATTTAATTTATTCATAGTAGAAACGTGGAGCTCTAGTTATTGTTACAAGAGAATGCCGTTTTATTTTTTGCTCACTGAGCTACATGCATAATATTTGATCACTCATTAAAAAGATCCCAAAATTGAAGATAAGGGATCCCTTTTCCTTGGACGTTCTTCCTCCCTTTGTTGAGGCTGAGCATTTGCAAAGTAAGATTGTTTCTGATTCTTTAATAGCCTATTAACTTGTTGAGCAGATCCAGGGAAGGCAAGCTCTTTCACTGGTCTATGTATCTGGCTTATCACATTGTCCTCCTCACCTTCAAATTTTCAATCACAACCAAAAAACTTAATTAGCTTTCTCATTCAATTAAGTAGAAGAATGTTTTTTAATCAATGTTATATGCTAATGAATATAGTATACCTGCAAGGAAGTTCCTCTGATTGTTCTCAGCATTGATGCCAAATCCAACTAAATAGAGATTTGAGGAAGCACTCACAGCAACTGGATGACCTGCCGGAATTACAAAGACATCACCTGGAGACAAGCTAGCTCTGTACCTTTGCACTTGTTTGCTTCTCTCTTGTCCTTCTTCCTCTTCCTCATCTTCTCTTTGATCTTGTTGGTTCTCATTTTTTTGACCCACAAGTTCAAATTCTCCTTTTCCTTCAATAGCTGCTACTATCAATGTGGATCTTGAATTGTAGTGTGGCAACAAAAGAGATCCCTAAAATTAAATTTTGGAAGAAAAAAAAATCAGTACATTTTTTAACTATATGTTCAGTATATATATATATATATATATATATATATATATATATATATATATATATATATATATATATATACATTAATTTCGTTATACCTCCTTAATCTCTACAGCGTTGACAAGTATATCCAAGTCTTGTAGTTGTGGATTTTTCTCTGGGGTGAACTCAAAGAAGTTGCCAAACTTGTTGGAATAGATAGGATTGCGGTTTCCCAAGTTGAATGGTTCAGATTCGGAAGATACACTTTTTTTGGAGCTAGACTTAGCATTTTTGCTCAGTTCCTCAATTTGTTCCCTTGATACTTTGACTATTACATTTGCTTCCTGGCTCTGCTGCCTCTTCCTATCCCTAAGGTCTCGTCTGTGTTGTGGCTCTTTCTCATGCTCTTCTAGAAGAACCCTTTCTATTTCCTCATAATCAGCCTATATATATAGGTACATAGTAAATATCTATGCAAATTAAACAAAACAAATGCATGTAAAATGAATAAATGGTATGTTGTATCCTTACATTGAAGGAAGCCTCTAGAATGTTCTTGCTGAACCCAGATAAGAAAGATTGTTGGTTTTCACTTCCAGACAGTAAGAAAGTCTGTTAAAAAGATGAAGAACAATGGTAAGAGAAGAAAATTTATACTACAAATTATTATAACAGGGTAAAATGTAGGGTTGCAAACCAAGAGTGATGTGAAAAGGTAAGCTTATATTACCTCTAATTGACCGGGTCTGTTTACGGGAATAGCGAGATCTAATACTCTAAGATCTTTGTTGTCATCTCGGTTTGCCAAATAAGCAATGGTGCCAGCAGGGAGTTTGATGGTATCACCACGCTCAAGGTTGAAGGAATTTCTATTATTGGGGTTCAACACAGTGAGAATGGCTCTCCCTGCCGATTTCAATTAACATTAGATTTTTATATTAAGAAGATTTAAACCTTACATAAACTAAACTACTTGTGATAAATATTTAATTACCACTTAGTACTGCAAGGATGAAGTCAGCATCATTATGTTGTGGAAGAAAGAGTGTGTGAGGTTTAGAATTATATTCCAAAAGGCGGTAGTTTTGAAGATTCTCAAATATTTTAGAACGTTTGTCAAACCTTTGAAGAAGACGGATATGACCATTTCCGTTTTCGAAAAGAGTTTGGAAATGGATATACTTAAATAAAAAAGGGTTCTCTTGGTCAGGTCTAGAAGAATCACGAACTGAGGATGCTAGGGAAACAATTCCCAGCAGCATCAAAAGTTGAAATGGAGCTTTGATTGCCATATTGATTTGAATTATAATGTCACTTGCTGATGAGATGAAGGATCAGTATTGAGTTCAAAGATTATTTATAGCTATAGAAATGAAAGCTATTGATTAACATGCAAGAACATTTGGCCATGGTGTAGAATGCATGTTGACGTGTGTTGTAATGTATAAAATTGAGGTGGCAAAATCAAAAGGACTAATGGGGTGGTGGAGTTTTTGTTTGAATTTGATGAACCTGGACATTCTTTTAGAAAAAGGGTGTGAATTATTTTGTCGGGTACAAATGGCCTCCACTGAGAGTTTTTTCATGACATTTGGACATGGATCTCCTCCAGAATTTTCAGGCGACACGGTTACTTTGCACCAGGTTTGTCCAATGCAATTCTGCAACAAAAAAAGTTAATATTTGAGAAACTTTGGATGGGGTATCTATTCATTAGGGATGTTTAAAAATACAATTAACTGAACCAAATTGTATTGAACTATATTTTAATCTGAACTACTGAACTATTTAATATAATTTTGAACTAAACCACTGTTAGAAAACAGTTATTCAGTTTATAACCAGTTCAGAAACAGTTTTTATAAAAATAAAATAAAAAATATTTAATTGTTTCTTGTTTTTTACCAGTATTTTTCCCGAAATTAAAGTTTGTCTTTTTTTTTTTGGTAGAATTAAAGTTTGTCTTTATTAGGCAATATTTTGTCATATGGGAACATGGGTCAAAGTCGGGGGTGGACCCGTGTGAGGCTTTGTGTGGCTATAGTCACACCAGCCTAGCCTGAATATTTTTTTAAAATAATAATAGTTTTATAAATAATTTTAAATTATTATGTACACATATTCGTACAAATATTGATGTTAATATTAGTTTAGAGTTTATTATTAATGACTGTAAGTCTCTTGATACATATTAGTTTAAATATTAGTTTATAGTCCACTATTAATGATTTCAATTCTTTGGTTATACATAATGTATTATTTTAAGTTATATATTTTAATTGTATAATAATCAACTTTAACTTTGTTTGTCAAAAATACTTGAATTCGTAGTATTTGAGTAAAATTAATGATTGTGGCATATAAATATGAAATGACATAAAACAATAGGTTTAATTTTTTCAAGTAAGAAGATATGGGTAAACTTGGAATAAAAATTAATAAGTTATAAACTAATTGAATTAGTTTATCAAAATAAACTATAAGTGTTATGAAACTAATCTAAACATAACTAAGAATATAGAAGAATAGAGATGAAGGAGAGAAGAGAGAAAGATTAGAGTTTGTATATTCTCTTCAAGGTGTGCATTACATTGTAACAAAGGGGTCCTATTTATAGGATACATTTAGGGGACAAGAAAACCTACACAATAATGGACATTCATTACATATTATTATTCATAACACTCCCCATTGAATGTCCATCAAGGATATGCCTCGTTAAAACCTTACTAGAGAAAAAACCATTAGGAAAAAAATCCTAGTGAAGGAAAAAGAGTACATATCATCCTTTATATGTGAACTGCCTCGTTAAAAACCTTACCAGGAAAACCCAGTGGGACAAAACCACGGTGAAGGGAAAAAGAGTGCAGAACATATATATTTATGTCTCCCCCTCATAAAAATAGTTATATATGAGATGAAAAACCAAATAATCTTCGGTGCTAGTTCCTCAAAAGATTTGCTTGAAGTTGATTTTGAAGAAAGATTTGACATATTTTCTTTATTATACTCTTCTCCAAGTTAGCAGTGCTTCTTATGTTATCTTCATATTGAATTGTTGCGGGAACCATCCTTTTATAATAAAAACAACAAGTTTCTTGTATGCGTTGAATTACAGGCCTCGGGCCTCGACAAAAGTGCATTCTCAACTTGCTTGATGTAGTGCTAAAATCTTCATATGATTGGATGATATTGTTGTTTCTTTAAGGTAAATAATATGCTTGACTTTGTTCCACTATTTGTGTTGGCTGAAAAGACTAAACTAAAATACTACATGTATAACGAGTAAAATATATTAGTGTCCACAATTGAATTAAGATATCATATTTTCATCATTGTCTTGAGGCTTGACACATCAAATGACATCGCATCCATTTTAGTACACAACAAATTAGATTTGTCAATGTCAAATATCATTTTATTGAGGCACAAAATTTTATTCAAATTATAAATTTGCAATTCCAAATAAATTTTGCGCATCCAGATATTTCTTTAATCTACAAATTTCAGAAGCTCTTCAGGAGTTCTGATAATATTTACAGCAAATGATATTTCTCAACAAATATATTAGCATTTGATATATGGTACTTCAGGACCGATTAGTAATTCACTATTGAGGAACTTACAACAATTTCATATAGAATCATGTTTTCTATAAGATTCACGATTCACGAAGCATTCTTCAATTACTTATTTTGTAAGAAAAATGACAATATCTCATAAGCTCTTCAGGAGTCTTAATGATATTTTTTATCATCGATATAAGCCTCAAATATAACAAATTCATTTTCAAATATTTTCTTAAAAATGGATAAATGATGTCCTTCTCATATTCCTCATTTGGAAATATTCACATGCATCAAAACTGTTTGAGAGACAAAAGGACTTATTCATTTTTATTAAATCATCTATTCAATAGTCTATTTTACATGTCTCACGAAAATTAAATCCTTCAGGGATTTTCACATAATCATTATCTAATGAGCCGTTCAAACACGTTGTAACACATCTTTCAAATAAATCGAGCATTTCATGTGCTACAAAACTTAATCAATTATAAAGAAGTATTGAATTCACTTCAGGTGAATACGCCTCTTGAAAATTAATGGTAGACGTTTATCATTTTCTTTTCGCGCGAAAACTAATTTGTACTAGTTATTTTCATCTTCAGGTGTACGGACTGCTCGTCCAACAACCTTTTGCTTTGCAAAGCTAGTTTAATATTGTATCAATCGCATCTACCTATTTAGTCAATAATTTAATTGTCTATAATCTTTAATAGACTTTGATCCATGATCCTCATTGTCATTTATCACATATAGCGCTTTATTATGTGCAAAAATAGTGTCAACGTTGACTTCATCTCGGTTCCATCGTATTTTATTCATGACATAATTTATTGAGATCTCTTTGTTTTAATAAATTACTGGTACCTGATGAGTTCTTCTGGAACTGAAAAATTAATTATGTCAAATACTTTTTTCAAAATTTTTCATATCCTCCCTTGAGTCATCTTTCTTTTTAGCTCCTTATCTTATTTGAGGAATTTATCCTTGAAATCGATTTGCTTACCATGCTTCAAGCGTGGTTAAGAATCATTTGCAATATTAGATTGTCCGACAGGGACATTTATTTTTATCGGAGCATTAGCAACTATTGATTGATTTCATAAACTTTGCAAATGAGTTATCTTTTGAACATTTGGTTCAAGCTATTTTATATGAGGATCAAGATGAGATAATAATAATAATTTATTTCAAGTGATTCATTTGAACTTCTGGTTCATATTTTTTAGCTGCTTATTCCCTCCCCTTAATATTGGGAAAACTAATTCATCACTTGAAAATTAGCCTTCTAGGCTATAAACAAGTCCCTTATTGGCTCGATATGATTTATAAGGGATGAAGAGGTATATCAAATATATTTTCCCAATATTCTTTTACGACCTATTTAAATGCATTATATTGGAGCAATTGAGACGTACCCAACACATTCAAAAATGTTTATATATGGGAAATTAGGTTTATAAATCAAAATTCAAATAAATTAGGGGAGAGCTTATGTATATAATAATTTGTTGGCATGATGCTATTTAATATCTCAACATACATGTTTGAGTGTTCCCTTACGATCTCATAAGTATCGGTCGTGTAATTAACTTTAGACCTCTAAAGAATGGATCTTCAAGTCCATTATTTTTGTTTGTATGAACATATTCTACAAAATGTTCAGTATAAATTTCAATTAACATATGATACTTATCAAATACTTTCTAGAATAATATATATAAAATGAGCTCTTAAAAATAATCTCACAAACTTCTGGTTGTGAGTTTATAACAAACATACATGTGACCATTTAGTTGATGCATCAATTAAAATTTTAGGAATCGAATTGGTCCACGTGATCGGTGTATTGATTTACAAATATCACCTTATATATATTCTAAAAAATAAAAGATGCTCATTTACTTAATTTATCAACTTCCTTCGGGAACTAGTAACACATAAAATTATTAGATTGAAGAAACTTCAGGCCCTTCAATTCATATAAAATTATTTTATATTTCACATCATAATAGATTCGGGATCCATCCGATCTTGCCAATTATAAACTTAATATGATTTAAATTGTAAACTTCTGGTTTACTTAAACATATATGTGCTTGAGTTGCACTAATATTATAAGTATGCCCTAAACTAGAGACAAATATTGATAATGTGTCTCGTAATATAGAGATACAAGATCTCCTCCATTACTTGTTTCAATATGATATTTATTTATGTGAATATCCTCCAAGCATATATACTAAATTTCTTTAAGACTTTAAAATATACAATACATTAGCAAAGTGTAACTTTGTTTCTCGATATAACAATGTATTTGCTCTTCTGGAGCTTCAATAATTTTTGTACTATAAAACATAGGATTTAATTCCTTCCAATTGTTTTTATTTTTTTTATTTTTTTTATTTTTTATTTTATGAATAGTAATATAGATATATACTTTCATGCTAACAAAAATATGTTTCAGAAAAAAATTCTTTTCGGTAGAACATAATAAAAAATAGTAATAATTTATTTGTTTGAGAATTAAAAGAGTAAAAATAAAGTATAACAGAATAATGTTTATGTGGATTTCAGCAGAATTAGAAATTAGAAGATTGTAACCAAAATAAAATAAATAAATTAGAAGATAGTAACAATTAAAATATTTTTAAAATTAAAATCAATAAATTGATTTAAATAAGTAACCGAATAATTAAAACCAATTTATATTTGAAGAGAATAATCTTTATTATGAGAGGGGAAAAAAACGTATGAACCATGCATTCAATCATGAGCTAAATATATCAATAATATTCATCCAATGTATGTGCAACAATTGATATACAAAATATTCTTGAAATTATCTTTTCAAAGTTGCTACTTCAGGAGCATATTCGAGAGACATAAACAATTCTTCTATTAATTTCCTTTAATTTTGGTCCATCTTATACCAAGATCAAATAGATCATATAGATTGTAATCTGCCGTAAGAATTTAGTTCTTCAGGAACTCAATAACAAATCTCTTTTTAGAATGGCCGGAGAAATTCACAATTTTTACAATTTTTCATTGAGCGATACTACAAGAATGCTTTAATATTGGATTTTAAGTTCTTCAAGAACTATACAAATAATTTTTTTCATTAACAATAGTTAAGGAAATCCATAATCTTGGAGCAATCAATCCATAATGCGTTAATATTAATTCCATATTCTTTGTGATGTAGTTCTTCAAGAACTATATCACAAATGATCTTCATAAGGATGCTTGGTATTAAATTTATAGTTCTCCAAGAGTTGTGTCTGAAATCTTCAAACATTGATATCAAACTTCTTTCTTTGAGCAATTCTTCAAAGATACTTCAATATTAAGGTTTTTTTTTTCTTTAGTTCTTCGGGAACTACTATATCACAAATAATTTTCATAAACAATGATCAAGAAAAATCATTATTTAAGCAATCCTTCAGGGATGCTTGAATGTTGAATTCTTCTAGAATTCATAAGACTATATATAATTGTACATGTAAAAATAAAATAAAGAATAAAGAATTAAAGATATATTATCAAACAAAAAATCGGAATTAATGTACAAAAAATGGAATTAATTCTCTTAAAAGTGATGAAAACGTTTTCATACATGATCCAAGAGGTTACAAAATAGTAAATGTATTTTAATAAGAACATAAAAGGGTAAAATCAAGAGGTTACAAAATCTTCATATTTTCATAAATGTAATCTTAATATGAAATCATATGAATCCAAGAGGTTACAAAATAGTAAATGTAATTACATTCACTCTTTATTTGAATTAAAATAAGAAAGTAAAAAAGGTTTAGTTCTTTAGGGACTAACAAATTATACCACATGTTCTTCTTATCTCATTTTCATAAAATTCTATATATAATTCTATGTATAAGCAAAGAGATAAAATACGCTTGTAGTAATTTAAAACTATCACAATACATATGAGTTAATATTCCATGATTTTTTTTTTAAGTTCTTCAGGAACTATATAATATCGTTATATTGTAAAAATCATTCTTTAAGCAATCCTTCAGGGATGCATATATAGAAAATAATTTGATTATTTATTTTTAAGTTCTTCAAGATATAATATCGTTATAATGTAAAAATAATTCTTTATGCAATCCTTTAGGGATGCATATATAACATTGAGTTCTTCAGGAACTGTATAATATATACTATAAAGTATGAGAAATATATTGGTGCAATCCTTCAGGGATGCATATAGATATTGAATTCTTTTGGAATTCTAAATGAATAATAAGATCAAATCAGTTATTTATCCAATTCACTTTACTTATATCTATAAATCTTCGGGATTCATTCTTATATCTATGAATCTTCGGGATTCATATTTTTAAAATATTTTGCGGTACTTCTAGAAATTGAGGCTTATGAATCTTCAGGATTCATATTTTAAAAGTTCATCACACTATGAATCTTCAGGATTCATAATTCAAAAATTTCACTACGATACTTCTGGATCGTAGGATTCATATTTTAAAATTTTGTCAAACTATGAATCTTCAGGATTCATATTTAAAAAATTTTATCACGATACTTCTGGATCGTAGACTGTGAATCAATATAAAAAAACGAGAAGGAATAAAATGATCCGATAAAAAATAGAATAAAAAATCATACAAAAAATAAAATTATCACTTCCCATGGTTGTTATACCTTTCTTGAAAGAGGAGAGACTATCGTGCTGATAACGTGTTATGAAACTAATCTAAACATAACTAAGAATATAGAAGAATAGAGATGAAGGAGAGAAGAGAGAAAAATTAGAGTTTGTATATTCTCTTCAAGGTGTGCATTACATTGTAACAAAGGGGTCCTATTTATAGGATACATTTAGGGGACAAGAAAACCTACACAATAATGGACATTCATTACATATTATTATTCATAACAATAAGCTAGTAAAATTTTGGGTCTATATATTTTGGTTCAAGTATAATCTTGAGATATATCAAACAATAGTAATATGTATGATTTCACATATATTCAATAATTTATATAGTCGCTTCTTTTTTTCGAATAGAAATGTTGTGTTTTTCTGGATATAATGTTAGTTTGTTAATTTATTTTTTTTTAATAGAAATTTTCTGAATTGTTGGTTTGTTGGTGTTCTTTTTCTAGATACACATGTTGTATTAATAATAATTTTATATATTGTTCGTTGTTTAACTAAATTATTAAGATAACGATGAATTTTTTAAGTAATGCCTAAAAAATTTAGCCACACCGGCAATTAATGTCTGGGTCCGCCCCTGGTCAAAGTGCAAGCCAATTTTTCATCACTAGTAATTAAGTAGTATTTTTCTGTTGTGTACATTTTTTTTTTGTCAAGTGGTGTAGTCGTTAAAAATTTCACTTTTAAAGCCGATAAGTGAGATGATTGAGGTTCGAACCCTGCCCTCTCTATATATATAATGTAATGTCCCAATCAACTGAGCTAAGCTCACGGGACTGTGTATATCTATACACCTAACAAAGCGTAATCGGGATTTTGCAACTGTTCACTGCATTGGTTGTTCCACGTTAATCCTGCTTTCATTTTAATTAATTAATTAATTAATTAAATTTCTTTAATTAGTTGGCGTTTTATTTTTTCATTTGTCGTTTCTTGGTTTTGTCCTTTTGTGGTACTGTGTGTAACAGGAGTAAGTCTTCCTCTCCACGTTTGGTTCTGCGAGATAGGTTTTGTTCTTTTTCTTCTGTGAAACTGGTCTTATTTTTAGCTTTGCGGTACAGATTTTTGCCTCGGTTTCATGTCGTGTGGGTGTTATCTGATTCTGTGTGGGTTTTTCTCGTGTGGGTGTTAACTGGTGGTGAGATTTTCCCTCCCAATTGAAATTGCCCTAATTTGAAATTTTCGGGGTTCTATAAATTGGGCATAATTGTTCATATTTCTTCAGCCACGGGTTGTGTATAAATTAGGGATGGAAAGGATTGACGATGCAGAATGAATGAACATGGAGCACACACAACAACGGCGACAGCCTCCGATGTAGAGGTAAGGATTCAGATCCATTCTATTATTTTGGCCCTCAATTTGTTTGTGATTTTTCTTCTTGCTTCTACTCACATCATGTTTTATTTTGTGCATGTGAAATCAGAGATTGCTATTCATGAGACTGAGTAAATAGGTATGATATTTAAAAATATTAGTTTTGCCTTGAGATTTGAGTTTTTGATTTTATATCAATGAACAACATTTCGATTTTGATTATTTTGTTGCAAGTTCAGTCTGTTGTAGCTATAACATATTTTGCCTTTTGTGCCATGGAATTGCATAAAAAATTTATGCTGTAAAATCACATGAAGTGTAACATAAAAACTTCAATTTGAACAACTAAATGGTATGCAAGAGGAACTTTCATTCAATTTGAGCAGCATGGAGTTTGATTTTACTAGCTAAATTATCAAACCTGTTTGAAGCCTTTTTTTAGAATGATTACAATCTCATATGAGCTTTGCAAGAAGAAACAAAAGATACAATGTTTGATTCAATGTTGGATTGGTTTCAAAAACATAAGATTACTTTTTAATGAATGTTTTGTTTGTGAAGAATCAATGAATGCTTTTAATGAATGTTTTGTTTGTGAAGAATCAATATTTTCTATGCAAAAAATAACATGTTGAGTGTGATACTATTAGGTTGGGTTAAAGTGTGATAGTCATTTAATAATAACATGCTACTTGAGAGGGATAAATGGTGCAGAGAATAAGAAAACATTGACCTCAATCATTTAAGGGTTGTTGAGGGGTATTGAGTACAAAGAGTATTTTAATTGTTTCCTTTAATTTCTATGTTTGGTATATGTATATTTTGTAGGGAGGTATTGATTTATAATTGAAAGGGCAAATTGGAACCAGTTGTGTTTGCTTTAATAACATGTTTACAGTCTGGCTTCAGATTCAAAGTCCTGGGAAGGAATGCATAATGTTTGGGTGTTTTGGCACAGAACGGATGAAACATTACTTGCTGGCTTTGCTACAAACTAGAAGCGTTAATGAATGCATTCTCTTTTTAAACACTTTAATATTTCATGTCTCCTAAATTACCATTTTTGTTAACTAATCTTTTTCTGGCTCCATCATCCCTATTTGTTTTTGTTTCATATTTTTAAACCAGTTTAATTTAATATAGACATGATAAATAGTGGGTACACTTGCAGGAGTGAGATTGATAAGGCAAGCGAGTATTTGACTGAATAGTTGGTGTTGTATACATATGGGTATGCATTGAAGTTTTCCCTTGCGATTAATTTTGTAAAACTTTATATTTATGCTTGAATATTGTTCCTTTATCATAATTTTATTCATGCAGTGAAACATAATGGCTCAATTGAAACTGAGATTCTCAATACCATATATTGTAAGTCATAATATTAGTTGTTTACTATGTGGTCTTTTCTTTGTAAATTTGGTAACAGCTTTAAAATCATCTTACCCACCAAGTAGTATATTGGTTTACTCTTTTGTTTTGTGACTGGGAGATGGTATCCACAAATGTACTTTTTTTATCTTTACAAATACAATGCTTGAATGTTAATGCCACTGATACATAAACAAGTAATCTTTTTATTGCTTTCAATTCGGCCATTAGTTGATTTATTATTTTTCTGTTCTAAAATGAAATTGCATCTTTAGTTTTGTTTTTGTTGTGATAATTGTTTATGGATGTGAAGAGAAGACTTATAGTTATAACTATGAAGCTTATTTGATAGTTTAAATTTGATGTTTTTATACTCTAATGTATCTCAAAACATGGTTTGTGAGTTTTTTGAAAAACCAATTTGAATGACCATGCCACTGATACAAAATTTGATTTAAACATAAATAAGCCAAAGAAAATAAGAATGAATATAAACATGCTTTCAATATATCAGTAGGTACTACTACCGTGTGCAGGCAAATGTGTAGTTAGCTAACTGAAGCTTAGATAAATAAGTTGTTTTTTACCTTATAAGCTGCTTAAATACTAT
Organism: Trifolium pratense; assembly: GCF_020283565.1. Lineage (NCBI taxonomy): Eukaryota > Viridiplantae > Streptophyta > Magnoliopsida > Fabales > Fabaceae > Trifolium > Trifolium pratense. The sequence goes on along the minus strand of NC_060064.1, from coordinate 42,493,400 downwards.
CCATTGCCTTTTTAGATATCATATGTTTATAATTCTGTTATTTTAAATTATTGTATAGCCTCATGAAAGTTACCGACATGTTTGGTGAATGAATTTCGTGTATACATTGGTAATTATGCAATCTTGCAAGATCCAAGTAGGCATTGGATGGTGCAGTTGGTTATACAGGGATAATGGCATATAGATATAATTTAGTTGACTTCTCACAACCTTATATTGAATCTGACCTCCACATGGTGGTTACTGAACAACCAGCAAAATCAAAAACATGGAAATTTTTGGATGCCTTTACAAAAGACATGTGGCTTTTGATAGCAGCTATTCATATTTTTGTAGGCTTTGTTATTTGGTTGTTTGAAAGGGAAGATAATCGAGATCTAAGGGGAATTGGTTCCATGCTATGGTTTTTAGTCAATGTACTATTTTATGCACACAGTAAGTCCTCAAACATGAAATTTCAGCATGTTTATTTAACTAACTTTGAAAAGCATGCATAATAATCCTAATTCTGGATACATTTTGAATATGCGCGCAGGAGAACCAACGCAGGGAACATTTTCCAACTAGGTGGCTTTGGCTTTGTTATTTCAAGGATGGTTGCTATGACTTGAAATTTTTTATGATATTGGTTTAGGTGTTTGGGTTACAATCTTATTTGTAAGCCTTGAATAAAAATAGCAAGGCAAATATTCTCACACCTTGCCATGTTGAATATGAATGAGAATTACTTATGTCCTTTTTGAAACCAATCTTGAATTGTGAGCACAATAAAGAAAAAGCACATGTTGTAAAAATAGCTTAACTTTCGCATCTTTAATTAGTTCACTACAAATTACCTGCAACTGCAAGTAGCCTACCGATATAAGAAAAACAAACAAATTCGAGCTGCATGTGAAATTATAGTTCAATGAATGATTCCTTACTATTTGATAGCTTTGTCATTCTAATTAGCGTGCATTTCAAATTTATATATGCAATTGGTGTTACATAGTGGGTGCATTAAGAAAATATATTCATATATATATTTTGGTTTGCAGGGCAATCCTTATTGATATGTAAATATGTGTGTATATTAGTTTATATTAACCGAGCCATTTGATTGTTGACTTATAATAGACCAATTCCAATAAATAAAAGTATGTCAAAAAAATAGTTATATCCGTGCGGAAGCACGGGTTTAAAGACTAGTTTCTTCTACCAAGTATGTACGGTGGAAATTGGTGTGCGTTCCGCCTCCTTAATTACTGGCAAGGGGTTGGTTTCATTTATGGTGTAATGCTCACGGTTAGCATTAGCATTCAGAGTAATCCTATTGATTATGGCCTATTTGAAATTTTAGATCTGTTTAATTCTACATTTACCCTAATTACCACACAAATTCCACATAAAAAATATCATGTTGACGTTGTCGTAGTTTCTATAAGGGAGGTGCAGACCCTTCACACAATTCTCAGAATCGATATTTTTTATGGTGGCCATATGGTTTCCACTTATGCTTTACATTTCTCCACATATCTGTTAGTGTTAGAAGATTTATCTTCTTGGCCATATCGATATTTGTTAGATTTATCTTTATTCTTTATTGCTTATTTGTTAGTGCTGGAAGATTTATTTTTCATGCTTGTTTGTTAAAGTTGTTTTATTTTGTGCCTATATAAAAGATATCTTCAAATTTATTTGACAATGAAGTTGAGAGAAGAAAACAGCCAGGAACTCCCGAAAGGTCAAAGGAACTCAGTTTTCATCATTGGAAACACTTTCAAACTCCAAATTTCTTCTGCTATTCATGTATAATTCTTGAAACTATGCTGTTATGATTGATATTACTATGAGTAGTTAAATTCATTAGGTTAGGTTGTTAGGCGAACTTTCCTGGAACTATTGGAACCATGCATGTAACTTGTAGAGAATTATATTACTGCAATTCATGCTTTATATTTATTCGGTTATTATTTGTATTTAATGTTTTTCATTAGTATACATATTTGTGAATTGATCAAGATACCGAATGAGTATTAGTCGTTCCTTTAGGTATTGGAACTGAGATAATTGTTCAATCAAGTAGTTTAGGTAGATATATCGAACTTTTGATTGTGACTTTAGAATTAACAAACTTTAATGCTTTCATAATTTCGAACTTGCCTAAGACATCAGAGTGTTTTTATTAGTGATTAGGGTTCTAATTCAAGACACTGGTAACTAGTTTTGTATTAATTCGTCGTGGTATAATGAATGAATTGTAATGTATAACCACAACTACCTAATTTAGATAGAGAAGGGATTCAAAATTTCTCATCTTATTTCAAAACAAACTTTAATTTCCCACTATTTCTTTAATGCTCATTATTACTCAAAACAATATGAAGTTGTGTCTAGCTTTGAATTACTCAGGTAAAACAAGTCTTGAGAAGTTGTGTTTAACTTTGGATATAGTGCTATTTAGAAGTCGTGTTTAGCTTTGTATTACTCATGTACAAAATTAAAACATTATATGAAACCTTTCGAGGTCATTGTAATTTCTCACTTCAATATAATAAAACATTTACTATTAAAGCCTATTCTACATAGTAGAATTGAAAAATGGACATTGGCTTTAGCTGAATTTTCGTTAACTTATGTGCCTTTGAAAGACACAAATGACAACAATATTTTGTTGGTTTTTATTTATTTTTTTTTATTTTTAGAATCTTGTAATTTCTTTTAAAGTATTATTTATCTCTAGAAAACAAGAAAATGAAAATTATTCATCTGAAAAGTATTGATTGATTGAGTAGACACTTTAAACCCATTTAGATATCAGATTAATTTAATTTATTCATAGTATAAACGTGCTCTAATTATTGTTACAAGAGATTGCCGTTTATTTTTTGCTCACTGAGCTACATGCATAATATTGACCGCTCATTAAAAAGCTTCCAAAATTGAAGATATGGGATCCCTTTTCCTTGGGCTTTCTTCCTCTCTTTGTTGAGGCCGAGCATTTGCAAAGTAAGATTGTTTTTGATTCTTTAATAGTCTATCAACCTGTTGAGTGGATCCAGGGAATGCAAGTTCTTTCACTGATCTATGTATCTGGCTTATCACATTGTCCTCCTCACCTTTAAATTTTCAATCACAATCAAGCTTTCTCATTCAATTAAGTCGAAGAAATTTTGTTAATCAATGTTAACATGTATGAATATAAATAATTAATATATGCTAATGAATATAGTAAACCTGCAAGGAAGTTTCTCTGATTGTTCTCAGCATTGATGCCAAATCCAACTAAATAGAGATTTGAGGAAGCACTCACAACAATTGGATGACCTGCTGGAATTACAAAGACATCACCTGGAGATAACCTTGCTCTATACCTTTGCACTTGTATGCTTCTCTCTTGTCCTTCTTCTTCATCTTCCTCATCTTCTTCTCTTTGCTCTTGTTGGTTCTCATTTCTTTGACCCACAAGTTCAAATTCTCATTTTCCTTCAATAGCTGCTACTATCACTGTGGACCTTGAATTGTAGTGTGGCAACAAAAGCGATCCCTAAAATTAAATTTGAAAAACAAGTTCATTTATTAACTATATGTTTTGTAATTTGAGTATATATATATATATATACAGGGGCGTCTCCGAGTTTTAGGAGGCTCTGTGCAAAATATAAAAGTGGCCCCTTAATAAAAAAAATTAAAAAAATTATCGATTTAAATTGTATATAATATAAAAAAAAACATTCTTGTAAACATATAAATTATCAATATTAAACCTTACATTAAATTAAATGGAACAAGAAATACAAAATAATTATCTTTGAATATAACGTCAAAAAGGAACATCATAATCTAAGATTAAATTTTATGCAAAGATTAAAATGGACTAGAACTATATTTACGAGTATAGATAACTAATATATTGATACTCATGATATTTATGAACATTAACAATATATAACTATTATTTTAGGGCCTAAAAATTAATCTATTAATATACATCTGATATTTTATAGGTATAAATAATATATAAATAATATTATAGGACCTCAAAATTTTGAGTTGAGGCCCTATACCGTCGCACACCTCGCACATGCATGCGAGCCTCCTCTGTATATATATATATATATATATATATATATATATATATATATATATATATATATATATATATATATATATATATATATATATATATATTATAAATTAATTTTATTATACCTCCTTAATCTCTAAGGCATTGACAAGTATATCCAAGTGTTGTAGTTGTGGATTTTTCTCTGGGGTGATCTCAAAGAAGCTGCCAAACTTGTTCGAATAGATAGGATCGCGGTTTCCCAAGTTAAATGGTTCAGATTCGGAAGATACACTTTTTCTGGAGCTGGACTTAGCATTTTTGCTCAATTCCTCAATTTGTTCCCTTGATACTTTGACTATTACATTTGCTTCCTGGCTCTGCTGCCTCCTCCTATCCCTAAGGTCTCTTCTGTGTTGTGGCTCTTTCTCATGCTCTTCTAGAAGAACCCTTTCTATTTCCTCATAATCAGCCTATATTTATAAGTACATAGTAAATAACTACGCAAATTAAACAAAACAAATGCATGTAAAATGAATAAATGGTATGTTGTATCCTTACATTGAAGGAAGCCTCTAGAATGTTCTTGCTGAACCCAGATAAGAAAGACTGTTGGTTTTCACTTCCAGACAGTAAAAAAGTCTGTTAAAAAGATGAAGAACAACGGTAAGAGAAGAAAATTTATACTACAAATTATTATAATAGGGTAAAATGTAGGGTTGCAAACCAAGAGTGATGTGAAAAGGTAAGCTTATATTACCTCTAATTGACTGGGTCTGTTTACGGGAATAGCTAGATCTAATACTCTAAGATCTTTGTTGTCATCTTGGTTTGCCAAATAAGCAATGGTGCCAGCAGGGACTTTGATGGTATCACCACGCTCAAGGTTGAAGGAATTTCTATTATTGGGGTTCAACACAGTGAGAATGGTTCTCCCAGCCGATTTCAATTAACATTAGATTTTTATATTAAGAAGATTTAAACCTTACATAAACTAAACTACTTGTGATAAATATTTAATTACCACTTAGAACTACAAGGATGGAGTCAGCATCATTATATTGTGGAAGAAAGAGTGTGTGAGGTTTAAAATTATATTCCAAAAGGCGGTAGTTTTGAAGATTCTCAAATATTTTAGAACGTTTGTCAAACCTTTGAAGGAGACGGATATGACCATTTTCGTTTTCGAAAAGAGTTTGGAAACGGTTATACTTAAACAAAAAAGGGTTCTCTTGGTCGGGTCTAGAAGAATCACGAACTGAGGATGCTAGGGAAACAATTCCCAGCAGCATCAAAAGTTGAAATGGAGCTTTGATTGCCATATTGATTTGAATTATAATGTCACTTGCTGATGAGATGAAGGATCAGTATTGAGTTCAAAGATTATTTATAGCTATAGAAATGAGAGCTATATGATTTACATGCACAACATTTGGCCATGGTGTAGCATGCATGTTGACGTGTGTTGTAATGTACAAAATTGATGTGGCAAAATGAAAAGGACTATTAGGGTAGTGGAGATTTTGTTTGGATTTGATGAACCTGGACATTCTTTTAGAAAAAGGGTGCGGTTTCTATACTATATATTTTGTCTTCATCACTCACTAATTAATGGCCGGAGCTGGATTTTGAATCGTGCCACCACTACAAATTTTTCCTTCCTGACATATCATTTAAGTTGTTAGTGCATGCATAATTGACAACAATTATTTATCACAAGAGCTTTGACCCCTCTTTAATCAAACATCTTAGAAATAATTTATTTATAGCTACTGCCTACTGGTATTAATTTGAGTCACAAGAGCTTTGGAATAATTTATAGCTACTAGTATTAATTCTTTATCAGAAGAGCCGTGATCCCTCTTTTTCTTTTGAGTCTATATCCTGCTACTTATATTTGACCATTATTAAGGCCAATGTTTGGTAATTTATTGTTGATGCGGATGACTCAAAAATAAAATCGGAGGCATGTTATCACATTGAATAAATGAATTATTCGTAATATTGTGCAACTCTTAAGGAATTATCCGTAATATTGTGCAATTCTTTCAGAGTGTAACCGATTCTTCTCAACGATAAATGTGTCGAGGTTATCAATAAAAAAAAGACAACAAGTAACTCAGAGGAATAAATTGTTGAGTGCAAGTACTTATCATAGGCTTTGTCAACAAAAACCATCCCATTTTTTCTAGTTAATATAGACTATATATATTTTCACTAAAAACGTTCCACAAAGAGAAAACTGTTGTGAATCCGTCGTAAAATCACACCAATAAAAGAACTTGATGTGTGGAGCAATAGAACGGCAATCAATAATTAAGTGGAATAAGCAATAATAATAATAACCGATAAACGAGATAAAGGAGAAGAAAGAACACGATAATTTGTTTACCCAGTTTGGTCCAATAATGACCTAGTCTAGGGGAGAGAGCAGCCCCTCCGTTCCACTATATCAAACGAGTAACTTTACAAAGAGTTCCAATTGAGTTGCAAGAATTAATCCTAATTCTACCCAAATCCCGAATCTCTTCCCGTGGCCAAGAGACTCAATTTGATAAGTGTTTCCCAAGGTGTACCACAAAGATAGTTCGCCCACCCTAGAGTTGTACCAAGAGAAAAAAACCCTTTTTCCTCTCTAAGACCCTAGCCCTTGTGTGGTGGCAAACCCTAATCCTTGCCTCTACATCTCTACTCTCTTTCCCTCTCTCAATTTTTCTATGAATAAAGCACTCCCTATTTATAGAAAAATATATGCCAAAAAATTAGTAACAAATATGTTTTAAAATAAAACAAATCCAAGTCAGAGTGTCTTCCAAAAAAAATATTTTTTCCCAAAAAATCTTCAAAACATCAAAGATGCAAAAAGATTCAACAAAGATTTTTCTGACTTCTTGTAACTGAGATTTCAAGGCATATCCAACAATTCTCCACCTTGCCTTTAAATCGATGGTGATCCCATCAACCACCGTGCTGCTCTCTCCATCTTGAATCTTCTATTCAAGATCCCTGGATTGTACCTCCCTCTTCATCCTCGGAATGCCTTCCGCTCTCATGAAGATCTTGCATCCCACTACCATAGGATTTTAGGGAGCCCCACAAGATTCACCGCACCCTCTTCAGACTCCGAAGTGGTCAACTCCGTACCTCCCTGAAGAAATGTGTAACGACCCAATTTTCATATTATTATTTTTATGTGTTAAAATATTTTATTTAACGTGGCATTTTAATTAAGTTAATAACTAGAGTTATTTATCGAGTACTTTAGTTATTAAGCGAGTAGAGAGAGTTAACGTGTTATTGGGCCAAGCCAATTGGGCTTGAGGCCCAATGGGCCTTGTGTGTGTGTGGAGCGCCCATATGGGCATAGTGAGGGAAGAGAGAATTCATTATTCTCTTTTGTTCTTGTGTTCTTGGGAGAAGAGGAGAGCTTGTGGAGCTAGGGCAAGGGGAGAGCTAGAGGTTCAAGATCAATCTTCGAGTTTTTCTTCGAATCCAGGTAAGAGAGTAAATTTCATATTCGTGGGTGACTCGAGGAAGGGGAGAATGTCGATTTCTCCTCACCCGAACTTCCTCCACCCCATTTTCGTTTTAGCTTAGGACGGATTTTCTTGATGGAAATCGTTCCTAAGGTTCTTAATATGTTTAACATGCTTTTAACATGATTAATGAACGAAAATAATGGTTAAAAACGAGATTCATAAAGGATTAAACTCAAGAACATTGTGTTCTTGAGTATTTTGAGTAAAAGTGGTAAATCTTTACTTTTTCGTAGTAAAAATGGTAGATCGGTGAAATGAACCGTCCTTTTGTGTTTAGATATGCTTGTTGCACTAGAATATAAACTCATTTGGGGTTTATAACATGAAAAATGGGATTTTTGGGTGAATTGGTGTGGAAAACGCAGGTTTTGAACTGTCCTGACAGGAGGCGCTCGCTAGGCCCTCGCTCAGCGAACGTGTGGCGAACAGCTCGCCACAGCTCGCTGCAGCTCGCCGTGAGCTGGTGACCCACTGGTGTGGTTCGCTGTGTCTCGCTGAGCCTTCGCTCAGTGAAGGCCTCTGTGACAGCAACTTTTTGATAATTGTTTTAAGTGCAATTAGGTACTTGTAACATGGATTTAAGGTATCCTAACATGCAATTAGGTGTTTATAAGCATGATTAATTGTATTGTGATGATAGTTGTTGATTATATTTATGGAATATGATTGTGTTGATGATGTTTGTTTAAATGTCAAAAGAAGTATATTAAGGTGTTAATCAACTTAATAAAGAAGGATATTAGGATCATGTTATTCTAATAAAGAAGGATATCGAATTATGTTATTCGATAAAGACGTATATTAAGGTATAGTGTTATCTTAATAAAGACGGAATGTTGGATAGTGTTCCACATTTATAAATGACGAGCTTAATGCTAATTAAAATGATTGTGAGTGAATTCATGAAAAACATATACATGCATTCATGAATTGTTGTTCTATATTGGCTTGTCCAATAAAGACGGATATCGAACTATATTTGTTTGATAAAGACGGATATCGGAGGTGAGATACTCTGATAAAGACGATGGTACCACATGCATTAGAGGTGTCTAGAGGACATAACATGAAATGTGAAGCATTAGATTGCATTAGGGATTATGTGTGCATTTTATGATAAATGATGTTTGACACATACTTGGTAAATGTTGATTGTTAATCCGTATGTGAGGAGCAGAGTCCGTCATGACTATAAAATGAACAACGCAGGGTCCGTCATGGCCATAATCTGAACAATGTATTTGTGGTGTTAGATTACATTAGGAACTTTATGTATATTCCTATTTGTAACTGAGTTATGTGATATTTGTGGATGTTTTGGTATTGTCCGAGACGACGTGAAACTATATGTTTGGTGTATTTTGTGGATGATTGATTATGTGATAAATGAAGTATATGCATGCTATATGAATATGCATGAATGATGGTGATGTATATGTATAATGTATGATTATGCATGTTTTTATGAAGAAGTGTTTAAGTACCATTTACTTACACTTGTATATTTTGAGTATGTTGTCTAACTCTCTTTTATGTGTTATGTGCTGGACCGTTGGGGGTCCAGATTTACAGGTTTTGTGGTATTCGATGTCGAGTCGTCGGTGAAGCTCTGCTCTGATTGTGACACAGGAAAAGGGGTTTTATATTGTATATAGAGTCTCCTTATCTAGGTTGTTTTGTATAATCAATAAATATATTATTTGATTCAAAGATTTGTATAAACAAGCATTTTACTAATTAACTACATTAGTGTTATTTTGATTGAAGAGTGTAATGCTCGAACCATGACTTTTATAATAATAAACTTTGATTTTCCGCCGCGTATTTTGAAAAAGATTTATCATGGTAGAATTTTATTAAATAATGGGTTTGGGTGTTACAAATGGTATCAGAGCCCCGTTGTCTTCGGACTGTGTGGGTTATGTGTCGATCAGAGCAGGTCTGTGCAGTCAGACCAAGTGAGTATTGTGTGTCAGTCGTGTTTGTCTAACGATTTTGTTGTGTTTGTTTTGTGAAATCATTCATGTTGTTCATTTAGGAACTATGAGTGGTGTGAATTGGATTAATCGATCCATTCTTTTGTTGAGTAATGGTGTGAGTGCTATACTCCTATGTTTATAATAGTTGTATATGCGTAGAGTTTAACCTTTTCGTAGTTTAAACTTGATGGATTGATGCTTATTGCTAATTGTTGATGATCCGGCATGATGTAAAACTGCATGTGATGATCCGGCATGATGTAAAACTGCATGTGACGATCCGACATGATATAAAACTGCATGTGGTAATGATTTGAAATAATTTTAAAAGAAAAACTAATATTATTTCGTGAAGATTTTGGTGAAAATAAAGAGTTATTTTCTTTTGAATAAGTGAAAATTAAATTTTCAAGATAGTGAGAAGAGTAGGATGTTAGTGAATCCTAGTGTGTGTTGTTATATGTTTGTTTATAACATGTGCTAGATGATTACTAGGAACTTGAATTGCTATGCGTTTTATGAGTAAAAACATGAAGATCTCATAATTCTATGTTGTTATTGTTGATGCATGATTCTAATTGTACTTTCAAGTCTATAATGATGTTATATGCTTGAAGATTTGAATTTTGTGGATCGGTGAGTCGAGAAAACGAGATTTTAGTGGGCGTAAGTTCAAAACCGTAGCAGAGCACCCGAATTTTTGGATGTGCTCGCTAGGCGAAGAATGAACCTCGCTGAGTCTCGCTAAGTCTTGCTAAATCCTGTGAATGTTTTTGACTTGTCTCGCCGGGAGCTCGCTAGCTTTTGCTAAGCGAGGGAGCCAGATAAGAAATTTATTTTGTATAGTCTTGTTCTAAGTTGATTGGATGTGAAATTCTTGCCTTCTTGTGTTTGTTAGGACTAGAATAAATGTGAATATGAATTATTGCTATGCAATGATCATTTTTCTTGTGTTGTTTTGATTTCCTAACTTTGAAAAGTGAGGGAAGTATAGGTTACTTGGATGCTTGCATGATTTTGTGTAAGTGTTTTAGTATCGTGGGTTAGGTTTTGTCCCTTGTATGCGACATGCGTGTAAACGATGTCGATACTAGTTTCTTCTTAGGGAGAATATGTTTAGAGACGATATAACCGTTAGGTGTGAGCACCGGAAGTTCTAGTGGGAGAGTACGAGTGAGTTTGAGATAAGTGGGGGAGAAGGTTATATCCCTCCGAGATGTTTTGAATGTGAGAAGATGAGATGAGTAGAGATGCTCTTGAAGCGGAATATTCAGGAAGTGGTGACGTTGTTCGAAGTGGAATGAATGGGAGCAACAAGTTGTGAGAAACTACTAGAAGAGAAGTTGTCGGATCAAGTGTTTCGTCGTGGGCGTTAGTGAGATTGGTTAAGTGAGATGAAGAGTATTCAGAACGGTTGGAGATTGTGTGTTGCACTAAAAGTATGAAGGCATCATTTTTGTGGACCAAGGTGGAAGTACCTGTTTGATCGGAAGGAGTCGAATAGGAAGAAGATGAAGTGATTAGGATTCTTGAGAGGTGATGATTTTGAAGTAAGTTGTCATCCAAGTGGATCAGATGTTGTAGCGGATGTTCAAGTAAGAAGTTTTACGTGAGTCGTGCATATGGTAGTAGGTTGAATTTGTTGAACAATTTGGAGTTCTAAGTTTAGTCTGTGAAGTGATTTCTAGAAGATGTTTGAGAAGCATAGAGAAATAGATGTGAAGACTAGTGAACCGTTGATGTTAATTAATCGAGGAAATTAAAGGAAGTAGGTTTTAAAGTAGATGAGAATGGAATTGAGAAATATCATAATAGGATTGGTATGCTTGTTGAATCGTTGGAAGTAAGAATTCGATGAGTGAATAATCATAGAAGAATATGCTTGTTGCAATGCAAGATGTTGGGGAACATCGATAGATGGATTATGGGCGAATTGAAGATGTCGTTTGGAATCAACGAGATAGAGGTTATGATTGTTTGGAGAACCAATTTTTAGGCGGTAGCCTAATTTTGAAGTAGCAAATTGCTAAGGGATTAAGGAGAAGTGGTATTGGAAAATGTTTGCGTTAAGGAATGCAAATATTGGTTGAGAGATTACTTGGGAACAGAGTAGTCGTATTGGATTCGACTCAATATGAGAAAAGGAATTTGACGGTTAGAGACGGTAGTTTTTAGCATGTGTCAATGAAGTTCGAGAATGTTGGTCATCAAGTGATTGTTGGAATTGAATTATCGAGTGATATGTTTGGAATAAGATACGATATGAATAGGTGATGTAACACGGTTAAGTGATTCATGAGGGAATCAGAGACTTATAGGATTTGTGGAGTTGTAGAGTATTCCACGGGAGTACCTTTTCGGAGTGTGTTCAATTGGTTGTACCAGTTTTAGGGTAACGTTGTGAGGCCGTAGAATGTGAGTCTATGGATGTTTCGTACGAAGTGGATGTTTTAGCGGTTTGATAAGAATGTTTTGTGCCGATATCATGATTGTTGAATATTTATCGACAAATTGAGGAACTGGCCGTCCTTGATATCTTGTTGATAAATAGACAAAAATTGTGTTGGATGGGATAAATTAATTTTGTCAAACTTGGTAATGTGCAATGTTTTGAACGTTTCGTTGGAGGGTCGGATACAGGAGTTATCCGGAGTTGTTTTAGTAGCGTAATTTTCGAGGGCGAAAATCTTTTAAGTGGGGGAGAGTTGTAACGACCCAATTTTCATATTATTATTTTTATGTGTTAAAATATTTTATTTAACGTGGCATTTTAATTAAGTTAATAACTAGAGTTATTTATCGAGTACTTTAGTTATTAAGCGAGTAGAGAGAGTTAACGTGTTATTGGGCCAAGCCAATTGGGCTTGAGGCCCAATGGGCCTTGTGTGTGTGTGGAGCGCCCATATGGGCATAGTGAGGGAAGAAAGAATTCATTATTCTCTTTTGTTCTTGTGTTCTTGGGAGAAGAGGAGAGCTTGTGGAGCTAGGGCAAGGGGAGAGCTAGAGGTTCAAGATCAATCTTCGAGTTTTTCTTCGAATCCAGGTAAGAGAGTAGATTTCATATTCGTGGGTGACTCGAGGAAGGGGAGAATGTCGATTTCTCCTCACCCGAACTTCCTCCACCCCATTTTCGTTTTAGCTTAGGACGGATTTTCTTGATGGAAATCGTTCCTAAGGTTCTTAATATGTTTAACATGCTTTTAACATGATTAATGAACGAAAATAATGGTTAAAAACGAGATTCATAAAGGATTAAACTCAAGAACATTGTGTTCTTGAGTGTTTTGAGTAAAAGTGGTAAATCTTTACTTTTTTCGTAGTAAAAATGGTAGATCGGTGAAATGAACCGTCCTTTTGTGTTTAGATATGCTTGTTGCACTAGAATACAAACTCATTTGGGGTTTATAACATGAAAAATGGGATTTTTGGGTGAATTGGTGTGGAAAACGTAGGTTTTGAACTGTCCTGACAGGAGGCGCTCGCTAGGCCCTCGCTCAGCGAACGTGTGGCGAACAGCTCGCCACAGCTCGCTGCAGCTCGCCGTGAGCTGGTGACCCACTGGTGTGGTTCGCTGTGTCTCGCTGAGCCTTCGCTCAGCGAAGGCCTCTGTGACAGCAACTTTTTGATAATTGTTTTAAGTGCAATTAGGCACTTGTAACATGGATTTAAGGTATCCTAACATGCAATTAGGTGTTTATAACCATGATTAATTGTATTGTGTTGATAGTTGTTGATTATATTTGTGGAATATGAGTGTGTTGATGATGTTTGTTTAAATGTCAAAAGAAGTATATTAAGGTGCTAATCAACTTAATAAAGAAGGATATTAGGATTATGTTATTCTAATAAAGAAGGATATCGAATTATGTTATTCGATAAAGACGTATATTAAGGTATAGTGTTATCTTAATAAAGACGGAATGTTGGATAGTGTTCCACATTTATAAATGACGAGCTTAATGCTAATTAAAATGACTGTGAGTGAATTTATGAAAAACATATACATGCATTCATGAATTGTTGTTGTATATTGGCTTGTCCAATAAAGACGGATATCGAACTATATTTGTTTGATAAAGACGGATATCGGAGGTGAGATACTCTGATAAAGACGATGATACCACATGCATTAGAGGTGTCTAGAGGACATAACATGAATGTGAAGCATTAGATTGCATTAGGGATTATGTGTGCATTTTATGATAAATGATGTTTGACACATACTTGGTAAATGTTGATTGTTAATCCGTATGTGAGGAGCAGAGTCCGTCATGACTATAAAATGAACAACGCAGGGTCCGTCATGACCATAATCTGAACAATGTATTTGTGGTGTTAGATTACATTAGGAACTTTATGTATATTCCTATTTGTAACTGAGTTATGTGATATTTGTGGATGTTTTGGTATTGTCCGAGACGACGTGAAACTATATGTTTGGTGTATTTTGTGGATGATTGATTATGTGATAAATGAAGTATATGCATGATATATGAATATGCATGAATGATGGTGATGTATGAAATCTGGCACGCAGTGAACACAATGCTGCACAAGATGCTATAGCATATATTGCAGCAAGACAGACGCTGAATAAAATAAAGCAATAAACGACAGAATAATAAATAACACAGATCGTTTGTTAACCCAGTTCAGTGCAACGTCACCTACTCTGGGGGATACCAATCTAGGAATGAATCCACTATAATAGCTCTAGTTCAAAGCCCTCGACCAACACCCGGTACTTGACTTATCGCCTAGACACTACCCGTGCAATCCTATCTAAGAACCTCTTAGATAATGAGACCCCGTCCCAAATTCCCTCTAACAACACGTACCATGTTGCTGTCAATAATAATAATCAAGATGGAGACACTCTCCTAGAAACTAGACCACACTCTTGCTTAAAAGCTTATGAGTGAATCACACACACTAACTCCGTGCTTAAAAGCTTAGGAGCAGCTTACAATAAACAACACAAACCCAGTCCTAAACTTGCATCAAATCGACACAAGAAAGGCTCACAAAAGACACACACACTAAACCTTAAAAACGCACACTTTTGTAATACAAGGTTTAGAATACACGAGTTATAAAGGCTTGAGGCTTCACATATTTATAGTCTTCAATTGTCTTGATGTCCAAGTTAGGTCTTCAGACATGTACAACTGTAGGAATTGCGGCCCAACCCTAAATTAATTCCAGAAATATAATTCATGTGTTACCAAACAAAAAAAACGCAAAAAATATAATATAATTATATTTTTGTTTTGAGTAGACTCCATAAAATTATTTAGATATTAGGTTGTGTCAAAAAAAATTAGATATTAGGTTAATTTAATTTATTCATAGTAGAAACACGGGGCTCTAGTTATCAATACAAGATAATACCGTTTTATTTTTTGCTCACAATGAGAATGAGCTATAATATTTGATCACTCATTAAAAAGTTCCCAAAATTGAAGATACGGGATCTCTTTTCCTTGGCCTTTCTTCCTCCCTTTGTTGAGGTTGAGTATTTACAAAGTAAGATTGCTTCTGGTTCTTTAATAGCCTATCAACTAGTTGAGCAGATCCAGGGAATGCAAGCTCTTTCACTGGTCTATGTATTTGGCTTATTACATTGTCCTCCTCACCTTCAAATTTTCAATCACACCAAAAAAACTTACTTAGCTTTCTCATATAATTAGCTAGAAGAAAATATTTTAATCAATGTTAATCAACATGTATGAAAAATATAAATAATCAATATATGCTAATGAATATACGTAGTAAGGAAGTTTCTTTGATTGTTCTCAGCATTGATGCCAAATCCAACTAAATAGAGATTTGAAGAAGCACTCACAACAACTGGATGACCTGCTGGAATTACAAAGATATCACCTGGAGACAACCTAGCTCTGTACCTTTGGACTTGCTTGCTTCTTTCTTGTTCATCTTCTTCCTCTTCCTCATCTTCATCTCTTTGCTCCTGTTGGTTCTCATTTCTTTGGCTCACAAGTTCAAATTCTCCTTTTCCTTCAATAGCGGCTACTATCACTGTGGATCTTGAATTATAGTGTGGCAACAAAAGAGATCCCTAAAATTTTTTTTTTTTTTTAAAAAAATCAGTACACTTTTTTAGCTATATGTTCTCTAATTTAAAAATATATATTATAAATTAATTTTGTTATACCTCCTTAATCTCTACAGCATTGACCAGTACATTCAAGTCTTTCAGTTGTGGATTTTTCTCTGGGGTGATCTCAAAGAAGTTGTCAAACTTGTTGGAATAGATAGGATCGTAGTTTCCCAAGTTGAATGGTTCATATTCAGAAGATACACTTTTTTGGAGCTAGACTTAGCATTTTTGGTTAGTTCTTCAATTTGCTCCCTTGATACTTTGACGATTACATTTGCTTCCTGGCTCTGCTGCCTCCTCCTATCCCTAATGTCTCTTCTGTGTTGTGACCCTTTCTCCTGCTCTTCTATAAGGATCTTCTCTATGTCCTCATAATGAGCCTATATTTATAAGTAGATAGTGAATATCTACACAAATTAAAGAGCACAAATGCAGGTAATTAAAATGAATAAATGGTGTGTTGTATGCTTACATTGAAGGAGGCCTCCAGAATGTTCTTGCTAAACCCAGATAAGAAGGACCGTTGGTTTTCACCTCTAGACAGTAAGAAAGTCTGTTAAAAAGATCAAGAACCATGGTAAGAGAAGAAAAATTATACTACAAAATTATTATAATACAGTAAAATCTAGGGTTGCAAACCAAGAGTGATGTGAAAATATAAACTTATATTACCTCTAATTGACCGGGTCTGTTTACAGGGAATGACGAGATCTAATACTCTTAGATCTTTGTTGTCGTCTCGGTTTGCCAAATAAGCAAATGGTGCCAGCAGGGAGTTTGATGGTATCACCATGCTCAAGGTTGAAGGAATTTCTATTATTGGGGTTCAACATAGTGAGAATGTCTCTCCCTGCAAATTCCAATTAACATTAGATCTTTATATTAAGAAGATTTAGACCTTACATAAAATAAACTACTTGTGGTAAACATTTAATCACCACTTAGAATTGCAAGGATGAAGTCAGCATCATTATGTTGTGAAAGAAAGAGTGTTGTGGAAGTTAGCATCACTAATGGGGTGGTGGAGTTTTTGTTTGAATTTGATGAACCTGGACATTCTTTTAGAAAAAGGGTATGATTATTTTATCTTTATCACTCACCAAATGGTTGGATTATTTTGAATCGTGCCACTACTACAATTTTTTCCTTCTTGACATATCATTTAAGTTGTTTTTTTGACGAAAGTTGTTAGTGCATGCATAAATTGACAACAATTATTTATCACAAGAGCTTTGCCCCTCTTTATAGTTACTAGCAATGTATTAATTTTTTAACAGAAGAGCTGCGACCCTCCCCTTTTTCTTTTGAGTCTATCCTACTACTTATATTTGACTATCAAGCACAGTGTTTGGTAATTATTGTTGTTGCGAATTGCTGAAAAATAAAATTGGAGGCATGTTGTTATACCGCACAAATGAGTTATCCGCAATATTGTGCAACTCTTGTATAGTATAACTGGTTATTCTCAATGATAAATGGCTTGTCCATTTTTATTGAATGCGTTTTTTCTAAAATTTAACATATCAAACGATTTTAAATTTTTATAAAATTTAACATGGATGATCTATACAATATAAGCTTTTAATCAAACGGTGAATTTTGTAAAATTTATATTCGTTAAAACGTTATTGAGCGGTGTAAAATTACTCAAATGTTACGCTGGTGTAATTTGATCCATCTCCTTATATATATAATATAAAATAAAATATTATTTGCAACTCTTCCATCTGGCAACGCCTGATTGCATGATAAATTGCGTCACGATTTTTGTAGAAAATCTTCAATTCCAGACACCTAAAAATAGCGTCACAATGCTGATGAATCGTGGTGCAATTTTCCCAAAAATTTCACCTGTTTTGTGTTTTTTCTTTAAACTCTTGACTTGTTTTCATCTCCTGATATAATCATCTCTAAACCACGTAAATACGCATAAAAACTTACTAAAAGACTCTAAAATTGCTACTCGGAACATAGAATGATAGAGTGTCATTACTTCTCATCATGTGGATTGAGCTTCAAGTTGGGCTCAAAGTATCTTCATCCAATTGAAAGAAATTGAGTCAAGTTGGTTCAGCCTCCAATGGATATCGACCTTCTTTTTTTTTATCTTGATGATTCGGCTTTGTAAAGCTTGATTCATCTTAGAAATAATAAGTTTGTCAAGTGTGCAGAATATTCAAATAAGACATGGACTCAACACATAAAAATAGATAAAGTCTTCAACAATGGACAAACGTGAAAGAAGCCAAACTCTGGACTCTGAATGAAGTCAAGTTGTGTACTCATAATGAAGTCAGCTATGGACTCTCAATCAAGATAAACTCTGGACTGTCAATCAAGATCGACTTTGGACTCTGATAGTACAAATTCAACATCGCTAAAAACGAAAAGAATGAACCTGCGAATAAACTTACAACATCTAAGTTAATAATATAAAACGACATACTCATGCCTACAAATAATATGATAAAATAAAAGTAATTGAAATACCCATACTTTCGGATATGCATCGTTGACGAATTTAGTCACGGTGTGAATCAGTAGTTGACCGAAGTTAATCTATCAATTCAATCAAACGAACCCCCAACAAGACAGGAAAGCAAACACCATACCAAAGACGAAAAATACAACGAACACCACACGGAGACGAGAAATCAAACACCATACCAAAGACGCAATTATGTTTTTTTACGGTTAAAAATTCCCTTTTATTAAAAACAAATAAACCCATAACCAAACAGGGTGAAATGGCTATCTCTCTTCTCCTTATTCTCTCTTCCCTAACTCTCTCAAACCAAACATATACACACGTCACGTGTTACCACCATTCTCAATGATACCGCTTAATTAAACTATTGGTCATATCTCATTCTTCATCACACCAACTGTAATCGTTTTGGCCTCACTCTCCAACCAACGCCGTCACACTTTCCCAATTGGAACAACCTTTGAATCCTATTCGATCCTCATTCTCTTAAACCATTTCTTCACTACTCTTCTTATTCTCTCGCTCTCTTTCTAATCTTTCCAATTTCAACGTCAAAAACCAATTCATTCATCCTTTCTTCTCAACAACATCATGACCGGTACTTCTTAACCTTCCTCTTTCATCTCAAAACATGATTATATGTTCTCTGTTGTCTTGTTTCAATTTAATGAATCTTCTGACTTTTTAACTAATTCATTATTAAGGGAATCGGTGGTTATGCTTATGCAGACAACACACTTTTACATGTTTATTCATTTTTTGTGTTTTGGGTAGTTCTGATTATTCATAAAGTATATGATCTTGATTTATCTATAAAGAGGACCAGATGGACTACTTTACAGGATCAAATTTAGGATTAACTATGTCTTTACCCTTCCATCATGAATGAATGATTGATTCTTTCAATGAACAATAATATTTTGTTAACTGCTAATTTATGTGTGATTGATTTTACTCTTGTACTTTTTGTGTGAGTGTGAGTTTAAGGCTAAATTTGAATTACCTTTTAGTTCATGAGATCTTCTGTCTAAGTTAAAATACTATGTATCTTTCTTCACTAATGAAAAATATTCTTATAAGTTTGTTTCAATGTCTTATTTGACAATTGTTTGTTTATTCAGATTGTCTCTTTCTGCCTTTTCCTTTTTCTCTGTCCTTTTTACATTTTACTTTTCTTTTCATGTTACATTAATAAAGACACTATAAATGATGTTGCTTTTGATTACAGACAATGAAGAACCGATGATCATACGCGGAAAAATTTCTGAACTACCGTTTAACAAATACAAGCGATGGCAATGGTGGTTTCTAGTGGCACTCAGCATATTTTTTCTTATTGTAGGACAATCTGCTGCAGTTATCCTAGGAAGATTTTACTATGACCAAGGTGGAAACAGTACATGGATGGCTACTTTAGTCCAAACTATCGCCTTCCCAGTTTTGTTAATTCCATTCTTCGCAATTCCTTCTTCTCCTTCAGAGGCTTCAACTTCTTATGTTCCACCTTCCATCAAAGTCATTGCTGCCATATATTTTGTTCTAGGAATCATGATTGCTGCTGATAATATGATGTATTCGCAAGGACTCTTGTACCTCTCTGCTTCTACCTATGCACTGATTTGTGCATCTCAGTTAGCTTTCAATGCAGTTTTTTCGTATTTTCTCAATTCTCAGAAGTTCACTGCTTTGATCGTAAATTCCACAGTTGTTCTCACTTTATCTTCTTCACTTCTTGCTGTTAATGAAGACTCGGATACACCGTCCGGTGTCCCGAAGGGAAAATACGTTGTTGGTTTCCTTTGTACACTTGGAGCTTCTGCACTTTACTCGCTTTTGCTGTCTCTCATGCAACTGACCTTTGAGAAGGTTCTTAAAAAGGAAACATTTTCTGTTGTTTTGGAAATGCAAATCTATACTTCACTTGTTGCCACTTGTGCTTCTACTATAGGCCTATTTGCGAGCGGAGAATGGCATAGTTTGCACGGAGAAATGAAGGGTTTTCAGAAAGGAGAACTTGCTTATGTAATGACTTTGGTTTGGACAGCAATAGCATGGCAGGTTTGTTCTGTTGGTGTGGTTGGCTTAATTTTTCTAGTGTCTTCTCTATACTCTAATGTAATTAGCACCGTGTCTTTGGCTATTACTCCTATTGCTGCTGTTATAGTTTTTCATGATAAGATGAACGGGGTGAAGATAATTTCTATGCTTATGGCTCTATGGGGTTTTGCTTCATATATCTACCAGAATTATCTTGATGATTTAAAGGCAAGACGTGCACGAGGTGTTGTTCCAAAGCCTCGCGATGAATCTTCATGTTGAGAATATTCAATTTTCGCAATATGCAATAAAATAACTTCTTTGCTGCAGTAGCTTAGCTTTAGAATTTATTTCTTCTTCAGTCCCACAGAAATAGAGTTAGTATATATATGAGGTCTTGGTCATTCTGGATATTGAACTGTATAATTTATTATATAAATGAAAAGGTTAATTGGTGTTTTGTTTCCAAATGATTGTTCGATGGCTTTTGTGATAATCTATTGGTGGTTATTGGAAATTTTAATATTATAGCTATTCTGATTGTTTTCTTTAATCTTTACTTTACTTTCATTTCATTTTTGCTATTTTATTTTAATTTTAATATATCTTGTCAACATTAAAGTTTGTTATGCAATGATCATAAAATCATGTATATTGTCAAATGGTTATAAAAGTTTGACCATATGACAGCTGAATAAATTTCTTAACAGGAACTTAAACTTAAAAGAAAAGTTGAAATAATCCGCCTTTTGGTAAGTAGGAACAACTCATAGGGTTTCCTTATGTATTGTGTCAACCATCTATATTTTTCATTCAAATGTCTTTGGATGAATATATACAAAAATTCATGGAAGAATTTCAATTAGTAAACTGAACAAGGAGGGACAGCCTTTGGAACATGAAAAGTTCTGTTTATGCTTATTTCTGCAGACAGCCTGAGTGCTTATTTCACAAATCCCAATATTTGGTCATTCAAACTGGGTGTTGGCTTCTGAGTTCTTTCATATTTTGTCAGACTTTGCACCTCTTATTTTGAAAATTCCTGTAAAAAAATCAGGATATATGAGAGTTATTGTTTTTCTGATTTTTTTTCTTCATACTATTGAGCTTTGTCAACAAAGGAGATCTTAATTTGCATCACAGGTTCGGGAATGTGATTAATCTTATAAATAAAACAGTACTTGACCCTTGATTGGGAGTTTGATTTATGGCATACTTTTAGCGAAGGGTTTTTTGCTGCAGATTTCTTGTCTAACAGGCTACGCCTTATGGAATAGCTTCATATCACTTCATTTGGTGGTTTCTCTCCAAGAGCATACCACCCCATCTGTTAGCTGGTTGAAGATGGAACGAAATGAGCCAAAAGATAAGCATTTCTGCATACTAGTGAATGCGGCATCAACAAGTTTTATTGCGGCAACTACAGAAGCCAACGCCAGCAAACCAAACAGCCGATTGAGACTACAAAAGATGAGAAACGTTCGATTTCTTAACGATTCCGAAACTCAAATTTCGGGTCTCTTGGTACGTTTCTATCAGACCAATGCAGTTCATTGTTATCCAGCAGGGAGGACATGTTTCCTATGACATCCCTGTGTACGGTCTTTGCCCCAGTAAAAGGGTTTTGCGGGCACTCACCAAAACCACACTTGAAATCACTCTGCAACACATGAAATGAAACAATATAAACATATAGACACCGACCGAGCAATTCAAATAGCAAACAACCCCCATGAGGGAGGGACAAGCAAGCCATACATCTTGACATCGACTGACACTTCATTAGAGAGCATGCTGCTGTAAGTTAATATCAGCAAAGGTAGTTATTTTGTTTGTTAAAATAACAGCACAGTTCTCAGTTAGGACTCAGTTCATGACTTGTACTACCTATATTATTGCACTATTTTTAGCTGATCAATCAATAATGACAAAGTTGATTCACAATGAATCACAATATCTCTCTCTGGATTGATTATAATTCAGATTATGGTAATTAAGCTACATGTTTAGATTGTTTGATTTTGGAAAAATGATATAGCGTGAAGGGATCAATGGAATGATAAATATCAAATGAGCAAACACATTCTTGTTGAATTTTCCACTGTTCTTTGCTACATCAATTAGGAATTTAGCACAAAACATAAGTATAAACCTTTTGCTCCTCTCTCAAGCACAAAAACAACGTGCTTACCCATGTGCTACAAAACTTAGGTTTAGGTACTTTTCATATGATGTTCTCAAATTCGTATCTTTCTCAAAATTTGATGTAACCATACCAAATACATTTATGAAAATGCAACCAACTTGATCCTTTGCCAATTGAAACCTATTTTGTCCATTTTAACCTCTCTTGGCTTACAAGCTAAGCTTTATGGAGTAGCTTCATGAAAATGCCAAATTTAACAATCCATATGAATAAATTTAATGATAGAGTAGAAACTTTGGTACCTAATGCAACCATTACATGGAAAGTAACATCCAACAACAAAATTCAGCGGTTCAACACCCCTCTGACTGCACATTTGTTAATTTTGTGTCCAAAAAAAAATCCTACAAAAAAATATCACACAGCTTAAATGCTTAATATCATAAAAAAAAAAAAGACGTCTTAGATTGAATAAGGTACTACTTAGAGCAGCTACAAGTTACAAACACAAATTCTAGAAGAAACAAACATATATATATATGTTTTTTTTTTTTAATACTCGGTATCTGGCTCAATGACCGACTAATCCGAGGGAAAAATCCCACCGTCCACCGACTATTTTTTTTTTTTTTTTTAATCTTTTGACTTGGTGTCTTTGGACCTATTAATTTGGAAATCACCGATAGGAATTCAAGATATATGAGAGTTATTTGTTTGTTACATAGTTGA
This sequence comes from Trifolium pratense, assembly GCF_020283565.1. Taxonomy (NCBI): domain Eukaryota; kingdom Viridiplantae; phylum Streptophyta; class Magnoliopsida; order Fabales; family Fabaceae; genus Trifolium; species Trifolium pratense. The sequence continues at coordinate 42,470,316 of NC_060064.1, read as the reverse complement.
GCTCGTCAAGATATATGAGATTTTATTTGTTTGTTGCATAGAGGAGGAGAGGACTTTGGGAGAAGGGGAGAAAAAGAAAATAGAGAGAAATCTTTAACATTATTTAAGTGTATTTTTGCAGAAAATAAAAAAATGAGTACTTGTGATTAATATTTTTTTTGTGTTGAGATTTTTATAACAATGTGAAAAGGATTTGAAGATTTTTCTAAACCTTCCAAATTTTCTTCCAATATACTCCTAAGTACTTTTTTTTAGTTTACCTTAAGAAAGGGGATTTGATGTGGACTTGATAGTTATGACAGATTTTATAAAAGGAAACGTGGGCAGAAGGATACAGCTGATCATTCCCTTATAGGAATGTTTCCTTATTCAGCGAGGGAAGAGAAAGTAAATCTAGATCTGATTGATTAAATAGGAGAGTGTTTCCCTGCCATTGTTTTTTATGCATGATTTGAGTGGTGAATTTTACCCTAGGAGAGCTAAGGCCTCTCGAAGTGCCTCATTTATCATTTACAGCTTATTTCCTTACATTTTAGTCTTCTGTTTATATTGTGAACTAGATCCTACATGAACTCTAGCTATTTCCAGCAATAAGAATTTTTATTCACTACTATATTCTACTGTTTTATTTTATTGATCAATGTTTAATCGTAATCGAGATCGAGTCCTATCAATTGGTATCCAGAGCCTTGGTTACAATCCAAAATCCAATCACCGAATAGAGAAACGTGTTGATGCGTTAGAACAAAGGATGAGCAAAGCTGAAGTTGCAGTTGAGCAGCTTCGTCAGTTGGTTTAGGAACAACAATCACGACCGCCACCAGTCACGGTGGAGCAGATTCGCGAGCTCATCCTAGAACAACGGGATCGTTGTAACCGTCGTCGGGGGCGACCACGGGAAAGAGATCACCACTATGACGAAGAAGAGGAATGGACCGATAATAGCACGTGGTCGTGGGACTCACAATCTCAACCACAGCAAACTGACGGTGGTAATGATCAGAGTTTCTGTGACGTTGAAGAAGGAATTCATCTCAACAAATTAGAGTTTCAACCAGAAACAGAATTGAAGGTTTGTGAAACTGCGGTGAAGGTTGTGACAGAGAAGATGAGGGTGCTATGTACGACGGAGGAGAACGATTGTGCACCTACACCAGCTTTGCAGTCTCGAACACCACCGCTGAACGTCGTTCGATCTACAACGACACTAGTACGGCAAGTTGCGCCGCCCAAACCTCCGGTGTCCAAAAACTTCCAAATCATTGAAGCACCGGTAGCGCACACACAGCTACTAGAGCCAGACCCGTCGGATTCCAACCAATCAGTGATGGTCCTTCCTCAACGAGTTCCACTACCTAAACCTCCCGATCCGGAAAATTATGTTCAGGGGAATGGGTCGTTGGCCAAGCTACCACCATCATCGCAGTCACTGACCACCGATTCAGGAGCAGAGATAAGTCCACCACCACAGGCAACACCGGCGAAGATGACCTCTAGATCGACCGAGCAGATCGATCTCACTTCAGTTGAGAAAAATCTGGAAAGACGAAGGGCAAAAAAGGTAATTTCTATATTGGGAGGAATTTTAGAAAAACTGGGGGCAAAATGGGGAATCTGTGAATTTGGTACATCTTTTAATCTAATGAACCAGACCCATGTTAATGAGGTTTTGCTTTTTGAGATATTCACCAATTGGGCAGGAGCAAAAATAATAGAGTTGGCACAATTCAAAACTAACAACTTGTGGGTTCAGAAAAAGGGAAATTCACATATCCCAATTCAAGGGACAGAAGAAAGGTTACTTTACCTTCCTTGTGGTCTTGGTTCATGACTAATAGTGATTAGAGATGTCAAAGTGTTAGATGTGTTAAGGATGTCTACATATGTCATTTCCCAGTGGCAATATAAAGATGTCAAGGCATTAGAGGTGCTACAGATGTTGACATATGCAATAGCCAAGTGGGCATTTACATGTGAGTATGCATGGCATGCAGGGAAGAAAATAGGTGTTCATATTTTCATTCCAAATCATTATGTTGGCACATTGAAGGATATCAATGTTACCAAGGAGCTAAGCAGACCTGTCGTTGTATCTATGGGAGTGGGGAATTCTAATCTAATTAGGATTGATTGTTGGCTCAAACAACACAATAACAAAGTTATACTATCTACTTGTGATGCAATTCAGTCGGGAGCTATTAAACAATTATGGGCACTTGCAATTATATTTCAAACATATGTATTAAAGAAAGGTCATGCCAAAGATCTTGTTGGTGTGGCAAAGGAAGCATGTCAACAGGCCTCTCATAATGGGTTAGATGTGGTTCTAGTTGATATAGCAGAACGTAGACATGATTATGAATATTTTATCTGTGATAACATGCTTGAGTTCAATTCAAGTCTTAAAGACATGGATAAAATTGGGGGTCAACCAATGTTGGTGAAAAAGCTCTTAAATCCAACTATGGACAGCAAGAACAGAGAAAATGGCATAGCACCAGCAGCAATTGTTTTTCATTTAACCATTTTCTCAATAAAGGATGTAGTCTGTGATTTTATCATGCTTCTTGATTTTGTAGAAGAGACGCCACTGGATATACTGATTACTGACAAGTATAGTGGGCCATCAGATGTCAAAAAGTTGAGGCTGAAAATGATGACCGCAGTTGCAAATGAAAGTAACACAGGTGAGATGGTGACAGAGCAGCGTGAATATGATGCCAATGCAGACATTCCAATTGCGAGGAAATCAATTTGGGTGGTTGTGAAGATGGTATTGCAACAGTATGATGTCAAGGTTGTTGTTGTTCCACTTATTCAATTTCTTGAGATGGAAAGGGGCTATTTTATCTCTAAAGCTTTGATGTTTGCAACTATGATATTAAATTCATCAGTGAGGATAATACCATGGGACCCCGGGAAATTCAATGTGTTTAAGGCTAAAGTTGATTGTGAATGTTGTTGGAGAAAATCTTATTCAATCTATGGTTTGCTTAATTGGGTCTATGGCAAACATAATCATTTCCAACCTTTACCAACTAGTTTGAATGAAGAGTGGCAGCTGAAACCAGAACCTGAAGAAGCATTAGATACCAGAAGGAATGCAAGTGGGGAGGTTGAAGTGTTAGTCACGCGGAAAGGACTTCTAGGTGTTGAGAACTCTTGGGAACTAGCTGACAAGATGAGAAAAGAGTTTCCCAGATTCCTCCTTGAGGTCAAGGAGAATTTTGAAGGGGGAGGTATTGATAGTTATGACAGATTTTATAAAAGGAAACGTGGGCAGAAGGATACAGCTAATCATTCCCTTATAGGAATGTTTCCTTATTCAGCGAGGGAAGAGAAAGTAAATCTAGATCTGATTGATTAAATAGGAGAGTGTTTCCCTACCCAGGGGCGTCTCTGAGTTTTAGGAGACTTTGTGCAAAATTTAAAAGTGGTCCCTTAATAATTTTTTTTTTTTTTAAAAAAAATTATCGATTTAAATTGTATATAATATAAAAAAAATCATTTTTATTCTTGTAATCATATAAATTATCAATATTAAACCAATTGCATTAAATCAAATAGAACAAGAAATACAAAATAATTATCTTTGTATATAACGTCAAAAAGGAACATCTTAATCTAAGATTAAATTTTATGCAAAGATTAAAATGGACTAGAATTATATTTCCGAGTATAGATAACTAATCTATTGATACTCATATGATATTTTATGAACATTAATAATATATAACTATTATTTTAGAACCTAAAATTTAACCTATTAATATACATCTGATATTTTATGGGTATAAATAATATAGAAGTAATATTATAATATTATAGGACATCAAAATTTTAAGTTGAGGCCCTCAAAATTTTGAGGCCCGATACCGTCGCACTTGCTGCACATGTGTGCAGGCCGGCTCTGTCCCTACCATTGTTTTTTATGCATGATTTGAGTGGTGAATTTTACCCTAGGAGAGCTAAGGCCTCTCGAAGTGCCTCATTTATCATTTACAGCTTATTTCCTTACATTTTAGTCTTCTGTTTGTATTGTGAGCTAGATCCTACATGAACTCTAGCTATTTCTAGCAATAAGAATTTCTATTCACTACTATATTCTACTGTTTTATTTTATTGATCAATGTTTAATCGTAATCGAGATCGAGTCCTATCAGGACTTCTTGGCTTAACTAAGGAGTTTGGGGATTTGGTCATATAATAAGCCTTATGGGATTAGGATAGCTTCATGAAAATGCAGAATTTACAAATCCATATGAATATGAATTAAAACAGTAGCAAAGTTAACATAAAATTAAGCATAGAAACTTTGGTACCCGATACAACTATTAAATGAAAAATAAAATACCACGACAATGTTAGAAATGAGTAATTCATAATTGTTAGGTTGTTAGAAGTGTTAGTTACAAGTATTTGTTAGTTAGTTTTGCAAGTTTGTTAGATTACTTATATAACAAGCTATCGTGTATTGTGTATACTCTATAAATAGAGACCTTATAACGTGTTTTTCAATAATCTGAATGAATCACATTCACATATTACCAATAACTCTCTTCTCTCTAGTGTTACTTCAATTCTAATCCATTCTTTACATTTGCTAGTGCATTCATCTTTGTACCTTCCCTTGCTTGCTTGTGCGCACGCTGCACCTAATCCTGCACAATTGCAGGCCTTTGTTCTAGTGTTCTAACAGACAATACATCACAGGCTGATCAGATGGAATAAGGTACTACTTAGTATGTAGTAATTCACCCGATATGAGTTTTCATTTTGCACATATAGTTTTTGGTTTTCCCTGTTTTAATTCGATCAGAGAAATATGTTATTAAACAATGACCCAGACATTTAAAAATACTATAATAAACTCACTAATTCAAAAACATCAAAGATTTAATCAAATTAATGAGTTACAATGCTCATGTATATAAATATATGGTTTCCGTAAAAAAAACGTGGTTAATAATTTTATCAACGGGTTTTCAAATACAACAACATCCACATACGAGAGTGGATTCTCTCCCGTAGAAACCTCTCAATTCTCCCTCCAGTGTGATCTCAGGCAATAGCAATACTCCGCAATTTCGTCCAAAGTATTGCTATTGTGGATAAATAGTGTAGTGGATAGTGGTGTCATTTTATTTAGTTTGTGGGAATTCAATATAATTTCATGCTACAACAGCCACATTGTGTGTCGCAGCAACCACAATGACCACATCTGCAACAACGGCAACCCATTACGGCAATCGCAACTGCAATTTAAAACCATAAGTCCCTCCATCATACACATCTATCATCCAACTCTTTCAGTGAAATTATAGTTAAATAATAATTTCTGTGTTGTTTTACTGTTGTACTCGTGCATGAATTTAACGTCCAGTTTGAATCAGCTTGCACCTCATGGGAGCTTCTCAGTTAAAATATGTATCATTCTTCACTAATGATTTTTTTATTTTATTTTTCAAGTCCATAGATATACACGGGCACATGAAATTAGAGAAGTTGAGATCGCTTTTGTAAAATAGAGGCTATAGCATACTAGAATTTGAACAAGATCTATTTTCTGCCATCCACACTATTGACTACATTTGATTTCATTGAGATGGATAAATTAAGCTTTCAACTATTTTTCTTTGTACTCCTTTTTACATTTATTTTTATTTTGATGTTCCTTTGGTTACTTTAATGAAGACACTAAACTTAAAGTTGATTTAAATTACAGATAAAGAAGCGGTGATCGTAGCTGGAACTCCATTTAATAAATATAAGCGATGGCAATGGTGTTTCCGGTGGCACTGAGTATATTATTTCTTATTGTGGGACAATCAACTTCAGTTGTCCTTGGAAGATTTTACTATGACCAAGGTGGAAACCGTACGTGGATGACTACTTTAGTCCAAACTATTGTCTTTCCAATTTTGTTCATTCCATTTTTTACGATTCCTTCAAAGGCTTCAAGTACTTCTTATGTTTCACCTTCCATCAAAGTTGTCGTTTGATATAATTTGCTCTATGAATCGTGCTTGCTGCTTATAATATGATGTATTCGCAATAACTTTTGTACATCTCTGCCTCTACCTATGCACTGATTTGTGTATCTCAATTAGCTTTCAATGCAATTTTTCCATATTTTCTCGATTCTCAAAAGACTGTAAGAAGCACATTGGAGTTTATATGTACTGATTTGCTCTATGAGATTCCACTGTAAGAAGCACATTGGAGTTTATAATCAAAGTAGTGAACTTTTGAGAGTTGAGAAAATACGAAGAAAAAAAACTGCATTGAAAGCTAACTGAGATGCACAAATAAATGCATAGGTAGAAGCAGACAAGAGTCCTTGCGAATACATCATGTTATCCACAGCAAGCACGATTCCTAGAACAAAATATTTCAAAATGACGACTTTGATGGAAGGTGGAACATAAGAAGTACTTGAAACCTTTGAAGTAATTGTAAGAAATAGAATGAACAAGATTGGAAAGACAATAGTTTGGACTAAAGTAGCCATCCATGTACTGTTACCAACTTAATCATAGTAAAATCTTCCAAGGACAACTGCAGCTGATTGTCCCGCCGCAATAAGAAACAGTGTACTCAATGCCGCCAGAAACCACCATTGCCATCGCTTGTATTTATAAATGGTAGTTGAGAAATTGTGTTTATGCATACATAATTCTGCTGCAGATGCCTGGCGCTAGACATGTTATTTAACAAATTTTGACTGCAGACTGGATGTTGTATTCTGTGTTCTTTCATATTTTGCCACAGGTATTGGACCTATTTGGTCAATGACTACAATCCCATATTTAGTCATTTAAATTAGGTGTTGGATTATCTGTTCTTTCATATTTTGACGTGTCTTCGGATCTATGAGAGTTATTGTTCTCTCATTGTGTTCTTTCATATTCCAAAGGAGATCTTAATCTGTATCACAGGTTCAGGAATGGGAGTTTGATTTGCGGCATACTTTTAGGGAAGATGATGTGATGCAGATTTCCTACTTTGAGACTCGATTCATTAGAATTCCTACTTTGAGACTCGATTCTATCGGTTTCGTCCCTAGAATCTAATTTATCCGTTACAATTGGTATCTAGAGCTTCGATTTGGCGCGCACTTCATGACTGCCAAACACAAATTGGTGAAAGTTTTGAATGCACTTGATGTGGAAGACAAGATGAAAATGAGTTTATGTTTCATATGTGATAAACCTTTTAATTTTGAACATCAATTGTGGCATCATAAAAATATTCAGATAGTGATGATGGATGAAGAAGAAGTTGAAAAAGAATGTGAAAGTTTCACGCAGCAACAGATTGATTTCAGTAAATTTGATGGCGTGGTACATAAAGATGAAGCTCCTGAATTGAAGCTTGACTGCCACACTACAACCCCAACCATACTTCTTCCTAAACCACAAGGTATAGACATATTCAATCACAACACAAATGTTCATGAACCAGAGCAAATTCAGAAAACCCCTAGTTCAACCACAACAATTCCACCAAAATCTCCATCCCTCACAAATTCAACTCCAGAATTCTCTAATTCGATGTTGTCTGACAAGGACGACACAAAGAAGACACATGTTGAACAAGAAGTAGTCGCAGATTCAAATTTCGAGACCAACGTGGAGATGTAGAATATTGAACACAACTAATATTGTTCTGACGCAGTCACTCAAGGAGGGTTTCACTGCAAACCCAAGTATTGATGCCTATAGTTTGCTACAACCTACCCTCCAAGTGTTTGATCAAATGCCCATAAAGAGGTTGAAACCCACATCGCAGAACCAACAACAAGCAACTAAAACAGCATTTGTTCAAGTTATGGTGCGACGGCTAAAAGATTTCAACAGATATAGATATTTCGATCCTGGTGGAGCGATAGTTCCAAAGTCTAATGCACGTGGTTTTTCTTGGATTCAATCACAAAAAGCTACAGCAACAGTTGAGTCACCAACGCTAGAGCAGCCTACTGGACCAGCTTCGAGATGGCCATGGGTACCGAGGATTATCAGTTTCCAAAATAGATTTATGGTTGTCAATGAAATGTGTCAAAGGGAAGTGCAAACGTTTCTTCTGGAGATGAAAGGTTTGTCATTCACAATTCTCATTTCATTCTCTTGTTGTCGGAAACTGAGAGATTCAAGTGAACAAATTTATTCACTCCTTGTGGATGAAGGTAACATCACGTTAACCCTGCTAATGGAAGCAATACATGTAGTTGACTTGCTTTTTCTACTCTTGTTGCAAAAATGTAGCATAGTCTGTTTCTACTTCCCATATATGTTCTATGTTTCTAGTGTTGAGTGCCTAATAGTTGATGAGGGGAGTTTGACTAGCCAAGATTTAACCAATAGACTACATACTTTCAATCTAGTTTTTACTGCCAGGGACATATTGGTTTTGGAAGACTCTAATAAAACTCATGGTGCCATCATAGTTGAGATAGCTCTACTGAATTGTGTTTCCTTGGTTTCTTATTTTGCTCTGATGAGTTACAAAATTGAGTATTCTAATCTTGCTGAAATAGAATTGGTGTATGTCATGATTTCTTTGGACATTGTTTGGAAGATGATGAACAACTCAATTCATGGAAATGTGTTCAAATTAACATCTGGAGTTTACCTTTTAGCTATAAAGTGTTATGTAAGCATGAGGTGTAGTTCTAAAATTGGTTTTGTAAAGGTTGGAGATTTGGTTGCATTTGTTCTTGGTTTATTGGTAAACCACATATTGAACTTACATGTGATTAATCAGATAACAAGCTTCCAACAATGCTCTCTTCTTAATGTATGCTGCTGCAATTGTCATCCAACATATACTACCTTGGCTAATGGAAAAAGAATGGTGTTTTCTATTTATTGGCATCTTGCTCTGAATCTATTCACAACACCTATATTTGTGGTTGCTGCACACTATTCACCAAGGCGGTCTCAGCTAGTTTTTTACCGGTTTACTTGTGTAGCTATTTTTCACAGAAAGATGATCAACTGGGGGAATGTTCGAGATGCTAAAATTCTAATCAAATGGAAAGATTTGCCTCATAAACATGGCACTTGTGATTGTTCATCCTTGAGGACAAGGATGTTTGAAGGGGAGGGTATTGTAACAGGAAATGATATTAGATTAATAATAGTTTATTTTATGTCATTTTACATTTTTATCCTTTGGGGTTGTATTTCAAGGCATTGTGCCTCACTTTGAAAATCAATCGATGAATGAATGAAAAATTATCTTCTCTCCAAACTCTCTCATTTATGTTTGCATAATCTCATTTGTACCGAATTCTATTCAATTCATTAGAATGCCTACTTTGAGAATTGATTCTATCGGTTTCGTCCCTAGAATCTATTTTCCCGTTACACTGGATTTGATAGTTTCGTTTCATTGGTCTTCAGGTGGCACCTACAGAGAGGTTAAGTCTTCTCCTAGCTGATGGTATGGGAGTGACTTTCATTAGACATTAGTTTCATTGTTTCCTTTTTTCCCCTCCTTTTCTTTTGTAGCCAAAACAAGGTTCACTTTGCCACTATATGCACAAAAGAAGCTATAAATAATTAATCCGATAAAACTGTAATATATTGTATAAAGATATACAAGAACTATTTGAATATGAATTAAAACATTAGCATAGAATTTAGCACAAAAACTTTGGTATCCAATATCACTATTATTAAATTGAAAGTAAAATCCAACAATAATACATCACATCTCAGATGGAATATGGTACTATATAGACCTGCAACTTATTTTACAAACACAAATTCTAGAAGAAACACTGGTATTAAAAACACAGAGACATGGATATATGTTTAAGTTGGCAACTTATAGCATTTTTATTCAACTCACTTCATTAGGTGGTTGCTTTTTCCAAAAGCAAACCACCCCATGAAAAGTCCGCCGACTAATGTAACAAACACTTCGATGATTGAGTTAGCTGATTGAAGATGCATAAAAACGACCCAAAATATAAGCATAGCTTTCTGCATATTAGTGAATGCTGCACCAACAAGAATCATTACAGAAACAGCAGAAACAAACACCATAAAACCGAACAACCCAAGGAAGGACGGCCATATGGAAACATCGCGTTCTTTGTTCAGTGCTGGGACATTGATTATTGGTAATTGCCTATTCCATAAGTTGTATACCAAGAAAGACAATGGTTGAGACTACAAAAGATGAGATACACTGTACGACTTCCTTACGTACGTGCTGCTTGTATTTGTAGGTGTAGCCATGCTGAAACTCAGAGTCTCTTGGTACGTTGCTATTAGACAGATGCAGTTCATTGTTATCTAGACATTCTGGTACGTACGATTTCCTTTGATTGTCTTTCTTTATCCAAGTTATTGGGAGCCTACTTCCAGAGAATGCTGTAAAATGGTTTGGCGGGCACTTTCCGAAGCCACTGGAAACCATTCTGCAGTGCATGAAATGAAGCAACATAAATAGTAATAGTATACTATAAATAATAACTCATACAAACAAACAATTTTATTAACTTACCCAGATACTGGAAAAGTTCCACTGATGACTCCCAGCATTTTTGTAGAATGATGATATTTCTTCTACATCTAACCAAAACTGCATTTCAGTTTTCTTTCCAGCACAATCAAACTGCTTGTTCGCTATAATTTGAGTTAATCTTCGATTTACTTCTTCATCAACCCCATTCTTCTCGTCAAGCTAGGAATCGGATTACACAAGAAAATAGTACCTATTAGTTTTTTCAATATTGTCTTAATTGTATTTGTCAAAAAATCCTCTTGTGGTTATTTCCTTACAAAATCATTGACAATCCCCTTATAATCAAATTATGTGAAAAAAATAAGATCAATTCAACTAGTTAGTTGAGCTGACATTATTTCACTTAGTTTGTTATCTCATCCGAGCACTGTGAACAACAACAGGCCAATGTTGGGCCACAAGAGATAGAGACATCGTATTAAGGCATTAGATATATGAGTTACCTCTTATCAAACATTTTTTTTTTATTCATAGACGATTTAAGAGTAACCAACCACTCACACTTGAACCCAACAGTTTGCAGATCCTCTCCCTCATTAAGGTTTTCCTCACATTTTGTTGCTTTCACTCATTTCCAAAAACCTTAATACATAAGCTAGTTAGTTTTCGGTTAGTTGCTATAAAACAAAAACTAGTTAGCTTGTTTGTTAGAATAGAAGAGTTTTCAGTTGGAAGTTAGTTAGGCCTCACTTATTTCATCACTTATCCAGCCTATGAGTTTCACAAATTCCTTCGAAAGAGTTTGTTATAATACGCATGAAGAACATGATAGGAAGCTAACATAAGAGTAGAGGAATTGTAAATCTCATCTATGAGTTTTGGAAAAAGTGAAGAACAAAAGAGCTAAGGGTAATTAGTAGGATAAAAATAATTAGAATGGATGTGAATAAGATAACGTACCAAATATTTATTGTATAAAAACAACTCATAAGAAGATATATCGTTCCTAACAGTGTTCTTTCCTCTTTTCCAAAAAAAAAACAGTGTTCTTTCCAAGCAGTTCATCTTCATCATCGTAACACATCACATCATCTTCAGGTATGTAGCTTGGAATTGGAAAAATCATCCTAGCGTGAAAGATGAAAATGATGATTGAGGACAGGAAATTGAGCTGAATCAACACAGCACAACAAAACTAAAGGGGGTGGATGTTCTAACTTTTGATCGGACATAAAACAAAAAACGGAGTTAGTAGTTATACTCTTGATTAATTTCCACATCACAAATGTTAATCTGAAAGGCATATTGAATGGAGATTAATTCGAAGTGAAAGACGTGTTGATGTTGTTGTGGCAAGTGTGAGTGGTTAAGTCCCACATTGCTTAGAAAAGTGGAGGTTGAACACTTTATATATGAGATGACCCATAAACCTAACACCTTAAGGTTTTGGGTAAGAGTGTGGTGTTCAACTCACTTGTAGAGTTATTCTTAAGCCCAATGTGGATGATCCCCGGCTGCCCCCTCGTGATGACCCAACAGATGTTAACATGGTGAAGGAAATTTCAAGGTGAGAGAGAAATTAGATAATATTTTTTTCCATATACTCTTTGTCAGGTAATTGAATAAATGCAACAGACAACAACATTAGTTTAGTAGTAGTATTTCACATAGACCTTGAAAAAAACAATCGTTGGTTGAACACGGTAACGCCAAATTTGTGTGTTTAGGAATTTCCCCCCTTAATAAAAAAAATAGAAAAGAGAAATTTCTGCTCATTTGCCTCTGTATTGTGAATGAGAAATCATAATACAATATGTACTTGTTTAGTTATCCATAGTTAGTCAGTTACCACTCTATTCACTTCTGCTCTATTGTGTTCAGTTCAGAGAAGACACAACATAACACATACAAGTTCCGGTTGAGTCCACATGGACAAACAGGAAGAAATGACACCTCTGGTTGAGTACACCGCCTTGTTCTTGTGCTTTTACTGATATATTATTATATATACTTGTAGAAAAATGATTAATGTTTATTAGTATCATTTTTGTAAAGTAGGTTACTATGGCAAGCCCATATTATAGGGGGTTGACGGAGACTAGTCTTACAGTTACAACATCTCATGTCAACATCTCATGTCATTCGTGTAATATTTTTTGTCCTGGGGCTATTAATTGAGTTTTAAGTACACAATATGATTTATGTTTACACATTATAGGGTGCTTTTATTTAATACGTCATTTTCTTGCTGTTTGTGGAAAAGGCAATCCAATATCAACGCGTGTTCAATCACTTTGATAAAAATGGAGATGGGAAGATATCGCCAGTTGAGTTACGACAATGCATGGGGATACCAGTGGAAGATACAGAGGCGCTTGTGGCAAGTCTAGACAAGGACGGAGATGGACTGTTGAGATTTGATGATTTTGTGAAGCTTATGGAAGGAGAGAACGAGCAAGATAGATTGAATTGCTTAGAAGAGGCTATTGAAATGTATGATATGGATGATTTTGTTTTGTTGAATTCTAAGGTAAGTCATCTTTGTCTTTCAGTATTCGCTATCTACTTACTAATGCAAATCGACATTCTCTTTGAAACATAAGTGCTACAATTTGTTTTTATGGCTCTTTGAAAATATAGTCCTGTTGGTGTCGGACTCTACATCAATGGGTGGGAAAGTTTAAGGCTGCACTTGTCAGGAGTAATCGTAAGGTGAGTCATCTTTACTCTTAATCTTAACTGTCCGCTGTACTCTTAATCTTAACTGTCCAATGAATTGTAATATTGTATTTCTTTCTCTTGTTCAGACAAATCGAGGAACTAATCTGATTCCTGTATCGCGGAAGGATTTGAAAAACATTGCATTCAAACAAAAACCTTTGTTTTGTACCACAATTGGGAAGGTGCTTGATATTTTTCCACAACAACATTGGATGTTACTAATGTTATTCGGTAGCATCCTAAGTTACCTTGCAAAAAACTCTACCACTTCCTTTGAATTCCAATTTGGAAAAACCACAAAAACACCACACTTACTATTAAGTTTCAAGGAAGCATTTTCTGCTTTCTCACCAGAAATGGCACATATAACTAACTGTGTTCATGTTATGCTATATTTTGAGTTGGGTGCTGGTTTTACCACTAGAACCTGGAATGCAGATATTTTTGGTGCTACTACTGATTTCTGCACCTCTGCTTTATTTTCCTGAGCTGGTACACAGGGCTTCGGCTTAAGGGGTTGAAGTGGCTTGTGGCAGCTCATTCAAGCTGCCTTTGTTTTGTACCACAATTGGGAAGGTGCTTGATATTTTTCCACAACAACATTGGATGTTACTAATGTTATTCGGTAGCATCCTAAGTTACCTTGCAAAAAACTCTACCACTTCCTTTGAATTCCAATTTGGAAAAACCACAAAAACACCACACTTACTATTAAGTTTCAAGGAAGCATTTTCTGCTTTCTCACCAGAAATGGCACATATAACTAACTGTGTTCATGTTATGCTATATTTTGAGTTGGATGCTGGTTTTACCACTAGAACCTGGAATGCAGATATTTTTGGTGCTACTACTGATTTCTGCACCTCTGCTTTATTTTCCTGAGCTGGTACACAGGGCTTCGGCTTAAGGGGTTGAAGTGGCTTGTGGCAGCTCATTCAAGCTGCCTCTCATTGGGTTTACTTCTCTAGCGGCTGTTGGCATTTGCCTTATTTTTGGGTTATTGGCATTGCTAGTGGTTTATTTGAGCTGGAGGTTCATACATGGAAGGACAAAAAAAGAGGTCAAGATGTTGAGGTTAGCTTGGATGATTTGTTGTCTCTGACATCCAATGGTTGAGTGACCTCATTATAGTCTTATGACATCAAAGTAGTTTTAAGAAGAATGCTAGCAACATACTCCCTCCAGCCTTAATTATAAAGCAAATATCGCTTTTTGGTGGCATTTGCTTACAATTATGGCCAGAGGGAGTATTTTATCGATTAAAATTCATATGGGTCCTGGCGTCCTGCTAAATTATATGGGACTCATGCATTTTAATCAATAAAAGAGTGTGTTGAAAATTGTACGTTAAAGTGTGTGTTATTAGGAGCCTAGTACGGCTCAAGTTTTAATGTTGAATACATTTGTCTTTTGGTTTTGGTGTTTTTTTTTTCTCAAGAAGCCAAAGATTTGGTTTGATGTGTAGTTAACAACTTCTCCGATAGAGAGAAAATAAGTAACCCGCTTTTAGGTTGCATAATAAATATTAAAAGGTTGACTCCGTAGTGACATACTCATCTTTAAGCAACTTGTAAACAATTTATAAGTTTTTTCTTAAATGGAAAAAATTGACTAATATGCAACTTATAAGTAATTTTGATCAGTCGTCTGGAGAATCTCGCCACCGTACACTTTGAGAGTATCTCAACCACTTTTTCCCATTTCCTACTCAATGTTCTTCTCAAAGATATTTGGATCCACACATTGATGAATCAAGAATAAACTGTTCCTGACTTTCCTTCCTTGCTCACGAAACAAAGTTCTTTGTGCCTCAGATGCATTGTCTGCTATTGCTTGAACACCATCATTCAAAGTTTCAAGAACATCTTGGAATATGAATATTACTTTAATTTGTGCACACCATCAATCATAGTTATTTCCTTTGTATACAGAAAGTTTTGCAGGGAATTTATTTGAGGTTGTATTCGAATTTGACATTGATCTTGCTTCGATTATGGATGACTTATACCAGCTTGTTGGAGAAATCTTCAGGTTCCAATGGTTTCAATTTTGGGAAGAAGGGGTTTAACAAAGGAATTGAATACAAAGTTTATAATATATACAATGCAATCCTACTAACAATTATTACTTGTTCAACAAGTAATGTAACAAACTTAACTACCAAAACAAACTAAACTAACTTCGTGACTAATTTTCTCAAGAAGTCCTTAACTTTAAGAAGTTTGACCATGAGACAGCTCGATAAATTTCTTGACAAGAACTTTAATAAAAGTTGAGCCTTTGGGTAGACTGGGTGCTACATCAGCGAGCAGGGCCCTGACAGTGCTGCACTTCCAATGACCAATCCCCAACGCCCTGATAGAGATACTTAATATGGCGGTTGGCTTCTGAGTTCTTCCACTGATTCCTCTTATTCAGTTCCTCACTCACTCTATATATTGCAGTTTTCGTTTTCATTCAGCAGTTCATCAAAAATACTCAATATCGATTTTTTTCCTTTTCTCTGCTTGTTTCTTCTCAGAAATAAATATTTCCTTTTCCTTGTTGTTTCATCGACCGGCTCTGTAGCCATATCGAATTGATACTGATACGCACAATAAATTTAAAGCTGACACGCACGAAAAGAAAAAATAAATTTTTCTTTTTCTTAGCATTAAAAAATTAATATATCACCAGACCCAAGCCCAAGCTTGGCCGAACGGACGGCGGCGGCGTGCGTGTGATATTCGACAAGGAGTGCGTGGTCCACCGTTTACAAAACGGGGTACCCCTTGTGGCACACCCCAAGAGGACACTTTTCTATATATAAACACTTCTAAGTGTGTTCCCTCCAATGTGGAATTTAGAAATGCTTTTTTCAATTCACACTTCTCTTAGTTCATAACTTGTGTTTATTCTATACCAAGTTTTTTCCTTCAATATTCACATCATGTTCCAACAATAGCTTTCTGCATACTTTTGAATGGTGCACCGACAAGAATCATTACAGCAACAGAACAAACAAACACCATAAAACCGAACAAGCCAAGCGGCCATATGGAAACATCACGTTCTTTGTTCAATGACGGGACCTAGATAACTGATGATAGGCTGCTGCTCCATATGTTGTATAAAATACCAAGAAAGACATCGGTTGAGACTACAAAAGATGAGAAATGCCGTACGATTTCCTTAAGTATGTGTTGATTGTATTCGTAGGTATAGCCATGCTGAAACTCGAGGTCTCTAGGTATGTTTTTATTAGTCCAATGCAGTTCATTTTATCCAGCTGGGAGGGCATGTTTTCTTTAATGCTCCTTTGCTTATCCTTCTTTACCCAAATGATTGGGAGCCTACTTCCAAGGAATGTTGTAAAATGGTTTGGCGGGCGCTCTCCAAAACCACACTGGAAATCACTCCGCGATGCATGAAATGAAACCAACATAAATAATAATAGTCATAATATTTCTTCTATATTATTTAACTAAAACTACTATTATTAGTTGATCAATAATCACAAAGTTGATTCGCAATGAATCGGGGTGTTAAAGACCTATAAGAATAGTATCAATATACTAATAACTAATCACAAAGTCTACAATCTTCATATATATCCAACATGTCTCTGGTCGTCTCTCATCTATGTATGTCCGTTTATTGCTGATTTGATGCTAGCTCCCTGCAAATGTAAAAGATGTGAAGAAACCCCATCTGGTAAGCGATAAGAAACTTGTTACTTGATTTGGAGAGGTTTTTATTTTACACTACTACAGTTATAAAATTGGGTATTAATTTTAGGGTCTTGCTAACATGTGCCCTAAGGGCACATTGTAAGGATTCCAAAAGTAGAATAATTACATTGAAAAATACAACAAATTGACTTTTGAAAAATTGAATGCACGGTTTTTGAGAATAATATTTCTATATTAAGTTTCTTATCACGTGCCCTTAGGCACATTTTAGCATTTGCCTTAATTTTAATATGGCTGATTATGGAAAAGGTAAACTAGGCTCAATAGGCGCAGATCGCGCTTAACACACACACAAGCTTTAGATTGAACGAAGAAGAAGAATAAGGAAGAAGAGGGAATAATTGTATTGATCACTTCACAAAATCACGAAGAATAATTGTTCAAAAAAAATCACGAAGAATAAGGAAGAAGAGGGAATAATTGTATTGATCACTTAACAAAATCACATTACATCACTATTTGTAGTGTTACTTGCAGGACAAGTTACTAACAATCTAGTAACAAACTCAACTATAATCCCTATATTTTAGCAACTAACATCAACAGCATTTTAAGTCCCTAACTAACTATTAGTTCCTTCACATACAAGTAACTAAACGTGGCTAATCATTGATTCAAAAAAAAAAAACTTGGCTAATCATGAATTAATTACAACACCCACACATGTCGTATCAAGTATTTCGACTTCATAGCTAATGATTGTATACTCTCATGCTTACGTTACTACTGTTACTGATGGTTTGATTATCTTGGACCCCGGTCGGTCGTGCTTCTGGTTTCCATTCCCATCATCATATTGATATGATCAATCTCCTCGCGCTTTGCCATAAGAACTTGGAGTCCGTATCATGGTGAAGGTATGGTAACGTTGTGATTCTAGCACAAAAAACCGAACGCGTTCGAGTTATTGGCTCGTCCAACCCGGCAGCATTCATGAGTCGCTCGTTCAACTGTCCCTCGGAGACACGGTTGAGAACATGGTTGCCCCCCGTCCTTTCTAGCTCTCGGTCCCACCCAGCAAGATACGGCTCAGCCAAAAAACGTGAGCGCCCCTGCGCGAGCCTTATTTTTTTAGTAAAGTCAAGCTTTGGCTCCCTAAAGACTAAAGACAGAAATGGATCAAAAAAGGAGGGACTTCTGCAACGGGCTATACCACCCAAACCAACTGAGGGAAGTCGCATCCGCCCCATCGCAAGCACCTACAATGTCATGATCACATTGGTTTACCCTTTTTTCTTTGGTAGTTCAACGGACGATCGCCCCTCCAACATTAAAAGGTATAAATATGGAAACTTCTCTGCCATTTGGATCGGAGAATTTATGGAGGAAATCGGTTTTTAAATTTCCAGAAACCACACGATTATATAGCCAAAGGGAATACGCCGAGCGCTGCTAATGTGGCTACTATGCTATTTCTTTGGAAAGCTCCTACTGAGATGGGAAATTCCCCGATAAAGCTGCTAGTACCAGGTGAACTCATATTGGCCAAAGTGGAAGAGAAGGAAATGGTAGAGAGATTCGGCATGGTGCTCACTAACCCTCCGTAATATCTAACAAGTCGAGTCTTATGTCGGTCATATAGAATACCAACACATAGAAAAAGGGCTGAAGGAACCAGTCCATGACTTAACATCGGTGGAATGTTACCTCCAATTCCCTGTATGTTCGATAGAGCCAAAGATTCCCCCCACTGATCGGAGTACACCGATTACCCCCCGAACCGTACAAGATAGTTACTGCCTATCATACGGCTTTCTAACTTCACTTTTTTTCTGGTCATTCCGCTCTGTCGATCGATGGTAGTATAAGAGATTTGATCTGTAACCCCCCGATATTTTATACATACATAAGGGTTCCTGCTTTCTACCCATAGTTAGCATGTATCTCCCCAGGTCATACTTGAGTATCACATCGTAGACCCCCACCCCAACTCTATCTTCCTTATCGGTGAACCGGAAATAGTGCATAGGTACTTTTCAATGCAGCGGGGACGAGATGACATACTACGATCACGTATAGAAGTGCTGCCCTTCGACTCGGCAATATGGAACCTCTCAACAGCTCCCGTTCCTTTATGAGGTCCTATCGGGATAGGTAGGCCCAGCCCAAGCCTTCCCCCTCCCTCCATAAGACCCTCTTTCTTTTTCCCCCTCGAGAAAGAGAAGAAAGGGTTTTTTATCTTCTTTCATGTGAACGGCCCTTATATTACGCGACCCTAATCTTTTTTTATGTTCCACCGCTGTTACGCCAGAAATAAAAGGTTCCACACGAGCTCCCGTTCTGCGGCGTGGTGGTATGACCGATAGGAGATTGGCTCCGGGTATAGATAGGGTAAAATCTGCAGGAGTCATGCAAATACATAGGCCCTTTCCCCTCTCTTTTAGATGAATGGGGTGGTTTGTTTGGTTTATAACGTCTTTTCCTATCTACGGTCCCTCGGAGCGAGGGGTTAGGCAGGTAGTATGGGCCCTCTGACTTCCAGCTATGTGTTGTGTGGCTCCCGCGAAGCGAATGAAGGGAAGCTCGAAGAGCTTACGCTTACTCTCAGCCTCTTTGATTGGTAGGCGGGAGGGCTAAGCCCCCTACTTAAGATTCCATTCATAAGGGTCATTTTCAGTTGTTGTGACGCTTTGGTTAGGCCGACTACTAGACTACTAGAGGTTACTTCTAGCTTCTATAGGGCCCTTTCCACTTTGATGTTGTTTTAGTTTGTATTGGTACTGAATGAACATATCAAACAAAGGCGAGCAGTAGCCCTTCTCTGGCCTGGGAAAAGCAGCGAACTCTAGAAGCTAGGGCGTTGTTCACCTTTGGACACGAACACTATTTCGTTCTCAGCGTAAACCCGCCTTAGAGATTGAATGGCAATAAGATAAGTCGACGTTCAATCTAAGATAGCGCTGCTTGTAGTGAACAGCCCCCTTCTTTACCAACCGAAAGCAGCCTTTGTTTGGTACTTAACTTAAGGAACCCTTGCAACTATGATAGAAAGCTGTTTGCTTGTTGCCAAACCCTTCGCCTTTCTTTTGTTTTGAATCAAAGTAGGTCGCGACTGTTGTATTTTTGTTTAGTAGGTCGGGGGAAGCTAGCTACCGCTTATACGACAGCTCTGCTTCCTCGTCTTGCTTCTGGAAAAGCTTCTACTTTGCTTGCTTCTCTCGCGCTTGCTTGCGCGAAGGCTTATTAAGTCCTTTTCGCTAGGTCCGCTTCCGTCAAAGCGAAAGATCTGATCCAACTGAAATCCCGCATATCCGCAGCGCTCAATATGCGGCTACAGCTAGGCGATCATATAGTGCCAAAAAACCATTTTTTATGTATAGAGAGATCCCCTAGATATACAGATAGAATAGATGTTCATGGATAGACAGACATTCCATTGATTCTTAGTTTTGGGGCTGAAAAAGTTCGTCAATCCAAATGAATCATTCTTGTGGTCTCTCTTCGCCCCCCGCCCCGAAACTGACCCACAGCACAGCGCCCATTCGCTTCGCGCGCAAGAAGGCTACGAAGTTCAGTTCATGAGACCGCGGCGGGGTGGAGCAGCCGCGACACGAAGTTCCTTACCTTAGCTGGATCTCGCTGGTGCCACCTAAACGGTAAGTAGGCGACGGATGTGTGACGTTTGGAGTTGTCGTTCGTGCACCTGTCCCCAATGGAAGAATGAGTGATCCGTTCCCCAGCGGATCATGGCCTTACCACTCGGTCCCCGATGGCCTGCGGGGGATTCGGTATAGCAGCTTACGTTTTTTTGCGCTGAGCGTTCCCGCTGGACTGGACACGTGTTAGCTGTAGGAAGTATGGTTCCGAAAGTGACTTCGGTTCGCCAGTTCAGGCTCAACTCCTCGCTTTATGTTAGCGGACCTACACTATAGGTCGGGCCGGGGCTCTGCGCTCTTTCTTTCTGTGTGGGATGATGCCGGGGAGAGAAGGGAATGCGTCGAGGCGGCGAACAACAACAACACAACTAGATTTTTGCTTTTCCCTCCATCCATGACAGTGCATTGGACCGATGGATAAGAGAACTGAGCTGGCGCTTGGGCACTCTGCGTACGATGTAGGCTCCATCAGATACATATCGATTTTTTTCTGATGGATCAAGAATAGTTGTCTTATCAATAGATAGAAATAAGGGATTTCCCCTTATTATTGATGGATTCCCTCTATCTCATTCCTACTCTTTCGATCTATCAGAACGGATCAGGCTATCTATCAATCGATTTTTAAATAGCACGTTCATATCGCTTTTCGTTCATTTCCGCCACGCCAGCCACAATAAATAAGAAGAAGCAGGCGAAGCGGCTAGAAGCGCTCGCTTCTAGCCCTTGAATTCTTATTCACGAATGAATTGGGAAAGCCAACACAAAGATTCGATTCTGACTTCGTAGAGCCGGTGTTGTTGTTGCCTGCGCGTAGGGTGTCCCCCACTCCCGTCCCGGGGCGCTCGCTAAGGGGCTTTTGTTTTTGGAACAGACGGCAATGTTTTGCTGACGCCTTGAATCAAGCTTTTGTTGCGACATGCTATGTTTTCTCCCCCATTGCTAGTAGGTTGATGGGTCGCACGCCCGACACACATGTTTTGGCCTTGTCTTTTGTGTCAATAACTAAAAATAGGTGACCTAACGGCCGCCGCCCGACTAAATATACCAATAGTCACCAGATTCATATGGGCTACTGAGGAGTAAGCAATGATCTTCTTAAGATCGATCTGTCTTGAAGTGGTCAAGGAAGTATATATTATAGCAATCGCGCTTGGAGTATAAATGAAAGGAGTGGAACAAAGTGTTGCTTCGAGAAACATGGGTATTGAAAATCATAAAAACCCGTGGGCTCCCAATTTTGAAGGAATTCCTGCCAAGATGACGGATCCTGCCGTAGGTGCCTCTACATGAGCTTCGGGTAACCAAATATGAACTGGTACCATAGGCACTTTGACGGCGAAAGCGGCGAAAGAAGCAATCCATAGAAAGATTTGGCGCCGCTCACTAAATTCAGTGGTTAATGATATTTGTAAATAGGCGGTCCCTGTTTGGAAAAGAATCAATAGAATAGCTAATAGCATAAAAACATATCCAAGTAAAGTATAAAGGAAAAACTGATATGCTGCCTTGATCTTTCTTTGTCTCGAACCCCATACCCCTATAATAATGGTAGAGTAAGGGGTGGCCCCAAAGCGGAATTTACCGGTGGTGGTTGGTCGAAGCTCCAGTAGGTAGCCACTCCCTTCTCAGGGAACCGTACGTGAGACTTCCGCATCATACGGCTCCGTCCCGAGCTTCCGTCGTCGGCCCTTGTCATTAGACCACTATCTATGCATGTATATTAAGCCTGGAATCTCGAATCTTTTGCTTCTCGGGTGGTGGCGAACAATGCAGCTTGCGTTGCGGGAGATGCCCTCCCGCATTTCCTTTTTTATTTTTAAGGGGGCCAGGCCAAAGAAATGTCTCCACCAGCGCCAACAGTCTTTCTTCGGAATTATACTGAACGGGTCGATCCTCCCCTCCCGTTTGTTTTAGCAACTTATCCTATCCTAAGGTCTCCTCACCAAGAGCTCCCCGGCGACGACAGAGGAACCAACCCGCCTGTTGTGGCGGGGCGGCTTTTTTTTTTCACAATGAGTGAG